>NC_133618.1:627713468-628072218 GCF_048593235.1 Sminthopsis crassicaudata
GCTTTGGTACTGACCACTACCTCCCCCAATATGCCTTCTCTTTTATCAATTTCTTTCCTTTTCATATCCCATTTCCCTCCTATTTTCCTGCAGAGTAAGATAGATTTCTATACCCCTATTGAGTTTGTATGTTATTTCCTCTATTTCTGATGAGAGTAATGTTCACTCAATACATATTCATACCCCTTTTCCCCTCCACTGTAAAAGCTTTTTCTTACCTCTTTTTATGCCAGATAATTTACATTTTTACCCTTCTCCTTTTCCCTTTCTCCCAATGCAATCCTTTCTCAACCCTTAATTTCATCTTAAAAAAAATATAATCCCTTTAGATTCAACTCATACCTGTGCCCTCTGTCTATATATGTTTCTTTTAACTGCCATAAATAATGAGAAAGTTTAAATAAGGTCCAAGTATCATTCTCCTATGTAGGAATATAAACAGATAAACCTTATTAAGTATTTTATGATATCCCTTTCCTGATTACCTCTTTATGCATCTTCAGAGTTCTGTATTTGAAAATAAAATTTTCCATTCAGCTCTCATCTTTTTATAAATGTTTGAAAATCCTCTATTTCATTAAATGATCATCTTTTCCTCTGAAGAATTATACTCAGTTCTCCTGGGTAGGTGATTCTTGGTTGCAATCCTAACTCCATTGCTCTCCAAAATCATTTTCTAAGCCCTTTAATGTAGAAGGTGCTAAATCTTGTGCTATCCTGACTATGACTTCACTATACCTAAGTTGTTTCTGTATATTTTTCCTTAACATAGGAATTCTAAAACCTTGTTATAATATTCATGGAAGTTTTCATTTAGGGATCTCTTTCAGCCGGTGATTAATGGATTCTTTCCATTTCAACTTATTTTACCCTTTGGTTCTGAAATATCAGGACAATTTTCATTGCTAATTTCTAAAAAGATTATATCTAGGCTTTTTTATTGTGATTTTTATATTCTCTCTCTCCTGGATCTATTTTTCCAATGAGATATTTCAACTATTTCTATTTTTCATTTTTTTGTTTTTCCTTTATTATTTATTGATTTTTCATAAAATCATTAGCTTTCATTTGCTAAGTATAATTTTTAAGGAATTATTTTCTTCAGTGATCTTTTATACCTCATTTTTCAATGGGCCAATTTTGCTCTTTTAAGGAATTCTTCTCCTTATTAGCTTTTTTAATTTCCTTTTGCACCACTCTAAATTATTTTCTTAATTTTTTCTCTCTCTTATTTGATTTTCAAAATCCTTTTTGAACTCTTCCATGGTCTGAGCCCAGTTCTTAATTTTCTTGGATTTTGGATGTAAGAGAATTGATTTTATTATCTTCTTCTGAGTGTGTGTTTTCATTTTCCTTGTCACTATAGTAACTTGCTGTGGTCAAAAACTTTCTCTGTTGACTGCTCATTTTCCTTATTACTAACTTATAACTAATTCTGTGTTAAAGTAGGGCTCTGTTTCAAGGGTGGAGGGTACATTGTCCCAAACTTTGAGGAGTTTGTGCAGCTCTTTTCAGAGATCCTTTTGTAAACTTGACCACAAGCCTTCTTTTCTGCCCT
The DNA here is from genome assembly GCF_048593235.1 of Sminthopsis crassicaudata. Taxonomy (NCBI): domain Eukaryota; kingdom Metazoa; phylum Chordata; class Mammalia; order Dasyuromorphia; family Dasyuridae; genus Sminthopsis; species Sminthopsis crassicaudata. The sequence goes on from NC_133618.1 coordinate 627,715,027, forward strand.
AGAACCGTTAGGGGTGTCTTACTCCACTGAAGCTGTAATATCTACTGTGCTAAAGCAACAGAGTCCTGCTTTGCTGACTTGAGGCTGAGATGGGCCCAAGACTACACTAAATCCCTGACCTAGGATTGCACATAAGACTCCAACCCTGGTGCCACAGACCCTCTCCACAAACGTTCCAAGTTCTCTCTTGTGTCCCAAGGCTAAGAGGTCCAAAATCCTTCAGCACTGTTGCTGGAGATCCCATCTCACTGATCCTGAGCCTGGAACTGTGCTGACATAGCAAGTCCTCTTTGGAGTCTCTGTGCTGAAAGGTCTGCTATCCATTAGTATTGCTATTGATTCAGAAGTCCTGCTTACTGACAATGGGGCCAGACCATAGCTGGGGGCTGCTGGCATGGCCTGAGTTCTTTTCTGCTCACTTTTTAAATTGCCTTTAGCTGGAGAATGTTTTTATCTGTACTTCTGGGTGTTTTGATGCTCTAAAATTTATTCAGAATAATTATTTAAAGGGAGTTGGAGAGATTTGGGGAAGAAGTTGGGCAAGTTCCTGCCTTTACTCTGCCATCTTGGCTCTGGTTCCTGCTCTTTCTTTTTTAAAGGAGTCCTCATTCAGCTCTCCATTGAGCAGAGCTTCCCTTCTTGCTAGATCACTCAGTTGATCTTTCTTAGTTTACATCTCTTCATAGATCAACTCCCAAATACAAGGACTAATTTTTACTTGAATTTTGCTCTTTTCTCTACTATCAAAAGATACACTCTTCAAAGCTGAGTCCTGCTTCATTGTGTGAAGTTTGTGTCTCTAATGTCAGTCAAGTATTTGAATTGCTTCCTTCCAAACATGATGTACTCTATTGTTAAATAGATAGGTGGATTGTGGGGAGGAATTTACACACTAAATCCTGTTGTTATCTAAAGAGACAAGAAGGTCACATTTCACATAGCTTCACCCTCCCTAAAATACTTAAAACTTTTTATCTGTTTCTAAAAATGGCCATTTAATCTTTTTAAAGGTTTTCAAGGACATGATTAATCTTCTCCAAGCTAATGACCAAGCTTTTCTTTCCATTTAAATTTTTTTTTCTACACTTCATAAAGGGATAAACTGGGCATGGACAAATCTTTCTATTTCATTTGCACATCAATACCTTGTGGCACATGTTAAGTGAGCCTTACTTTTTGTGATTATAATACAATTTTAAGAAATTTTAAGGAAGCTAAATCTTCCCCATCCCACAAAAGGATTCTGAAAAGTAAAGGTATGGAATATTTAGGTATGGAAGATATCTTGTATAAAATAATAGGGATGAAGGATGTGATGTCAAGTTTGGGAACAGCTGGTAAGCCTCTTTGGAGGAAGAAGAAAAACTGGGTCCTTCTTGCTCATAATACATATGAGACTCTGGAGCAACATTTGGAAAATTTAAAATTATGATTAAGCAGAAGAGGCATATTTCAAGACCTTATGTACTATTGAGAAGACCCATAGACAGCTAAATAGAAGATTTATATGTAATAGATAATTTCTACAACAGAAAGAAAAAAAAATTGAATGTTTCAATCTCATCTCTGTAGGACTTCAAAAACTGATATGATTCTTACTTGTTCAACTTTCTGAGTACTCTATAGAAGTGGAGAGGGGCCATACTGGTTTTAAAGCAGGTTTCTTTGCTATGACCAAATGATTTAGCATCAAGTAACAAATCTACTTTTGAGGAGCTTTTTGTCATATATCTGTTTCTGAATCCATTTAGAATATGCCATGTCTAAATCACTCACTTTGACAATTATCATTTCCTTTTTAAAAAGAAAAAAAAAATAAGGAAAAGCTATAGTCTGGTGTCAAATGAGCATGGATGAAGATGAAGGAAATACTATTTCCTTTAAACTGATGGAAGACAAAGCAGTTTGAGCTGTCACCAATTTAATATTCTTCTTCCATCGCTCCAACTACTGATCTTGATTTCTTTGGTAAGTCACAACTAAAATCCCATCTTTTTTTGGAAGCCTTTGCAATCCGAATTGATTCTAGTGCCTTCCCTCTGTTAATTTTTTCCTATTTATCCTGTTTATAGCTTGTTTTGTATATTTGTCTGCATATTGCTTAGATTATTAATTGATTGAAAACAAGGACTGCCTTTATATTCCCAGCACTTAACATAGGGCCTAATACGTATTAGGTGTTTAATAAATGTTGATTCATTGATGTGCAGTTTCTTTGACAGTGAATAAAGTGCCAGGCCTGGAGTCAAGAAATTTATCTTGGTGAGTTCAAATCTAGCCTTAGACATTTAGTAACTGTGTGAGCCTGAGCAAGTCATTTAACCTTATTTGTCTCAGTTCCTCATCTCAAGTAATCTGAGAAAGAAATGACAAAATAGCTTGAGTGTCTTTGCCAAGAAAATCTCAAAGAGGGTCATGAGTCAGACATAATCAAAATGACTCAACAAGAACAACAATTTCCTATTATGGCAATGAGAAATTCAGGAAAAAAATTTATACTGCTACTATTGATGATGCTGATATCAAGATTGCCTTCTTTGGAGTCAAGATCTGTAAATTGGTGTATTTTGTTCAGCTTCTCTGGCTCTACCTTAAGGAGCCTGTGTTCAGTCACCATTCAGTTTTAATCCTTAATTGCAAATTTTGAGATGCTCTGAATCAGGGGCTGGAACATCCTAGTACATCCTAGGTCATCAGACTGTACTGAAAGCTGGTTTTTCTTGTTTCCATACCACAGAGGTTAAGAGTCACCTCAAATTTGTTTCACTCTTCAAATTTAAAGCCATTTGCATCATAAGTAAAATCTAATCCCAGAGTTTCTGATTCATTCATGTTAAATTCAGTTAAAGTTCTTCATATGTACCCCAGTGAAGTTCACGAGGCCTCAGACATAATTAATAAAATCCTAGTTTCTCTAAAACATTGTTTTCTTAAAAAAATTAAGAAGCCCATATTAAAAACATTGAATATACACAAAATGCCAATATAAGTGCTGCTGATATAAAGAGGCAAAAACACATTGACCCTCACTGAAGTAACACTCTAATTAGAAAGGGTTGAGTTCAATATAAAACTTGAAAAGAAAAGACTAATTGTATTAATTAATATTTTTCTTCTGACAATAACTTCTAATAGCTTAATTATTAGTATTACTCTAAATCTACTCCATCATCTTCCACAATTCCTAAATCTCATTCATTTTGTCTTATGAAAATATCCATTGTTAATCATAGCTTGCTTGACATATTTTAGGGAGTTTATTACTTGAGATAATAAGTGATTGTTTAGATTTTGTGAACAGGTTCAAATAGCTACAAGTGTTATGGTATCTGAACCATGATCGTCTTGACGTAAGGTTACTGCCATCCTGCCTGTTATTGGCCAAAATAACAATCAGATAGTTATGTCTATTCTAAAGAAATGATATTAAACTTTTAAACTTTGAGTTTTATATATATATATATGTATATATATAATATTATATTATATCATATATAATCCATGTGTTCTCTTTTTTAAATGCTTTAAGTCTCCAAGAATCATGAACCAGAAGAGGGAAGGGATATACCTGAGAGATCATGTAGTACAATTCCCAAACTTACAGATGAAAAAAAATTGAAATCCAGAGGCATTAAGTGACAATGAGTTTAGAGGCAATGGGAACCCCTATTGAAATGTTAAAGGCAAGATTTTCCCGTCCAGCCTAGGCTGAGCTGAGCCTCTACTGTTTATGTCACTCAGTCATCTCTCTTTGAGTGGAAAGAAACCTTTAAATTTCATTTAGCCTAATCTCTAACATGGCACATGAATCTCCTCACAAAAATATAGCCTGTCATCATTTCACAAGGCAATGCATTCAATTCTTAGACTTATAATTATGAAGACGTTCTTTATATCATGGCCAAAGCTGCCTGTCTATAATTTCTACCCAATGGTTCTAGTGGTGACCTAGGCATAATATATTTAATAAAATCCCAGACATACCATCTTTCAAAAAAAGCTGCCATAACTCCCTCCTTCCTTGAGCCTAGGATAAGCATTCCCAATCCATCCAACTGATACTTAGATAACATGGCTTCAAGTCTTCTCTTCACCTTGGTGACACCTCAGTGGATGAGCATCAATTTTTCAAAGAGACTCTGTCCCCTAAAATATAGCACCTAGAACTAAACATTTTTCCTTCTCTTTGTGACCTGAGCAAGAAAAACAATCAGTTCTTTTTCTGACCAGACCAGAAACTTGTTCTTCAGGAGTTATTTTAATAATTATCTAGTTCTCTACCTTTCCTATACCTTTATCTTTTTTTTAATGAAAGAACAGTTTTATTTTTCAAATAATACTGTGCCATCACTAGAGAACCCAAAATGTCTTTACTATCAAGTGGCTACTGTTTTCCACCAATGATATCCTGAACCACTGGAATTGATAATATGAGCCAAGGTATTCAGGAAATTGGACAGTTAAAAAGAAAACAAGCTTATGAGAATGAGAGAGGATGAAAAGAATATGGAGGTCTGAACTCATATTATTGATTATGTTCATTTTCTCAAAATTAATTGATATGATTGTGTAATATATGATAATATATGAAATTATGTATTGCATTTATGTAACATTCTTATTTTTTTTCATAGTTTCATGGAACTGCTATTTCAATACTTATTGAGCCAGAGATTGTGGTCTATTTTATTGATATCCTCATCTATTCTTATGATTCTATCTAATATATTGGGTCAATATTTATTTGAGAAAATTTAGGGTATGCATCAACAATAATTTGTTCCCAATCAGAAAAGTACCAATCTGAAAAGAAGATTAATGAAAATCCTGAGTCACAAAAGATGTATCAATATCATATGGCTCCTTCAAAGTTCATACTTGAGTGAAGTAACCCTGAATCAGTAAAAGTCTTATGGTAGTTACTTGATTCTGCAGGACACTATTGTCATTTTATTCCATATATTACTGATTGAGTAAAGTTCTTATTAAACAAGCTCACCCCAATTCACCCTTCTCTCTCCTACTTTTGAACATTTACCTCTCCTCCAATCCCTAGATTTTCCTTTGCTATTTCTGTAAACAGTACTTAAAGCAACAGTTTTATTCTTGGAGGGAGTATGGCAATCAAATGTTCTATGACTCCTTAGATATGTTGTTCTTCCAGTATTAGAGTATAACTTCTTTTAAATCAAGGAATATATATTTTATTTAAATTCCCAGAATTTAGTATATAGTCTAGCTTAGAGTAAACACCATTTTAAAATTATTTCTCTTGTTTATTTCACCTAGTTTTTCTTTCTGAGAATGTCTATAATGACTTGAGCCATGGTTTTCTAGTCGACTTTAGAAGTAGACAACACATCCTCAGACTACAAGAATGTAGAATAGTTTCATCTCATACAGCAGCTTAACTAGCATTAAGTTCACTAGATATTCTATTTTTAAATAGTTTTAATTTAATAATTATTTCTGCTCCTATATACCACAAATCTTTTTGATTATCAGTTTAGAAATTTCACACTCCACACTTCTGCTATTTTTCTGAATGATATCTCAATGCATTTTTCCTACTTCAGATACTTTTGCCATTTAAAGGATCTTCACTCTGAGCCATGATTGTTTCATATAGCAGATTTTCTGTCTAGTCATCATCGTTTTGGCTTTCACAAATATTTTGAGAAGGTAACATTATTCAGGGACTGGTTTGTGACATGACATCAGGAAATACTTAACAGGTTAGCTTGGCTGGTCAGAGAATGATGCTGAGGCCAAAATCTTGTCTTTGATCCCCATAAGGACCAATTAGCTTCATGCAGAGAACAATTACCATCCACAGTCACAGACTGTGTGCCTCATTCCTGCCAGATGGTTTGCAAATGTCTGCTCTTCTGTTTCAATGAGGGTCACAAAGGGACTGGATTGAGAATGCAGATAGATGGTTAAAAACTATCCTTTTGCCAGGGTACTCAATTCCCATCACATACTAAAATGCAAATCCATAAACATTTATTAAGCACCCATCATGTCCAAGTCACCATATTAAATACTGAAGATGCTTAATTTTGTCCTTCAATGCATCCCTCCATCCATCAGTGAGCTTATGAATGTTGGTGTTCCCAATAGTGATGTTTTTGATAACTTATCCATGCTTTCCCCTCCTGTGCTGCTTTTTCCTATGACCTCTCATAAATCCCTCACAGAGGGTCTAGTTGGTGTGATAGTAGCTATCCTTTTGTGTTCTTAATACTATATGAATAGCAGTGAAGCATGAAAAGGCAATGTGGTACAGTGGAAAGAGTTTTAGAATATAAGAAGAAAATCTATTTCCAATTCTTTCATTTACTGCCTTTGTGATCTTAGAAAGTGATATCACTTCACTGTGTTTCTGTTTCTTCATCTATAGGAGTCGAATTGGATTAAATCACCTGCAAGGTCCTTTCTGTCTCTAAATCTAGGATCTATAATCCTATGAGTATGTGTGAGCTTTTAATCAGTTAGCCTCAACTCTGTGAAAATGACCAGGGCATTTATTTTTCCCCTCTTTCTGGCCATATATTTCTCTTATGATATCATTTAAACCAGTTCTTTGGTGCTATTCTTCATTTGTAATATATTACAACTTGCTCATTCCTGTGCATCTCCAGTGCCCTTTAGGTGATCCTCAAATTTAATTCTCCAGATATTTTATTACATAACTTAGAGACACATGAAATCACTAGGAGAATGTTGAAAAAAAAGACAGTCCTTAGTTTGTAAGGGAGAATCTTGGACTCATTAAAAGGATTAAGTCATGAGGATACACAGACAGAAATGACCAGTTCTTATGACAAGGAAAAGGCTAACATTTGTGCATCGCAATAGAATTTTAGGGTTCAAGGATGAGATTTATGTAATCTAATCACACAAATATAAGGTAAAAGAACATATTTTTCCCCTCAGATAGAATAATAACGATAGGAGTTGTCATTTTTATCAGAATACTAATTAATAGAAATTATCATTTGATACCTCTGACATTCTCCTTATGGGAATGTTCTTCTGAAGGTCTTTCTCCAGCACAAAGGACATTGTTCTTTAACACTGAGGCATCAATTGTACTCTAAAGACAAATTGGTTTTGGGGCTGAAATTTTGAACCCAGTTTCTTAACGTTAAATTTACCATGTGATAGACATGAATTTGCATGATGTGTCACATTAAATATTAACTATTTGTGCAAATACACAAATGTTAAATGTGTCAGAGAATCATTCAGTATTCTTGGGCCATGACCTTAGGTAGTGTCTGTCCTGGAGACTTTCTTATGAGAATTCTAACTAAGACAGGAAACCAAATGGTTTTTGCCTAAGGTAGCCACATTCTGGGGATGTTTATTGTATTTGAAGTCTTTTTGTAACATCTAAATAACTAAATTTCATCTCTTATTAATAAGAATAATAGGTTAAAATAGAAAGCAATTATATGCTATTTCTTTATGTAACTGAAGTCTTCTCCTTGGTGAGGCTCTTTCCAGTCTAGTTTCTCTTATACCTCCTCTGAGTGTCCTAAAGTCTTCATCTCTTTTTTCCCATTACTTGGAAGTGCTTCTGTGTTTCTCCCAGTCAAACTTTTCCTAAATTTTATTTAAACATATTTTATGCTAGTTGCTCCTGGTATATAATTTCTGAAACATTTTATTTTCTCATTCTACACAGGGCTCTGAAATAAACCACAAGATCTTCCATGGTTTAGAAATCCTGATATAACCCGTTTATATATGCTAAAAATTCCACTAGCATCATTCCTGCCAGGAAAATTCAATTTGGATGCCAGAGACCTATTCTCCCATTTCAACACTAAACTTCATCTAAGTTATTTCAAGTTTAGCATTTGTCCTAATAAGTAGAAAATATATAGTGAAAAAGGTGAGCAGATTTGTAACTAGAAAACCTGAATTCAAAACCTAGCTGCACCAGAACTATCCATTTAATAATCTGGCATATATTGTTTTCTTGAAATATATAACAAGCTTACAAGTTGATATTGAACCATTACCTACTATCTTTGTGTCCATAAATACACTTTATCAGTATTCTTCTGTTTCAAGAGGAAAAGGATGGATAAAGAATGAGCCAAGTAAACTCAAAGACTATGGTATTGATTAGTTGTAGAAAGACAGCTAGAAATAAATACTAGCTAAGAATAAATAAATAAGAGTGATATAGGACAATGGAAAAAATAGAGTAATACAAGAAAAGGATGGAAAGAGTTAACAGATTTGTAAATGAGATGAAATATGTGAAAATAACTCCTTAAATTTTAGAATTGGTCAAATAGGAAAAAAATATAAAGCTTCATGACCAATTCTTATTTATAATTCTATCTTCCCATTTACTACATGCATATCTTCAGTGCATATACATGCATATACTTCAGTTTGTTTGGACATTATAGTATTGCATCATTACTTTTCTTACTGTGATTTTCATTTCATTTACTTCACCTTTGCTTTTATAGATAATTAATAAATGTACATGATAAAGAATTTAAAATAACTGTATAAAATACAAAAGTACTTGGGATTCTACCTACACAAACAAACCCAGTGATCATATGAGTAAAATTATAAAAAAAATTCACACAAATATAGACAGATCAAACAAATGGAGAACTTTTAATTGCCCACATATGGCAAAGCCTATGTAATAAAAATGACAATTCTACCTAAGTTAATTTACTTATTTAGTACCATAACATAGCAAAACAGTAAAATAATGTCAAAGAATTATTTTGTAGAGCTAGAAAAAGTAGTAAGAAAATTCATCAATCATCAAATCAATCATCAAAAGGTCAAAAATGTCAAGGAATTCAATAAAAAATATGAAAGAAAGTGGACTAGCAGTTCTCGCTTTCAAATTATATTACAAAGCTGTAAGCATGAAAATAATTTGATTCTGGCTGAGAAATGAAGTGATAGATAAGTAGAACAGATCAGATATGCAATACACAATAGAAAATGCTAATAATAAACCTAATATTTGATAAAACCAAAGATCCAAGGTTTCACAAAAAATAAAGAGAAAACTGAAAAGTAGCTTCATAGAAACAAGGCAAAGACCTCACATTGTACATACCAAGATACAATCAAAATGGATAAATGCTTTAAACACAAAGAATGATGTAAATTAATTAAGAAAGGATGGGAAAATATATCTGTCAAATCTATGAATAACAGACGTCTTTCAGTCCAAAAAGAAATAGAGGGTATTATAAGAAATAAAATAAATGATTTTGATCCCATGAAATTTAAAAAGGCTTTGTACAAAGAAAACTAATTCAGTGCAATTTAGAAGGAAAACAGGAAATTGGGGAAATTCTACAACCATGTTTTTTTGTTTTGTTTTGTTTTGTTTTGTTTTTTTGGTTTGTTTGTTTTTTTGGCTGAGGCAACTGGGGTTAAGTGACTTGCTAGGTCAACCATTTTTAAAATAAAGATCTCATTTCTCAAACATATAGAAAGCTAAATTTGTAATAATAAAGTCATTATGCAGTTGAGAAATTGTCAAATATGAATAAGGAGACTTTTTTAGAATAAGAAATCAAAGCAAATTAATAGTTACAGGAAAACTGCCAATTGGAGAAATGCAAATTAAAACAATTCTGAGATGCTACCTCATTTCTATCAGATTGGCTAAAATGCCTGAAAAGGAAAATGACTAATTCTGGAGGGGATATGGAAAAATTGGGATTCTAATGCATTGTTGGTGAAGTTATAAAGTAGTCTAACCATTTGGGAGAACAATTAGAACTACCCAAAAGGGTACTTTCTCTTTAACTACTGAGTATGTATGTCAAAGACATCAAAGAAAAAGAAAATGACCTATTCATATAAACCTATTTTAGGAACTCTTATTTTGTGGTGACAAATAATTGGAAATCCAGAGGATGTCCATCAATGGGTGAATGGTTGAACAAGTTACGGTTTATGATTATAGTGAAATACTATCATGCTATAAGAAATAATAAGCTGGATAGCTTCAGAAAAGCCTGGAAAGACATATGAAGTCTTATTAGGTGAAGTGGGTAGAACCAGAAAAAACATGGGCACAGTAACAGCAATATTACAAGTATGCTTAATTTTGAAAGACTTAGCAAGTATGATAAAGACAATGATCCAAGACAATTTCAAAGGACCCATAATGAAAAATGCCATCTACTTCTATAGAGAGAACTGATGAATTCTGAATGCAGAGTGAGGCATATTTTAATTTTTTTTATTATTTTCTTTTGATTTGTTTTCTTTTATAATATGGTTAATATGGAAATATGTTTTGGATGACCTCACATGTATAATCAAAATTAAACAGCTTGCCTTCTATAAGAATGAGATGGCTTAGGATAAAAAGAAAAAAAATTGAAATTAATCTAAAAAATTATCACCATGTAATCGGAAAATAATAAAATAAATACACCTAAATGCTTTTCAACTAACAGCTAAATAAGTCATACAATATTCTATGAAAAATATTTTTTAAAAATACTTTACTGGGAGCTTGGGTGGTATAGATTTAAATTTAATTGATATGGATAACCTGATTGATTATCTTATAAAGGCAGCATATGAAATGGTATGCTCTAGGTGCTAAACATAAATATATATATATATATATATATATATTATCTGCTCAAATCTTTATGTATATTTATATTCTATATTTTTCTTCACAGAGATATCTAGACAGTATCATCATTGCCTCTGTATATATCTGCTTTTTCTTTCTTATCAGGCTTATTTGAAATTCTTTGGTCAGGATTTTATTCTTGCACTATCTTCTAGTTTAGAATTTCATGACAGAATTATTTTAAAATTTTCTATGACATCTTCTATTCCCCTTTCCTAATGTCTAAGGTTTATGCTTAACTATATCAAGTGTTCCTCTGTCTGTCTGTCAAATACTGTATGATAACATGATCTTTTCTTAAAGTTCCCATTATTTTTCTTTTGCCAATCAGTTCCTCCTTGTTGGTCAGATTCACTCAGATTAAGAGCCTCTTTAGCCACCTCTTCTTCTTTCTGAAAGATAAAGGTGTTAGCAAGACAGGTCAAGAAATTGTGTTTATTAGATGCCTTACTCTCACTAGAAAGAAACCTCTAACAGATGTCCAGATAATAGGAGTCCCAAAACATAATCATTTCTTGTTTTGTGCCAATTTTGTGACAGGTTCAGAAAGCCATTATCATAAAATCTCAGAGCTGGAGGAAACTTCAGAAGTTATAAAATCCAACTTATATCTAAATAAGAATCCTTTTCACACCACCTTGCTCTCAACCCCTGCATTGCAACACTCATATGAGTTGTCACTTGGACTTTACTTAGAGATTTACATGGAAAGAAGACTCTTTATTCTCAAAGCAAAAAATACTACATTTGGACAGCTCTATATGTTAGGAACTTTCCCATTATTTTAGACAAAAATATGCTCAACTGCTATTCCATTTATTGCCCCTAAATTTGTTCCCTAGGACCACTTAAAATAAATGTAATTATTGATTTATGTTACTGACCTTCAAATACTTAAAACTACTATTATCAAAAAACTGAACACCCACTCCATATAGTGCAGTTTCTTTCGTTTGTAAAACAAGTTTGAAATATAACTATATTGTCATAATCTAAATATACAAAAATAATTTAATGATTGTAAATAAAAATGTTTATTTAGATATTATGATGCACCTGCAGCCATCTTATATTTGAAAATCAAAAAGGATGTAATTTTTTCCAGAGCAACTAAATGTGGTAATAATGATAATAGCCAGCATATATGACACCTACTATATTCTAAGTACTGTGCTAAGTGCTCTATAAATACTTTGACATTTTCTTCACACAATAACCTGGGATGCAGATGCTATTATTAGCATCCCCATTTTGGAGTTGGGAAAACTGAAACAGAGGCTGTTACTTTTCAGGGTCATACAGCAATCTGGCTTGAGGACATGTTTGAATTTAGGATCTTCCTGATTCAAGGCTTAGTTCTTTCTTACTTGAATCACCCAGGTGCCTCAGAAAATTAGACACACACACATAATACATATATACATATGTTCATGATGCATATAAGTAATTTCTGATCATACAATTCTTCCAGTGCTAGTTTCATGATCAACTATAAAACCCAAGACCAAGTGCTGCAAGAAACGCCAAATTAGTATTTTTAATACATTTTCAAGGAATACAAATAGGGATTTTTCAAAGTTGAAATTTTTTTTTCATGCATTTATTTATTTATTTTACTGAGACATTTGGGGTCAAGTGACTTGCCCAGGGTCACACAGCTAGGAAGTATTGTGTCTGAGAGCAGATTTGAACTCAAGTGCTCCTGACCTCAGGGCTGGTGCTCTATCCACTGTACCACCTAGCTGCCTCTAAAGTTGAAAATTTTAACTCAAACATCATCTACAGTATTAATGATTTTCTTCCTGTGCTAATCCTTGATCAAATAATCTAGTAACCTAGTAAAAATACCAAAAAATAGTCTGGCAAGTTCAGTCCTAAATAAATGAGTCTGACTATTTGTGATCAAAACTTGCCATTCTTGTAGAAGATTGCCCATCCATTATCTCTCCAATAATACATTTTGTAATACAGGAATTAGATTTCAGCTAAACAATCCATAAACTGTTTTTAGTTGTTGTAGTTATTTTATAAACCTCCAAGCACTATATAAATGCAAAGTGTTATTTGAAAAATGGGATAGGATATTTAAACTCTGTTCTGTAATACTTCTATTGATGATTTTTCCAAGATCACCAAAAGAACGTTAGCAATTATATCAACTTAAAATGTTAAGTATACTTGGATATAGTTGATGCTATTTTTGAAGTAAGGCAAACATTTTATAAAACTCTTTGTGTGCAGTGACTGCTTTTTATAATGAGACTCTATATACTCGAAGGTTTCCAAAAACTACTTCACAATTTACTTGATTAATTTCTGCTCAAATTAGTCTACCTAGTATTTTCAATTGCTTATTTTCTCAGGTATGAGCCATCCATAATAATCATCAAAATCAAACATCACATATGTCCTGCTATATCCAAAAAATCTTCTCTATTTCAGTTCTTCTATAATTTCTTATTATTCCTTTTTATTATATAGACTTTTTTAAAATGTATTTTTTATTTTGAAATTAAGAAATACCAAATGCAATAGATATTTTCATATAAACATTTGAAGAGAAAAATGGATCGTACATGGAATAGTGTATCTCTAATACATAATTCAACATCCAACTTTCAAAGCTAGCCTGCTTCTTTTCCGTTATCATGTTTTGAAACAAAAAGATGTTAGATATGCCTTAGGGACAAGAATTTCCTTGTGTAAAGGTTGTATTGTATATTGTCCCTTCTAAGTATAGGATTTCATGTTTCAAGAAAGTACCAGAACTTAGATTTAAAACAGAGGGGAAATGCAAATTTGAGATGAATATAATATCCTTGAAAGTGATAACTGTTGCTTCAAATTAATGGTATTCATTATATCATTATCTTCAGTTATTCAAAGCTAAAGGCTCTACAGTCATTCCATCACTGCACATCTTTCTAATAGTATTTATAAAAAATTCGACACCATTGAGAATTTCTATGACATTGGAATGTTAATATAGCAGTTGGCATTTTGGAAAATCAGGCCCATTTACAGATTTCCTTGCAAGAATATGCACATAGAGCAATGAGGATAAAATATTTTCCTCGGTATCCAATGTTGCTTTCTTGATAGTTGGCAAGCTCTGCAAAGTTCCTGGACTGAACCACTGTCTGGTCTTGCCTTTAAAGGGATATTCTGGAATTTGTATTTATAAATATGGAAAATACACCAGTAACTTGAAAATAGAAATCACAAATTATTCATATTTGCTAGTAACTCTTGGCAAGAGATCATATGTTCTTATACTACAAAAGGTTTTTTGCTTGTCTCAATGGTAGTACCCGGATGGAATTCTGGAAATATCAGGCCTTACTTTGGTCAATTCATTTGTTCTTTTCTCCTTTGTATATTTCTTGCTTTATCAATTCAATATATTGCAAAAAGTTTCTCATTTTCCCACCCATTTGAATGCATTTTATGTCTTGTTTCTAGAGGAGGAGCTCTGCTTATATTGTGTGTCATATTGTGGCTAACATATTGAACATATGATTCATAGATAGAAAGCCTGGCTAGGGTGCTCTGGTCTTGTGCTTAATACTTGTGAATACTTGTGTGAACTTGGTTCTTAATATCCTCTATTGCAAAATGAAGAAATTTGTATAAAAATGAATGATATAATCTTGAAGGTCTTTCCCAGATGCAATATTTTTCTTCCTATAAGGTCACAAAAAACAAGTCTCTCTCCAATATTCTTTTGGCTTTGTACATGCTCCATTTGGTGGGATTATTTTATTCTCATCAATAAAACATGCCAGGAGAATTTCCTTAGAATAGAAATCTGGCACAGTAGTCGATGCAAAGTTGTATGGTTTGAAAGTCTAACATTTGTCTTCTATAAAGGAAAGTTTTGGAATAAATCTAGAATTTCATTCTGCAGTTCTCTAATTAGAATGGAGAAGTAGTTAAAGGGTATGGTACCAATCAAGGCTTGAGTTAGCAGTATAGCCATAAGACTTGAAGCAATGATCTTGATCTATGAGGGCCATCTTTTCCCAAGGGCCATCTTTTCTGAGGAGTTGAAATCAGGCAGTTGAAATCCTTTCTTATTTTGACTATGTGTTTCAATACTATGGACCAGAGCATAGTACATTTATCTGTAACTTACTAAGGAATATTTTATTGGTATTTGATTAATTCAATACATTAAATTCCTATTATGGGGATAAAAAGATAACACTTTCTCTGATCCCAAAGAGCTTAGCACCATCTTGTGTCAAGAGGCAACAAGAAAGGGATCTGATGTGTCCTTTATCCAAATTTTAAACTGGTATGTAGAGGACTGGATTTTAAATTAAGGACTTGTGTTAAAATCCAGTTTCTCCTCCTTAATCCCTAATATAATCTTGGGAAAATCACTTACACGATCTCAAAAGTCACAATTCTTCATTGGTTAAATGAGGTAGGTAAATAAAATAATCACCAAGATCCCTTTGAAATTTAAATCTATGTTTCAATGATTTTAAGATCATCTTCATTAGTCTAGAAATTTTTAGGAGTTAGAGAAGAGAAACTTAACAATAATTTAAGTCATCTCACCAAAGCTCTTTCCTTTTTACTACTTTCCCAACTTCCAGATTTCACACACATTATCATTTTCCATGCATATTATGGTCAAACTTTATTGGATTATTTGTTATTCCTAAAATGTAGCATTCCCTTTCCCACTTTCATCTTTACATTGACTGATCCCACCCCTGGAATGCTCTCCATGACACTTCTGCCACCAGGCTGCTGCCACCAGGCTTCCTTCACAGCATTTCAAATAGTTTATTTTACATGATGTCTTTCCTGATCCCTCCAGCTACTAGTGCCTTCACTCCCAAAACCATATTTATTTTGCAGATGTCTTGTGAATACTAACAAGTATATCCAGATAAGCACATCTTCATTCAAAACTTTCAATATGTTATCTTCTATATTAAAGTATAAATCAACTCCTTAAGGGTAGGAACTGCTTCTTTGTGTTTATATCTTCAACATTTGATAAAATATGAGTCCTTCTGCTATAAATACTTGTTGAATGATTTATTTTTCTACATGGAGGCAGAAATTATGTAGTGACAAAGAATTCTGTTGTAGGAGTTGGGAGGTCTAAAGTCAAGTCTTAGTTATGTTACTAGTTCTATCTGTTACTAGTTGTGAACTTAGGAAAAGCTACTTCAGCTCTCTGATCCCCAGTTTGCTGTTAATAGGGTCACTGAGTAAATCAGACAAAGGACCAGAATTAATACTCGCAGTTTCTAAATCTACCATATTGACTACCATAACAATAATCTGGAGGGGGAGATAAAATATAAATAAAGCAAAACAAATATTAAAAAACAAATTATGTGTTAGTAAATTAATGAATATTTGAATAAATGAGTAAGTAAAAAAATGAGCTAAAATAGAAAAGCTAATGCATGAATTATTAAGTAGAGAGAGCTTGACAGATGATAGATGATAGATAGATGATAGATGATAGATAAATAGATGATAGATGATAGATAAATAGATGATAGATAGATGATAGACAGAAAATGATAGAAATTTATGGGTTTGATGCTTCTTTTTGTATTCTGTTTAAGGTCAATAGAGTAAGCCAGGCACATAGATACAATGTGTTGAGATTCTATGTTTTCTCACTGACTTGTCTGGTTCCAGACTTATATCAAGATCTATTCCTTGGGCTTTTCAAGGCCTAGGGAACTTTGGTGTAAGAAAATATCTTTTTTCTTGTTAATTTGATTAGAAAGTGATTTCAATTTTCATACTTGCCACCTGTAAGGGGAAAGCATTTTTAAAATCAGGTTCTGTCATCCTTGACCAATTAAAGAACTCATATTTTGGTTAGGGGAAAAAGAAACACCAGATTTTACATTTCAGGATATCCTCTCCTCATGGAGCCTGATTTTTTTATGCATAGGGACAAAAATATCAATGACAAATAAAAAATCTGGATATGGTGGTAATAGATTGCTTTTATTTTATGATTTTTCTGGATTTTATTCTAATATTGTCAACTCCATACTTTTTAAAAATTAGGGGGAATTATTATTTACCACTCTTCTTTCCTTCTCTTCCTTAACACACATATGCACACACACATACACACACACACACACAGAAACATAGAGAGACTGAGGAAGACATAGAGAGACAGAGAGACTGAGAGACAGAGACAGAATCAGAGACAAAGAGACAGAGACAGAGAGAGGCACAGAGAAAGCCAGTATAACTGAATATTAAACAAATTCTATATGTGAAAATTTTACATTTTTTTTTCCTTTTTTGTTGTTATATGGGCAAAAGGGGCAAAACATGGTTATCTATCTGGACAAAGTAGGCCTTCAGCCAATTCATTTAAGCAAAGAAAAATGGCTGGAACAGAACAACCATCACCTGCCCTGTAAATATCTATCAGCACCAAATATTTTTTTTTGGGGGGAAGAAATTACAAATGATCCGCAATCAAGTTGGGGCCACCAAGTATTTTTAGGGCAAT
The DNA here is from genome assembly GCF_048593235.1 of Sminthopsis crassicaudata. NCBI lineage: Eukaryota > Metazoa > Chordata > Mammalia > Dasyuromorphia > Dasyuridae > Sminthopsis > Sminthopsis crassicaudata. Next base: position 627,732,201 of record NC_133618.1, read on the forward strand.
AAATTTAAATTGTACTAGTACCATATATGATACTTCTAGTGCTGCAACTGAGTTTTACATATCATTATCAAGAATAATTAGTTAAACTAGAAAGATATCAAGAGAACCAATTCAGAGTCTGCCTGTCCCAGACCTATACAATGTCTCTATGAGGAGACATCAATTTGTATTTCTCTCAATGGATTTCATCAAGGAAAATTCACTTTCAAGCTACAGTGGTTTCTGCATACTTCAAAGGCCTTTGGGAACCTTGGGAGGAAGTGATCTCTTCATTTTACAATTTGTATTATAAAAGGAAAGGGTAATTCAAAATATAGTTTTCTTTTAAATTTTGGAGTATATTTTATTTGTTACAAAGAATATATTTTGAAAGAATTTAGAGTAAAGATAGGTAAGAAATTTTGGAAGACAATTCCACAAGGAAGGGAATTTTACTGAGGGCAAAACTGTTAAGAATAAAACTTTTAAGAGCCAAAACACAAGAAGATCCCAGTAATGCCAAAGAAAAGGGTATGTCTAAAGAAACTAATGTGGATGGAAAGGGCACTCATCAAGGGAACTCTCTATGATGTAGTCACTTTAGTTGGCATATACTTAGTGTGATATGGTGATATAATAGTTTTACTGTTGGCACATGCTCAGTGTGCAGTAGTGATGTAATTGTACTAAAGTATTTAAGGGCTGAGAGAACTTGAAATAAACAGACTCCATCCTTGACCATCCTCATGATGGCTCTCCTGTCTTCATCACTTCTCCACCTAAGACCAAGGCCTGTCCAGAGATCCTCCAGAAAGCTAGTGTGGACACTGAACCTTTAAAAGCATATGCAGTTATTTATATGTATATGTGTGTGTGTGGGTGTGGGTGTATCCATATAGACATGTATATCCATAGATACACATAGAGAATAGTGAAATGAGATGATTACTGGACTTGAATTCAGAAGAATTCTGTTGTAATCCTGATTCTGTCACTTTCTTTTTCTAGGTTGGTCAAGTCTTTTGCTGCAATGCCTCGGTTTTTTCAACTACTAAATGAGAGTATTAGACTGATTATCATCTAAGATCCATTTTAACTTTGCATTCATGATACTCTAAAAGTGAAGGCAAAGTTGAGCAACTGTGGATGAATGCTAAATCATGAGTAGCTTCCATGATAATAGGCTGAGAAGTACAGAATCAGAATCAGCAGAGTCCAGTAATGAAAGTGAAGAACAGTAATGTTGAGTTCTAAAGGGATATTAAAAAAGGGAAAAGACTGATACCCAAGAGGACGATAATAGTGACAAAAATAAGAGGGCCAAACCCTCTTAACTATAGAAAATAAAACCAAAAATGGTAATGAGTTGAAATCAATTTTTAAGATTTGGCTGGAGAGCACCTACCAACCCTCAATTAATTCCAATTACCAAAACAAGACTAACCATATCTTAAAATATCAAAAGAAGTAGTAGTTTGTTTTAACACAGTTGCTTATGTGTTTTTTCCCTTATTAGATGGGGGGCTTCTTTAAAACAAGGACTGTCTTTTCCTTTTCAGTGCCTAGAACATATTAAATACTTAACAAATTTTTATTGACTTACTAATTTGTGAATTTGTTAAACTATCATAGAACTATCATTTTCAAAGAAATCCTGATGAATTGGAGAGATGTTCCATGGTTGGAACAGGACAAATATTTTCTGAATTAAAAAGAATTAAAGTGTAAAGATCACAAACCAGTGGATTTGACTTTAATATTTGCTTAATTCTAGAATGTATCATTAAAGATATAGGAGATAAGAAATTAACAGTGGAAATAATAATCACTGAGAATTTATATAGAATCATAAGGACAAGTCATATAAGAACTACCTTCTTTTCTTTTATTTTTACATAGTACTTACTACACAAGTATTTGAAAAGAATGCTACTTGAAAGAAATGTTATGTATAATAAATATCTATGTATATCTATCAGTCTATATACATACATATATATGAATATATATTTGATAAAATCTGTCATGTGATAATTCTGGACACATCAGAGGGTTATCAGTTAAAGGGATTAGAAAGAAGCTAAACTAATTGAATGTCTTCCCCCCAGTATTCACTAATATATCAATGTCAACTTAAAAGAACAGATTTAGAATCAAGAACTCTGTTTTCAGTCTGGTTCTATTGAACATTTTTATCATTGATTTGGATTAAGGTAAGATTTACAAACATACTATTTTCAACATGAAAGATGAAAATAATGGATCAAATGTTGGACAGAGGAATAAGGATCTTTACTAAACATTTGCAATAAGTAATTGGTTGATTACTTTTTAGGAATATCGTCTAGTGTATTTTTGTTCAAATATTGTTTGGACTAGATCACCTCTGGTTCATTTCAGGTGGGATATTTTTACTTTTCAATTCCTATACACTAATCAAATCTCACAGTTTCCAACCTTACATAAGCAATAATATGAATACATATTTATCCAATGTTTAAACACTTTCTCATAAAAGACTGGAAGAAAATGTAGAACAAGTATTATTAACTCCATTCTATGGATGAAGAAACTGAATCTCAGAAATTGTAAATCGCCCCCTTTAACTCAGAGAGCAAATCTTGTGGTTAAAACTTAAACTTACATTTTTACCTTTCATGAAATTTCCATAGCATGCTGACCATTTCAGATTAGAGAAACTCTTCCCTTTGGAACTTCTGTTAGATACTTTTGGTCTGAACCATAGAAAGGGAGCACATAATCCTATATTTTCTCATTTTGTCACAACTCTGTTCTGTATTATTATTGTTTCTCCATTTAGAGGGGTCCTAGAGGTAACAGCCTGGATTGTGTTCTCATTTAGCCATCACAGCATAATTTAGCAAAAGACTGGGTACTTTGAAGAACTGTTGACTTGAATTGAACCATAATTCATTACCAAGCTAGTTGAGGTGTGGATCCTTTTTCAGGGACTTGGAAAGGTACTATGTTCATTCACAGTAACTCTCATCCCAATAAAGATGGGATGTTCTTTCTTAAATGAAAGCTTGTGTGAATCATCAAAATTCTATGAAACCTGCTTATGTTTCTAAAGTAACTCAATGATGCCTAATGAATATGTGGTGATAATTGAATAAAAACTTCTCAGAATCAATATGGCTCAATGCCAAATAAGCAGACAATTTAAATAAGCTAATGGAAACATTACTGGCCAGCCTTCATATTATGTTTTCTAATTAAGGTAGTATTTGGCTGACACTGAGCCAATTTATGTGTGGAAACCAAACGATTAAAAAGGTCAAATTATAGAAACCTCTGCATTCTTCTATGCAAATGAAGCAAAGCAATATATAGGGAATTAACATGTGCAAACAAGACTGAACTTTACTACATTTACACTTCCAAAGAGGAGAAGAACCATAACACAACTTTGCCTCTATTTGCATTTGGTAATTGCCTCTATATAATTTGGAAACAGATTAGCACTATTCCAATTTAGTGAGCCTTCTCTCATGCCTAGGATAGCTGAGGGGATATTCTTTTTTCTGAGCAAAATACTGACATTATGTGTGTGTGTGTAGTGAATCTTAGATCTTTACTACTAAGACAAGTATTAAATTAGTCTATTCTGAGACCAAATGCTATTGCTGATAACTCCCCTTTCTCATCTAAATTCTTGAAACAAATTCTTAAATTCTCACTACTACCAACAGACACATACTCTCTTAATGATTCCAAAACCCATAAATCATATTTGAGAGCCCAGACTAGAATGGACAGGTTTCAAATGAGACATGCCAGCTCACACAAGTAAACATTCTAATAGGCACTTTTCTAATAAGAGGTCTGCCTATCCTGTAGGGTGAAGGGCTCACTTGTTTGTATCACCCTGAACAAATTAATATGTGAGTCACTGTGCTTTAAGTCCAATAATATATTTACATATATTCAACATGAATTTATACATATGTAAGCTATCTGCCAGGTATTATCTAACCCCTAAGGTACATCATATCCTGACTTTGAAGATATTCTGGGAGAAAGATTCATGCAATCTCCCTTAATTATCAAAAATATTTTAATCATTTAAATGTATATATTCTTTTAAGATTTATAAAGGACCTTCCAAAATAAAATCATTTCTTTAAGATTTCCCTTGAATAGAACCTAAATTATATTCCAAATCTTTACCTTCATTTATACTAAAGCATACCTTCACATTTCTTTCCTGCCCCCAGTAGATCTCACTCTACTTTTGATATTCCCCCATTTACTACTCTTCCATTCTTCCCATGACAATGAGACTGATCTTGAAAGATCATTGTAGAAGAAATCCAATGACTCCTGTATACATTTTTTTTTTAAATCTAGGAACACAAAATGGTTCTTCTCTTCCTAAACAGTTCACTGTATAGTCAGATGACTGGTGGTGTAGTGAATAGAGCCCTGGACCTGGAATCAGGAAAATCTGAGTTCAAATCTATCCCTATTTACTTGTGATTTCGGGCAAGATGCTTAAGATATATTTGTCTCAATTTCATCAATGTAAAAGGAAGATGGCAATAGTACCTACTTCACAGGGGTTTTTGGTGACAATAAAATGAAATAATATTTATAAAAGTACTTGGTAATATGTCCAAATACATAGTAATCATTACATAAAGGCATGAGCAACTGGATAGCATAGTAGATAAAGTGCCAGACCTGTGGTCAGAAAGACCTGAATTCAAATTCATCCTCATGCTCTTTCTAGCTGGGTGACTCTGAGGAATCATTTAACCCTACTTGCCTCAGTTTCATAAAATTTACTGAAAACTGATTAGCAAACCACTTCCCTGTCTGCCAAGAAAATCTCATATGGGTCCAAAAGACAAACATGACTGAACAACAAATAAAAATGCTTAATTCCTCCTTTCTCCTTCACTGTCTCCTTCCACAGAGTCCCTTGAGTCTTTCATCTTATTAGGATTATATTAATATCTAATATCCTACTAAAGTGAGATCTAGTTGTCTTATATTTAGAGGGGAGAACCAATATAGAGTCAAACATATTAGCAGAAAGGGACTGACAAAATGTCTTATAACACATTAATTTTTTTTCTTCTCCACATGAGCAGCTATAAATTTATTTCTTTTTCAATATGTAAATATGTATTTACATATTCATATGAAAGTATGTATACACATACACACATATGCACATATATATTTATATGTATAATTAATACATATTTACATGTGTAATATGTATAATTATTATAAATGTAAATGCAAAAGAACACATATTTATATGTGTAATATATGTACACACATTTATGTATATACATATATATTTTTGTATATGTATGTACATATGTATTTTTGTATATGTATATACATATATATTTTGTATATATATGTACATATATATAAATATATATATATGGGATTAGATTCCTAGTCACAAAGCCTAAGCCAGATGCCTACTTCTTCTTGCTATATAACCTTGTACAACTTTTTCTCTCCATGTTTCTCAGTTTTCAAATTTTTAAGATTTGAAAGGGTTGAACTAGATCAGGAATTATTCACTATTATTATTATTTTTTTTTACCATGAATCCTTTAGCAGTCTGGTGAATCCTATAGGTCTCCTCCTCAGAATAATGCATTATTTAAATGCATAAAATTAAGTGCATAGGATTACAAAGAATTCCTATTATTTTGGAGTAGTTATAAACATATTATGCAAAATATAAGCTTATGGACTACTAGGTTAAAAATCCTTGGGCTATTTGATCTTTAAGGTAGTTTTGCATTTTGTATTCTAAATTGTGTTTTAGCTCTGGCATTCTACACTCTATGTACCAAGGTTTCAACCAGTTCTCTCATTTTGTGTTCTTTGCTCTAAAGGTCTTATCATCTGCTGCGTCATGTTCTAAGATCTCTTCTCATTCTGAATTTCTATATTTTATTCTCTATTGTCATTCTCAATACTAATATTCTATCTTCTAATATCCTTTTGAAAGCTTAAACCTGTGATGCTATTTTATATCCTAAAAAGTAAAGAATCCTCTTAAAAGCAAGCCATCTCTGCCCCCCTGACCTCTCTTTACTCCAAGGTCCAGGCACCAGAGCTTTGTTGAATTAAAGAGGCAGGATCATCCTGGCTCAGTCCATTTGTCCTAAGTACTCCTCACTATCCTGATCAATGCCTGACAAAAAATGTCTCCGCTTGCCTCTCTTGTTCCCTTTTGCCTTTGATTCATTGAGAGGCACTCAAAAAAAAAAAAAAAAAAAAAAACTGGAGCTTTGCTGTTTCATAGTTCTAGCAAATCATGATCACATCATTTCTCTTCGGATAAGTAAGGCCGTTTTTCATTCATTTTCTGGAAAGTGTCTGAGTTATTATCTGAATGGGCCTCTGGTGGGGCATTGGGTAATTAGGTTCCTTGTTAGGTTGACCAGTAGACAGCTATGTTTCATGCAACATCTAAAGTCAGCATCTGGTCACATACTTTCTTCAAGGAACATGAACGATGGACATCTGGGTTTTCCTGGCATAGAGACCAGGCTTCATTATTCACAAATGCTCCTTCTTTGTCAAAGTCAAAAGTCAGTGATAAGCAATTTTCAAACTGGAATAAAGTTGTTAAGACCAGAAACTACCTCCAATGCTGCTCACAGACATAGAATTATTTCCTATCAGTCTTAATGATTAGAAAAAACTCCCTTTCAAAGCATAAATTCTGTGTCTGTTCAGAAGATACCCTAACATTAAGTAACATTAAGAATTATTTCATAGGTAGGAGTTAAATTTGGTGATCTCTGTGTTTTTTCCTCCTATCTTATATTCCAAAAGTTGTATGTGAATATGATGAATGATTCCATTCTGAGAATACCAAGTCATTTGTTTTTAGAGGAATAAGAATATATATCTCATTTCCTTCAAAAATCACCTCAAGTGTGGCAAGAAAGCTTTCATAGATTACCCTAATTATCTTTAATTTGCTTTAAAATACCTTGTGTTAATTTTACATATATTTAACCCTGTGTCAGTATTATCTCTCCTTTCCCTCAGTATCTTCTTCCCCTTCCCCCCCAAATCCCAATAAGGTATTGTTTTTTATTGTTGTCTTTGTATTCCAAGGCCTACCACAGTGCCTGGAATATGAGTCACTTAATAAATGGTTGTGGTTTGGGATTTAATTTAATATTCAAGGTTACTTGGGTTAAGAGCAGAAGCGTTCAAAAGCAAAAAAAATAAAAGCAGTAACAATGTGGTCCTACCTAATTCTGAATGCCATAGATTCTATGATAAAAATAGCAATCCTTCAAACTTCTCTCACCTGCTCATTATACTATGCCAATTTCTTTCAAATCATCTCTTGGAAGGACATCACTATGGGACTAAATAGCATCAGAGATCAGGCTGCGAGGTGATGAATTGCAGACATCCTCTGATGAGAACCATCATAACTATCATGGGTTCCACACCACCTTCCCACCTCCCACTTCTCACTGTGCTTTGATGAAGACGTCTTTTATTCTTCAAATTCATCATGGATATTCATAGTAACCTGAATTTTACCTGGGTATAAAAGATTGTGATATGTAGAAGTAGCTGGCAAGATGGGGAGGGGTGTTACAGAATAGATGAGTGAAGCACCATTTGATTAACTAAAAACATTTTCTGAGGGAAAAATTCATAGAAAAAATTTCCTGAACTTTTCATTAGAATGGATACAATATTAGGATTTTGTGCACAGATTTCCCTGGTGAAAAAATTAACCATTATTTGAGGAAAAAGGAGTCAAAGAATATGGAACATGTGCAGTAACTGGTTTTATGTTGCTTCTTACCAAATCATCACTGAATTTTAGTTTTGTTCTCCTGGTCCAAAGTGGACATCAAATACTGCCGCAAATCAGGAAACAAACAAAAAAAAAAAAATCCTGATGTCTTATTGAAAAAGCTTCTCTGCTTGCCCGAAGGAGCTAAAAGCAACAGGAGTATAGAACAAAGAAGAAGTTCCTGGATACTGAATAACACAATATACTCAGTAGCTACAATAGCCCAAGTTATGTTTGCCCTGAGAAATTTATCCTTGGCAGGTAAAATGATCTTGCCCAAGACATCAGGAGAAATAGTACTCCATTGTATGGCAGACCATGATTGAAACTGCCACATCCTTTACCTCCAACATTGTATAGAAAGCAAAACACCAAGAATTCAATATATGATACTCCAAAGAAGTCAGTATTCATGATTTTTAAACTTTATTTGGACACAGCTAATTTTGGCCTTATTGAATAAAATTTCTAAACTATTTATTCCTTTAAGAGGTGTTGGGACCTTATTTTCAAATCAGAATAAATCAATTGAAAATAAGAATTTTTGTTTTCTTCCTCAAACCAAAGACCCAGTAAGGCCATATACATAGCAATGAAATGTTCTAAGTTCTTGGGGATTTTTTTGTGTAAAATATATTAAGATCTTAAACCATCAGAGGTTCATTTTCTTACAATAGAATTCAAGTCCTTTGACAGTTGTAATTATTCCTTTCTTGTATTATTATCCCCAGTAGTGAGCACAGTTCCTAGACCCATTACAACATAGCAAATACTTGTTGAATTATGTGAGTTGAATTATATCATTTTACCTATTATTATTTCCTATTTCTAGTCACTTTTATGTATAATTTTCCAACATGGAATGAAAATCTTAGAGTTTGAAAGAACTTCAAAGATTTTTTTTTATTCTATCCTGTACCTGAAGAAAAAAATCATTCTGCCACACCTGAGTCATCCATCTTCTGCTTGAAGGCTTCTATCAAAAAAGCTATAAATTTAGGATCCTGAGTCTCAATAACCTTAATATTGTGACTTCTACTCACCTTTTCATTCACATAATAACTTCTCTCCATCCCTCTGGCTTGGTTTCAGGTCATGTTTCTTGTTCTCTACATACCATAAATTCTTAAGAGTCCATTCTCTCTGTATCACTCCCAAAGGATCACCAACTCCATGAATCCTGCTCCCTCCAGATGGCAATAGACACTCACTACTTACCTCTCTTATAGCACTTTAGTTAGACTTTTACCATAGTACCAGCAATTTAGAGTTTGAAATGGACCACAAGGACATCTATTCCATTTCATCCCATTATTTTATAGACAAGGAATTTTGGTTCATAGAGGTTAAATCAATTTTCTAAGGTCACACAGGAAGTAGAAAAACCAGGATTAACCTAGAGCCTTGGGACTCCAAATACAGCATTTTTCCAACTTTACACATTACCTCTACTTCATTTTTATATATACGTTGTCTCCATTATTAGGCTATAAGCACCTTCATGGCATGGACTATGTTATTTTCTATATTTTATTACCAATTGGGGTGCTTTATATATAGTTGGTGTTTTATAAACAATATTTTAATTCAATTAACAATATAAAATTTACATGAAGGAAATAAAATTGCATTCTATTAGCTGAATTAAACTTCAGACTTTTCACTAAGGCAAGCCACTGTCCCCAGTGGCTACTTTTTTGATTACTAAAGTTGCCTGTAATTCTGTGTGTAAATATTCCATGTGTGTATCAAAAGTGAAGCACCAGGTTGTCTCTGGCAACTGTCAATTTGCATCTGCCAGACATTTAGTTGATCTAATTCAGTATTTCTGCATGGGGTTCATGCATGCAGAAACACCTGCCAAAGGTCTGACTTTCTGGCATATAAACCACTTGTGCAGAACCTCATGTCAGAATATGAATTGGTGGAGGCTAATAGGACCATGACTTTCCTGGCTAGGAGGGTCATTGCTCCTCTCAGAGGCCTCAAAGCAACTGTTACAAGATTGGACAAGACTACCTCATTCCCACCTCCCCTACACCCCTCTGAAAAAGATGTGTCATTGTAGAAAAATGAACTGATACTTGATTGAACCAATGAATGGAGGAGGGAAAGCACTAATTAGGTAAGTTTTAATATGGCAGGCATTGTGAAAAGCATTTGATATCCAAATACAAAAGTGAAATGATCCCTGCCTTAAGGAGCTTATGTTCTAATAGGAAGAGGCATATGGAAATTGTGGCCATAACTTAGAAGTTATGGAGATGGTAAGGAGAACCACACACGAGTCAATTGGCACACTCTGCCCAGAAGCAACAGTCATCTTAATTTGGTTACTATACAAGAGGTCCAAATTAACAGAAGGGAGAGTAGCAGGGCAGAAGGCAAGTCATCTCCTAGATGGCAATTTGGAATTCAAATCTCAGGCTGGCTTAATATAGTTGGCAAGGAGAATTTGTAATCATTCACAGTCAGCATAGTTCAGTTCTAAAGTCAAACTTGAGGTTCTAAAGCTAAAGAGATTATCTCTCCTAATGAAAAAAGAGGAATGTTCTCTGGATATCCAATCAGGTATAGTTTGGGGATGAGACAAGGATGGTAAGGAAAACAAGGAGATATTTGACTGAACATTTCATGGAAATGAAGTGTGATCACAAGTTGCTTATACATTTCTGTCAAAGTCTCAAATTTTTTTCTTCTTTAAAATGAAGTTGTGGGATGAGATGATCTCTAGGGTACCTTATGACTCTAGTCTATTATCCCTTGTTTCATTTATTCTGTTGGTTTAACATATAGACAGAACTTAGCTAAACAAACAAATTCTTATGGAAATTGAGATAGTTTGAAATTGGATAATTTAGAGCAAGGGAAGGAGAGTCAACAGACCCAAACTGTGATTTTATCTAGCTTTCTATTGCCAAAGATAATGATGTCAATGAAGGCATTTGTTTTGTTCAGAGATGGTAGTTTGTGAAATTGCTTCTATGGAATTTGGTACCCTAGTGTAAAGTGTAAGACTTGTGAAATCTGAGCAGTCTAATTATCCAGTGACTACATATCAAGGCAGAAGCCTTTAATTAAACAAGCAATTAACCTTGGCAATAGAAGGAGCAACAAAACTTAACTTATTGATTTGCTAATTGTTCTCTGTGAATTTTAGCTGTTGGAGGTAGAAATAGAGAGAGGGGTTATTCTTTCATAGGCTCTTTGTCACTTGGGTTTTTACCATATCTTCATTCCTCTTTAAACCATCTTTTTGTCCTTCTTCAATTACTGAAAAGTCAATGATGATTCTTTATAGGACTCCAAGCATGGTGCACTAGTTGCCAGGTATACAATCCATTTCCCTTTCAGAAATTGTGTGAGTACTATATAAATTGCTATTGTTGGTGGCAGTGTTGTGCTTGTTGTTACAATTATATTCTGTTAAATCCAGTAGAAGATAAACAACAAAATCAAAACTAAAAAAAAAAATTCAGATTCAGTTTCCATCCATAAAATAAGGGGATCAGCCAAAAATATTAAAGTACTTTCCAGTTTTTAAAACAAAAAAGAAATTGTGTGATTTTACAGATTTATGTTGTTATTATTTGGAAAACAAATTTAGTTCCACTTGATTTTGATGCTGAAAAAAATAATCAAAGCCTCCTATCTCTTTGGTTGTCTCATGATTTTCTTATATCTTTACTGTTTTGGGGGGGAAAGTCATTTTAATTAAGACAAATGAGTCATGCTTCTATTTTCCTTGTGGCTAATTCTATGTATTACCATACCCATTACTAGAAATCATTTAATGGTTTGACATTTGCAGACAGAAAACCTCAAAACTTGCTCTTCCTCAGGATATTGGTAGGTGAATAAGACTGGTAAGTACTGTCTAAATGGCATAGTTAGAAGCTTCACCATCTTAAAAGGGGTATGAGTTCATGCTAACAATTTTTCAAGAAAAAAATCAGCAACCCAGGGAAAAATCAGGGGAAATTTACAGTTGGGGAACTTTTCTGACCCAGTTTTTATAATTATATGTCTATATAAAAGCTTCAGCATTCCTTCTCCAAATATTAGTAGAGAGAAAGATGTCAAATAATGACCAGACCTCAAATTGATCTCCCAATCCTTTTAAAATCTCTTAAAATATAATTTTCAAATAACTTATTAAATATGCAAAATACCACAGAGGAGAAATTTCCACTGTTGTCTAGTTCCTTTGGTCTCACCAAGATGTATAGATGATACCGTATGTGCTTGTGGACTATAATCTCTACAAAATTCCTTCAAGCAGGAAATACTGAATGTTTGGGCTCAGCAATATACTATAGATTGGTCATCTCAAGAGTTAAATTGGAAGAGGATCAGCAAAAAGATGGACCGATATTTTGACACTAGCAAAAGTAAAAGATAATCAGATCACTTGGGTCATAGAATGGTTAAATCATAGATCCATCAATAGGAAGAGAAGGAAGAAGATGAGAAAGATGAGAAAGAAGAGGAGGCAAGTGAGAAAAAGAAGATTAAAAAAGAGAAGGAAGAAATAGATGAGAAAGAGAAGGAAGAGAAAAAAGATTTTAAAGAGAAAGGAAGAAAAAGAAAAGTAATAATAAAAGGAGTAAGAGGATAGAAAGGGAAAAATGGAGAACAGAAAAGGTAAAGAAGAAAGAGAAGAAATGGGGAAAAGCTGTTTCTTCTGTCTTCCAGCCTTCCATTAATCCAATAACCAGTTAAGGCAAGGTCAGCTTAGAAAGACTTAATTTACATGTCAATCGGTATGGGGTAAGGAAGGTTGTTTTGAGATCTGTGGAACATCAAAACTATCTGTCTGTACCTAGGCTACCCAAAAGAAAAATAATACTACGGGTAATTAATGCACTAGGTCTATATCTCATAAATATTTTCTAGACAGATTCCCCCCCATTTTACCAGTACTTCTATGGTGCTTAATATTGTCTCCCTTTCTCGCTCTTGGTCTCACTCTCTTTTTCTCTGTTTTTCTCTGTCTCTCTTTCTATCTCTCTGTCTCTATGTGTCTGTCTCTCTCCATTCGCTTTCTCTCTCTCTCTCTCTCTCTCTCTCTCTCTCTCCTCTCTCTCTCTCTCTCTCTCTCTCTCTCTCTCTCTCTCTCTCTCTCTCTGTCTCTCTCTCTCTCTGTCTCTCTCTCTCCATTTTGCTTTCTCTCTCTCTCTGTCTCTCTCTCTCTCTCTCTCTCTCTCTCTGTCTCTCTCTCTCTGTCTCTCTTCTCTCTCTGTCTCTCTCTGTCTCTGTCTCTCTCTGTCTCTTTCTCTCTCTCTCTCTCTCTCTCTCTCTCTCTCTGTCTCTCTCTGTCTCTCTCTCTCTCTGTCTCTGTCTCTGTCTCTGTCTCTCTGTCTCTCTGTCTCTCTGTCTCTCTGTCTCTCTGTCTCTCTCTCTCTCTCTCTCTCTCTCTCTCATTTTCCTTTATGTCTTCATTCTTTGCAATTCATCTCTATTCTTTTCATTCTCCTTTCTCTTTCCCCTGTCTGCATGCCCTACCTCATCCTCTCAATCAACTTCTCTAAGTCAAAAAAGTAAGCATGGCACAACACACCATGAAGAACAAACCATTTTGGAAAAGAAATTAATTTCAGATATGAGATAAGGCAATGAGAAAACAGATCAATTAAAATATAGATTGTACTTGTGTGTGTGTGTGTATGTGCAAGTGTATGTGTGTGTGTATGCATGAAAAATTGAATTCCTGGAGCTAGGTCCTCAAGTGCCAGAGGAAAGCATACAGCATATTTTACTTTCCTGTTTTTAATTGCATCCCAAATGCAATTTTTCTATTAAGGGTCTAAAGAAACTATTCCCTCCCTCCCTCTGATTGAAGATTGAGCAGCATCAATTTCAGACTGCATTTGTTTTGATTAGGGAAATAGAAATTAATCACTTTGGTACCCCCATCCCCATTTTTAGCATTCAGAAGTAAATAACAAAATTATAAACACGCTTTTCCTCAGGGTGTTTTTAACTGACTGTTGAATGTAGCCAGTTTTTCTTTGCTGCTCAATCATTTTAGTAGGAATTTTAGTAAAGAAATCAATTCTGTTCTCATTAATACCCCTGTAGATATATCTTCTGAATAACTATACAAGGCCATAGACAAGGCAATCAATGTGACTTTTTATTTCTCCTGAACACAACTCTAAACTCTCTTCTCTATTTGCCCAACACTCTAGGTCAAAGCTGGCCTAATTACATTTTCTTGGGGTTGGAGGAGATGGACTGAGGGGAGTCATCTAGGCTTTGTTCATCTTGTTTTTGTTACTGAATGCATGCCTTTGCTCCATAGGGAAGCTGTTGCATGGCATTTTCCAAACTGTCAGGTTAAGAAAAAGAAATGCAGTCATCTGCAAAAGTAGAGGAGCTGAAGTGATACATTCTAAGATTACTTCAATAATTTGGTTCCTAATGGTGTTTGTCTCCTGTCCTGGTTCAAGAATCTCAATGGCTATCTTTTTATCACTATTGTTTCCCCACTTCTCAGTACAATTTGGCTGCTCTAACTATATCAGATACTACTTTCCTGCTGGCTTGCCTTCATATTCAGATGCTTTAGTGAGTCTAGTCTAAAAGAGATCGAAAGAGAAGAGATAGCAAGCAGCACCAGTCCAGTATAAATTCAAGCCTTGCAATTTGATGACTTAATGGTCAGAGGGAGGGAATGATACATCCTCTATATCTCTGAATTGTGTGAGCATTTATCTTGTACAAGCCTCCACATCTGACTAAACTTTCACCTTTTCTGGGTCCTCATCTTTCTTTTTATTTTTAGTTATAAGCTGTGTCAACAGCTCTTCCATCAATGACTTCTATGCTCATACTACCTGTGCCCATGTGTGGTTTCAACCATATATAAATATATATAACCACAGCTACCCTTCCCCATCAGAGTGAGTATTTCATCACTTTCCCATAAGTCATCATTTTCTGCTTTGTTTTGATTCAAAGGAAAAGAGTCTAGAGAAAGAAAAAATCCATAGTCAGATTTCATGAAATATAGGGAACCACAAGGTGACCAGCTGACTATTTCCTAATAGGAAAGTGAAAATAATTCAGGAGCTTTATCACCAATATCCTATTTACTCCCTCCATCCCACCATTATCTCCTTTTAGTTTGTTTTAATGAATACAGGTGAACAATGCCAGTTTTGTAGCTTTTCTCCCAAACTTAGGTTCAGACTAACAGTACAGGCCAGGAGAAAAAAAAGATTCAGAGGAGAGGGGATGCAGATGCCAAAGGGGCACCTTACAATCAGCAGCAAATACATGTGGGCTCTCACAAAGGACATGGGAACCCGAGCTGCCCTCCAAAAGGGAATGGGGTCCCAACAATTGCTTCTTGCCCTCAGGCCCAGGAACAGGGCTTCTTTGGCACTTCAGAATGATCACAAGTGGTTTGCCTTTTTATTCATATAGAACAAAATTTACAAATTCATTCATACACTTCTTGTTTTTTATGTTTTTTCTTTTTTTTTTTTTTACTGACTTCGAAAATTGGGAATATTCAAAATACACTTTTACCCCACTTCATTCTCTCATTATTTACAGGTATATACAAGAAAAATGTAAGAGTCTTTTGTGTTTTTTTTTCTGTTTGTTTGTTTTTAGTTGTATTAAAAAGCTCTGCTGGTTGGGTGGGTGGGCAGAAGGGTAGGTGGGTGTCAATCATATGGATGTTCCATGGGAAGTTTCCATAGCCTCTGGAATGACGCCCCCAGGCACAGACTGGAATGACATAGGGATGGGGGTCTTCACGGGGCTCTGACGAAACAGTCCCCCATTGGGAGATCTGTGTTTGCACTGTATTGAGGGCATGGTTGCTGAGCTGCTGAGAGGCAGTGGCAGATTACTGCCCGCTGCTGCTGATAGTGTCCGACTGGTCGCATGACTGCTCTGTTCGGGCAAGAATGTAGTGACTGACAGCTGAGTGTTCTGGTACTCGCGGACCGGCTCCAAGGTCTGGCTGGGCGGCATACCGCCAATCTCCAGGGCTGAGATCTCGATGGATGCAGGAGAAATCTGCTTGTGAGCTATATCTTCATCAATTAAGCTGTTCATGCGTCTATGTACTTGCTCCAAATTCACTTCTTTGTCCTGGTGAGAAAGCACATGGCAGTCAGTCCCAATCGGTTTCTCTTACTGTACTCAGAACATATGTGACATGGATGAATATCTTGGATGAACTATTGCCCTGGGCTTCCTAAAGCATCCCTGAAAGCAAGGAACTGAAGTTATGTGAGATGAGAAAAGTGATGATATTATAACTATGGCTGAGTGGAGAGAGCACTGGAGCAACTTGAGTTCATAGCTAGCCTTGTAACCAGGGATTTCTTAACCAAATATTCATGAACTTATTTTATTTTGATAACTAATTTTCAATGTAATTGGTTTCTTTTATAATACTATGGATTTTGAAGGGGAAGAATTTAATTTCTTCCAAATAAGGGGACCTCCAAGGGAGGAATAATGATGTAATGAGGGCAGGAAATTCAAACTTAGTTTGGGGGATTCTGCACTGCTGAAATGTTGTGACCTCCAATACTCAGCCAATGGAGCATCAAGGGAGAGACTTGTATTTTGGAAATTTAAAAATTGGACAAGAATTGATTCTGTGGGTTAATATTATATATGACACATATTACTATTGTTCCTATTCTTAAGGACATCTGAAGTTCTGAAATTAAAGACTTAACTCTAAAAAAAAATATACTATGGATTTTATTTTATGCATTTCATAACATTTTCCAGGGAAAGGGTCCAAGTATCAAATGAGTCCATGACATCGAAATGTTCAAAAAATCTTTCTCTAAACCTATTGACTCTTTTTACTCTGATTTTATCATGTAACTTCTTAATGTTTCAGTCAACCTTCTGGAAGGTAATAAAAGATTGCATCCATAGACAAAGTTTCCTCATACCTTATATGAATATTATACATATTTCATACTCAATGAAATCAAAGATCTAGGCTCTATCCTCATCCAATAGTATAATCACCATAGTTATTGCTTTCACATTCTCCACCCCTTCCTTAGCCTCATACCCATGTTATCATTATGATCAACTTCCACTTTTTTGGAAAGATATAGATTGTTGGAATTCAGAAAATCTAAAAGCTGTCTCAGTCATTCAGTTCAAACAATTGCCCCAACAGAGCATCCCTCAAAGATGTTCATAAGGAGAGAGATCTAGGTTCTCATATCAATATTCATAAATTTATCTAAATACAGAATAGTAGATAGATTGATGGATAGATAGGGATATATGTAACAGAGTGAATAGATAAATTAGTTTGGATTCAGGAGTAGGGATCTACTCTGCTACTTCCTACTTGAGTCACTTTGGGCTATTGACTTTTTCTCTTGGCCTCAGTTGTTCTGATGCATATATGTATATTGGACCAGATGACTTCAGTCTTTTCCAACCAGAAGTCTATAGTCTATGAGTTCTAAAATGAGTGGAATTACATTAGATATTTTCTTCTTCCCTTTCACCTTACTTTTTTTTTTTTAAACAAAAGGACTAATGACAGGATAAAGGATCTTAAATTATCATCTGTGTTATTTGAGATGATGTATTTCCATTCCACATGCCTCCATTTACTCATGTATAAAATAGGGAAGTGATCTCTTCTTGACTTAGTTCAACTCTAATATATTACAATTGTAGAATTATAAGACAACAAATTCTACATAAATTGGATAACAGAGTTGAAGGAACCCTACAATCCCAGTATGCCTGAAGAGGAATTTGTGGTCTCAAGTCTCAAGGACATTTTATTATAACACCATGAGCATTTTGTAATGGTGTGCCTTCTGCACCCTTTCACCATGACTAAGTAGAATGATAATAGCTAAGTAAAATTATTTTTCTTAAAGTTGAAAAGGTTCATCATATATTATCCTTTTAAAATACTGGATTGATTATTATCATATAGGCAAAACACAGAAGACTAACTAGCCCCTCAAGGACATTGCCTCATACTTTATATCTTTCCAAGCACTTAAGGGAATTAGATCCATGGGCAGTATTCACAGAAGTTATATAATCTTAGGTTTGAAAGAAACTTTGAAGGTCAGTTTGTCCCAAATATTATTTTACATGGGAAAGCTCTCTATTATGATCTTTAATGTGCGGTCAGCAAGCCTTTGCCAGAATTCTTCCATCTGGAGAATATGCATAACAACTTTGCTTTGTATGGGGAAAGTGAGAGGAACTCACACAAGACTGGTTAATTTGTCACTTAAATTCATCTATGGATGTAGATGATGTACTTACTCATTAGCTTGGAGAATTGCCTGAGGGTACTGAATTGTTAAGTAACTTACACAGAATACTGTAATCAGTATGTGTCAAAGACAGAATTTGAACTCATGAATTCCAAATCCAAGCCTTGCCTTCTATCCATTATGCTATAGTGTCTTTCTAATTAGCTCAGGCTATTTCATTTATAGACAGCTCTAATTATTAGAAAGATCTCCGCTATATTGAACTGAAATCTCTAATTTGTACCTACTCTTCTGATTTTCCCCCTCTGGAATTGCATTGAATATCAAATCACTCTTCTACATGATGACCTTTTAAATATTTGAAGACAATTATAGAGTTTCATCTCCTCCTCTGTCTCCTCCCTATCTTCACATATACCAAATCTGACCATCTGTGGCATGAACATGTATGGCCCCTTCAGTTGATTCTTAGACATATCAGTTATGAATCCTTGCAACATTCTGGGTATTTTGCTTAGAATATCCTCCACTTTGTTACAGGTCCTCTTTAATTATTACACCAAGAATTAAATGCTCTATTATAGATATGGTTTAACCAAGATAAGATGCAGTGGGTATTTTAAACATTACATCTTTTTTTAATTGAATCTTTGGTTCAATCAGCTTGTTTTATTTTACTACCCCATGACTGCTTCAGACCTATGAAATCCCCCCGTGTTTTTTGTGTGAACAGCTACCTAGCCATGGTCTCCTCTGTTATCTATGTTTCAGCTGAGTTTCTTTCTTTCTTTTTTTTTTAATTTCAGTTTTAAATTAAAACTTACTACATTTCTTCTGATTAAAGTTGGTCCACCATTCAAACCTTTCACAAAGTTTTTTTTTTTTTTAATCATATTTTCCTATCCAAAAATAGCTCTCCTGTTCACACATGTAATCTATCATATGTGTTTTTCCAATTCATTGATTAAAGTGTTGACCAAACCAGGGTCCAAGATGGAGCCCTATCACATGCTTTGTGCTTTGAGTTTTTTAAGTTGTTGTTGAATACTATCTGGGCTTATTCTGTCATCAGAAAATATATGTGTAATGTGTTTGTACTCTTATACTTAAGTTCAAAGTAGTTTTCATGAGGACTTATGTGAAAGTTCAACCTTTCTTTATATATCATGATTTATTTTCTCAACATGAATCCTACAAGATCATTATCTACATATTTTCTATCCAGAAATTAACCCTATCTACCCTTCCTACCACTTTCCTTGGTATTATGGTGAACATCAACTATGGGGCATGGTATAACTCATGCCAACTCTTTCAGGGATATGTGACAGAAAAGCTGACATCTCCAAGGAAGCAATTTGAGGAAACATGCATATGATGACCAAGACTAGGTCTTAAAGTCAAACATTTTAAGAAATGGAAAACCCAAAGGAAGAAGCAATAAGAATAAGTATTCTAAGAATAATTACCATCTCAACCTGGGACAAGAATGTTGGGTCAGAAAACAATTGTGACAGATATAATGACACAGGTGAACTAGAATCAGGGAATCAGAGTTTCACAGATGGCCTATTTGGGGGAGAAGTAAGAAGGTCAGTCTGTTGGTCTAATGAGGAAACTTTGAAATGTTTTATGGACCCTTGAAATTTACTTTGAATGAATGAATGAATACAATTTATTAAGTAGATTTTATTTGCCAAGAATGTACTAGGGATCAGAAAAAAGTGAAGTCTTATTAATGGAGGGGATTTGAAGGAGGTATCTTCAGGAGAATGAATACCAACAAAATAAAAGGTGATTTAATTCTGTCTAAGAATTGATAGAATCAGATGCAAATGGAAAAATTGGAATATATATTGATCACTAATTGGAATAGTTTTGAGGCAGGGAAAACTAAAAGAGTTTATAATTGGAAGGAATATTCATTGATGAGATCTCAGATCAGATCAATGAGAGCTATATCAAGGAGGAATGAGATATTACTATACATAATTGACTACCCTTGATTAGAGCTCTATAAACAAAGGCTGGATGTTCATATGGTTTCCAAAGGATTCCAAGAATTCCTTGATAATAATCAAGGAATAATAATTCAGGTGTGAAGAACTAATGTGAGAGGATTGGAGAGCCAGAGGTGGATGGCTTCTGAAATTCCTTCCAATTTAGTAATTCCTTATTTTTATGCTAACTCTAAGAGGAAAGGCACAAGATTCAGTATCAAAAATGGATTCAATTACTGATTTTTATTACTTGTATGTCTTCATGTAAATAACTTTATAGAATATGTAAAGAACTTTATAGAATGGGCTCAGTATTCTCCTCTCTGAAAAGAAAACATTGGATAAAATCTTCTCAAAGATTCTTTTGAAATTCAGGTCTAAGATCCTATGAATATCAGGAAAACTTTTGAAAGTCCCGCTTAAAATGTCAATGTCTAAAGGGTTAAATCAATCAAAAAGAATGCTTCTAAACAGTTGATTGTAGAAGAAGATATTTGTTCGTTATCTTTTTCATTTACATACAAGTACAATTTTGTATTGCATTTTGCCTACATTTATATAACTACTAACACCTAAACTAGTAGCACATAGTAGTCATCTGTTGCATTAAATCAAACCCAATTGAAATAAAATGGGGGTTAAACATTATATTTTTTATTTTCTTTGTGATCTCCATTGATAAAATTCCCTAACAGAAATTATTTGAGCAGTTATTTTTTAATATCCTCTTTCAAATATAAGTTAGTTTCCTTTTAATATTGCTCACATCTTTGGTGTGAAGTCTGAAATCAGTAATTTCCTGAGATTTCAACTCACTTTTTGAGTTTGGATGAAATTGGCATGAGCTGCCCATAAGAAATGGTTTAAGGTCTATATGGCATTGGAATCCTCCATTTTAGGGGTTCTAGCTCCTATCCAGAGTGGGGTACTATTTGAAATGTGGATTACCCAATCCATTTAGAGAAAAAAGACAAGGTAGTGTGGAAAACTACCGTATTTTGGGAAGAAATGGTGCATTTCATTATGTAATGAAAATTCTAATCCTTTAAAAAATATGAACGACTTCAGTTTACATCCTCATTATACAAGCTTCCAATGTTCAGCCAGATAATGATATGTAGGCAGCTTGTGGAAAGAGACTTGGAGAACTGCTCTTGCCTTTGTTAATTTACCACAGGTAGCAGGTCTAGTCAAACTTCTCCAAATGCAAAATAAAATCTACTGACTTATTTGCCATTTATCTTCTTGGAATCTGATTCTGGGGCTATTGTCTCTTATTAAATATGATGACAGATGCACCACTAAGAGGCTGTTCCTCAACCCCAGACCTCTCACAAACCTTAGCTTCAGAGAGACAAAGTTTTGTAATTAAGCTTCTGTTCACCAATGTGGAAACAATACAATGTAGTAGAAAATGGTAATTAACTAAGCTCTCATCTATGTAACAGCTGTTATGAGTGGAACTCATTAGGACTGACATTGGTTGAGCTCTGTTGGCCACTGTTTCAAGTTGAGAAAGGGGAAAAACTGATGATAAGGGAACTTGGTTTAGAGAAAAATAAAGTTAAATGAAAGAACATCAGACTTGGAATGAGAAGAGACCTGTCTTAGGATCCTAATTCTCTTGCTTGCTAGTTGCCTGACAATGGACATGTAATTTTACCTCCTGTAAAACGAAAGTGATAATAGTCATAACACTTCCCTTACCTTGCTATTATGAGGACTCAAAGGGAAAGTGTGTACAAAGACCTTTGTGTCTTTGTGTAAGTGTATGTGTAGTTATCGATATTTACAAAGACCTTGGGGGTATTTGGGAGAGGGAATAAAAGAACAACAAAGTAGATTTATGATCACAGAATCATAGATTTAGAATTAGAATGCATCTCATAAACCAGTTATTGCAAGATCTTTTCATTTCACAGATGAATAAACTGAAACTGAAAGAGGTTAAGCGATTTGACCTGTTATATACAGGTAGCAATGGACCAAAGAGCCATAGGTCCTTTGATTTTGATTCCAGCACATTTTCTACTATGCAGGGCTGCCTCTTATTTGCCATGGATTATATTGTCCATTCCTGAGAAAGGGATTCATATTTTATTGACTGGTTTTATCCATGGTGTACTTCTTGATGCAAAAACTCCCTGACACAAGAGACTCTTGGTCCTGTGCAAGGAAACAATTAAGAATGAAGGGCAGTAGAGTCTGTGAAAAAAAAAGAACAGGATAATGACTTTATGGAGATGAAAACTTCCATGTTGATCAGAAGGGTTGTAACCATAAGGCCACATAGCCCCGATGAATAGCGAGGAATTCAGTCACAAGAGGATGATGTTGTCACCATCTACCAGGAGCAGCTGTAAGAGACAGGTGGAGCTTTTGATGGCCTGGATTCACCTCATATTATAATTTTCCCACCAATGTTTGTGTTCATTTCACTGACAAACTCCAGAGGATAATAGGAACAAGGGATTGGAATAAATTAATAATAACTGACTTTTTGTAACAAGTAGCTTCATGTGACTGATTTTTTGCTACAAAATTATGACAAACTATGGATATTGTTTCTCTCCCTTAAAACAGTTGGATGGAAATGTGATCACAAAGATATGGACTCGCTTCAAGGGAACACAGGAGGAACTATTCATGCTTTCTCATCCTGTGTGATTCTTAAATATTTTGCCGGGAACAATGATGAAGAGGCACCCAATGTGCTTAGATCTTTCTATATAACTTGACATCATGCCTATCCCAATGGAATATTGGCTGTCCATTGGTCAACTCTAGAACTATGCCTAGATTTAGAAGGGAGCCCACAAGTTATATTATCTAACTCTTTCATTTTACAGATGATGAATCTGGCTTTCAGTGAAGTCCATGGTCATATTACTAGCAAAGAATCATAGAAAAGAGAAGAAATTAGTTCCTTTTATTTAGGAGCCTACATATTTCCACTCTACTAGATGAGGCCCACCGCATATCCCTCTGATGATTCTGAGCATTCTCTTTATGACATTCTTTGCAATTCTTCCTTTGGTTATAGGCAGCAGAAAACTCATGGATTCCTCATTGCTCTCATTCCTCTCATTGCTATGTGTGATTTTATTTTTTTGGAAAACATATTCTTTCATGAATGAGCATGACAAAGCATCAACCAAATAATACTGGTATCAAAGCCACTAATCTATTTTAGGGAGAAATTTAGGATAATGAAAAACACTGAAAAATTTCCCAACAACAATCTAGACTGTTCTCATCTTCTCTTCAGTTCTGGATTCAGATTACTGGTACTCCTTATTGTCTATTGATGATAGATGTACCAATGGACTAGATTCAAAACCTGTCCATCCAACTGCATCTCATAAATGAGAAAATAGTTGTTCTTGATCTATTTGGTTATTCATTTCTTTGTAGAAGGAAGGCTAAGACAAATTATTTTGTGTGATTAATAATGTTCTTTATAAAGTCTCACAATATTCCTGGATATAATGTAATCCAAATAATGTCTCAGGAAAGAGGGCAGTTGGGAAGACATTAATAAATAATAATAATAATAATAATAATAATAATAATATGTGCCAGACACTGATAAATGCTTCATTGTTCATGATTCTTTCTCTTTCTTCTCACAAAATCTCTGGTAAATAGGTGCAATTATCATTTCCATTTTACATGTAAAGAAATTGAGACAAATACAGGTTGAGTCCTTGCCCAGAGTTACATAATAAGAATCTGAGGCTAAATTTGAACTCAGATCTTTTTGACTTTAAGTTTGGAATTCTATTCATTGTGGCACCTAGATCTATACTAGAATCTTGTCTCAGGTGCTTAACAGCTATTTGACCAAAGTGAAGTTCCCAGTGGGAATCTGACAAGTTGCAGTGTAAAGAAGGTCTAATAAATGGGAAAGAAAATAGTGATTCAGCAAAGACAACTGAATTTCCAATGGTCTTGCAGTTAGTCAGGGTCTGGCATAGCATTCCAACATGTTTTTCCTGACTCAAATTCCAACCCTTCCTCCATTCCCCTCCCCACAACAGCTAGTTGTTGGTGGTGTTATGTGTTTGGTACCTCTTATGCAACAGAGGAAATCTATTTGAGGGAAAGGACTCTTTTAAAAAATATTTTATTCTCATTATCATTCTAGATAGTTCCTTGAAATGATAAGAATTTAATGAATTTTTAAAAAATTATACTGAATTAACTCAAATATCAATTCAATACCTACCCTTTAAATGAAAGATTCTCTGACCGGAAGTCAAGACCCATCTCCTGGAAATCCCAATCTTCACCAAGAATTTCCAGGGTCAACTTCAGCTAAATTTTTAAACCTCATTTTATTTTTATTTTTATTTTGCTTTTGATTTAGATAAATACTATTGAAGTCACAGTCCGGGTATGAATGGAGATGTGGTATGGTGGAAATAATACATAATTAAGAATGAGAAGCCTTAGAATCCAATTTTGGTTCTGTCACTGAAAATTGCTAGATGACACCTCTCTGAGCTCATAAAACAGTGATAATCATTGTGTTACCAACTTTAAGAGAACTAAATGAGAAGAGAAAACACTTTTGTTACTGTAAAGTGATATAAAAATGCAGACTGTTACTGAAACAGAAAGGAAAACATTAATGAATGAATTGTTCCAGGCTCCCTTAAAAGAAAGAATCCAGATAAATTCAAAACATTATTTATATTGATATCAATGTAATACATGATCATTATGCTTGATTGTATAGCCGGCAATGCATATAAAAATTCCCCAATGTTGTTGACAATTTTACATAATGATTGTATGCATGTCTATATATAAAAAATATTTGTGTGAGTGTATTTATGTGTGTACTTGTTTGTATGTGTGTACTTACATACACACATATGCCTATGTATATATGTATATTACACACCATGGAGGCCATCTATTTCATCCTTTAATAACTAATGAGGATTCTGAAATGAGGATACTGAGGATAAGAAATAAAGTCATTAGACCAAGGTCATCAGGTAGAAAATGGCAGAGCTGGTGTTTGAACTCAGATCTTGTGACTGACTCCAAGTTCAATTCACTTTCCATTTTACTCCCTGAGAGACATGGAAATAATCATGTGTAGAAGACCGCAAGAAGAATGAAAGCTTGAGTCAGCACTTCCAAACTGGAGGGCCTTCAAGGACAGGTCCAACAATGGCCTTTTTGTGTTTCATATCAAAACCAATAGAGTGCACACTCTATGAAGATGAGTAACCCTTGCTATATATTCCCATGAACCAGAAAAATATCTCATACCTTGTAGATAAATGATGATGATGATATGCATATAACACTTCAAATTTAGCACAAGGTTTTACAGATATTATCTTACAACATGATAAGATATACATTATCCTCATATCAATCTTAGAAGGAAGGTTCTATTATTACTCATGCCTTGCCCAAAATCCCATAGCAATGAAATATCAGAGGTTGTATTTTAATTCAGATGTTCTGACTCCAGGTTGAGCATTTTGTTCACTGTTCCACCTAGCTGCCATAATAAATTACAGATGAATTTCATTGCCTTGTGTTGCACTATGTTTTGTGGTATTTCTGTGAATTGAATAGTTTAACTATGTTTGGAAAGACTCGAGACTAGGAGGCTAGTTACGTGGGGACTCAATGTTTTGTCATTAGAAACTTACAAGGAATACATCATAAGGGTTAGAAGAATGCAATGCATCGATGAAGAATGGCTATTTATTAAGTCATTGCTCTTTTGAAAAAAAATGTACATATATGTTCCAAATTTATTTATATACACATATATGTACAGTTGTGACAGTGTCTGAATCTCTCAAAGTATACAAACAAAACAATTTTGATCATATGGAAGAAAAGAATAGTGACAAAAAAGTAGAACAAGCAGTAAAGTAATTGTAAGTATTGTGGGAAAATAACTAAATTTGGAATCAAATGAAATGGGTCCAAATCCTGGCTCTGCCATATAGCATCTGTGTCATATTGGAAGTTATATTATCTCATTAGTGACTCTTTTCATTTGTAACATATACAAGATGGACTAGATGATCTTTGAGATAACTTCAGATTTATGATTATTGGGTCCTAAGTATGGAGAAGGCATCTGAGCATTGGAGAAAAGGGAGATTGGGAAGAAAAGGGAAAAGCCCAGGGGTCAATGGAGGCAAGAAAGAAGCATGCATACAGAATTAATAGACTCAGTGTTCAGAGGATCAAAGAGAAGGATAGAATGAACTCTTATCCCTCCTATAATTTCACTTATTCCTGGAATTACTTTTAGATAATGTAAGGAAATAAGATGGAAAAAAAGAAAGAACAGAAATGGAATCCAATAACCAGGATTGTGAGGAACAATGCTATGTATCTCATTCCAGACACCTCCTCCCACTTATAAATTTATCACATTTATTTTAATAAAATATTACTGTGAGTGAAGTAATTCAGGTCTTTTCATTAATTTAAATATCTTTGCTGTATCCAATAGTATTGCCATGGAGAGTGGTACAAACTCCTAAATTTGGCTACTACATAACTGTTTATAAATATCCCTAGAAAAAAATCATGTGTATCTATAGGCATGTTAAGAGACTAGATGTCCAACAGAACTGAACATCAAAAAGGCTGCTGTGGAATCTTTTAAATTGAAGAAGCTTCATTATAGTACGATTCAGAATAAAAGCAAAGTCATCTTTAGCATGACTGCTGACAAGAATTATGGAAAAATTTTGAAATTTTAAGAGTCTGTAATTAATGTTGCTTTCTCATCTAACTGCAAATACTACTCTGTAAATTATGGGTCACAATTTGTACATCAATGTTTTCCTAGTGCATGAATAAATGAATTATTTCATTGTTTTTAAAAGATTTCTATGTAACCAAGAGAGAGTAGACTCAACTAGCACTTAGTACATTCAGTTAAAAGTAGGCATTGGCTACCTCAGCATACCTGTCAAGAAGAACAAAGTTGTTAATATTGGCTGAATTTCCCAGATCTCAAAAAGCAGTTATCCATGTTTTTTTTTTCAATGAAAAGAAATAAGACAAACAGACCTTACTGGTTTAGATTTTCCCACCAGATCTATTTCAATTCTAGGTATATCTAAATTCCATAGGGGAGAGAATAGATTTTACGTCACTTGGTTTAAGTGCTTGGAATTTAAGGAAAATGGGAAAAGGTATGACCAACTTTGAATATTTCACATGACTCTCAATCCTTACTTGTCTATTTAGGTCTTTATCTCTCTGATTTTTTTTCTATCTTTATTAATCTCGATCTCTCTTACAATTTCTCTCTTTGTGTTAGTTTTTCTGACTCTGTAGCTCCTTCCCTCTCCCCTACCTTTGAACTCCCATTTTTGGACTTCTACTGTCTCTATTCTATCTCTTTGTCTGGCTGTCTCTCCCTCTCCCTTTTGATCAATGTATACTAATTCTAGTCTTACATTCATTGTTGCTAAATTGTCTTAGTCTTCTAGGATATTTCAAAGGTTTGTAGTCCCTATGGACAGGGTCTCCTGGAAGTTTGTCCTAATGTGGAAAAGTCAATGATGGTATGATTAGATACTTGAAACTACCTGGGACCAAGGATTATCTCTCTTCCTGGGAAATCTCTAATTCAAGGATTTTTCACCCACAATTCTATACATTCCGCCAAAATGAGCTTTATAAATACAATGGTCATTTAACTCAGCAATCATCACATACTTTTGCCCAAATGGTTAGAAAGTAGGGAAAAAATCATATGAATAAAATGAATAAAACATCCAATCTAAGAGAAATCTGGTAATGGGCATGTTTCAAATGTTTCTTCTACCCTAGTTTTTACTTTAAATGAATTTCCTCAGAAGAAAAAGAAAGCTTTTCAATACACTAAATGTAATTTTAAATATTTTCAATTGTGACTTCCTTAGCTAATAACATACCATTTCTCTCTTACTTGCTTCTGTGGGGTTGGAGTCACCAAGGATGCTTGATAAATCTCCATTCTCACATTTATTTAGTGTGAAGTATAAGAGAAGCAGAAAGAAAAACAAACAAAAACATATTCTCCCTGACAACCAAATGACTCTTTTCAACATAAGAGTGGAATTCACCCTTATTGATGGATAAATCAAGATAGGAAATATGAAATAGTCAATGTTTAGTAGGCTTCAGTCAAGAAGTCATAGATTTAACTCCTACTTTGAAATATATTGACTCTATGATGATGAAGAAGTTTAGTTTCTCATTCCTGAAGGAAACTGTATTTGAAGAGCACTTGGACTATATTGGTAGAAAGAATTTTTTCACTGGGAGTTCTTTACCCTTATGAAAGCAAAACAAAGAAAAAGAGAGAGATAGACAGTGGCAGAGACACTAGAGAGAAATGGAGAGACAGAGATACACATAGACTGAGAGATGGAATACAAAGATAGAGGGAAATCAAGACATGCAGACAAATAAAATCAGCAAGATGGGAGATAGGAGATTTAGAAATAGATAAAGCAGGTTTAAGTAAGTAGTCATCTGTCAGCTTGATGCTTTGTGTGAACAATATCACTTATTTTTTTTAAATGATATCTTATTATTGTGTAAAGGTGCTTTCAAAAGGATCAAAAGTGGATCAAAATTTTCACATTCTACCAAGCTGAGAAAGACTTCAACTATTGGAACAAGAATGGACTGCAATTGCTTAGCCAAGTCATACACAATTATCATGTTGTTGTACTATAGGCTGATGAAATCTTTGGCTTCATCAACATTCAAAAGCCATTCAAGTCCTACAAAATGTATTGTGCTTTAGCTTTTAGACATAGCACTGAACGAAGAATATAGATGGATCACACACATTCCCCAATGTGATTGGGGAAATCAAAGCTCCTTGAAGAATTGCACAGCACTGAGAAAAGGCACATTACAAAGCAACCTAAAGACCTCAGTTCTGCATCTGTTGGCACCAGATTCCCAGACTTGAGATACTTCATTTGCTACAACCTCTTCACCCCCCATCTTCAAAAAACTCCCTGAGATTTGAATTGATAGATTCTCATTTTCATTCTTTTCCAGCTGTTTTGCTGCTACTTGTCTGGAATTAACATCTGTTTGAACTGAAGGAATCTTGCAAGTGTCTCCATATTTCCAAAATTACCAGAGGTTAGCTTGTTAAGCATTTTAATTGATGCAAATAGATGCTGGTTTTATGCAAGAATGTTTCAAGAATGAATTTAATTTCTTGGTGGAGGAAACCCCAAAATTTCAATACCCATTCCCTTCCTTCAAAGAGAGTTTTCTAGGGGAAACACTCAGAAGGGCTTTTTTCCAGAAAACAGTTTATTTGGGTCAGGTTTGGGGGAGATGCAGTAGGTCAACAATATGAGCAGTCTCTGGTATGCCATCTCCTGGGGAAAAGGCCACTTTAATTAAATTATTGAATGTCACCTAAGGCCAATTTTGTTATTGACCATAATGAATCTGAATCATATGTCTATGTCTGTATTGACCATAGTTGGTGGGAGTTGGTGGGAGATAGCTCATAACCCTCAGAAGAAACCCAGCACAGTTTCCCCGTACTGTTACTTAGAATAGATGGCCAAGGGGCAGGTGGGCATGGATTCTGGGCTGCTCTTACCCCTAGAGCTGGTCTCTCCAGGTCAGGGTAGAAGCACATTGGTGAGGCAGAGTGGGTAAGGACGCCCTCGTGCTGCCCACACTGCATCTGCTCTATAGATAAATACAGGACTTTAATGCCTTAGCACTTTTTACAAGCATTAAAAAAAAAAAATCACTTAATTTTTTTCTTAAAAAAAAAAAAAACACAAGAAAAGCACTGTAAAAAAAACCAAATCTATGTTATGTCTCTAAACTATATGAAAATGATTTATATTATTTATAAGAAAAAAAAATCCTAAAAAAAATCTCATAGCTCAACTCTTGACTTTGAGCTTCCTTAAGGAATAGGATAAAAGCTATGGACCTCTTTCGGTGTTTCCTGATGGCAGCGGTTGCTGTTCCACCATAGCTCCAGGGCTGCCACAAGGCATGCAAGGAGAAGGCCCACAGCAAGGATGCAGAACACGCCAGCAAAACTGTGTAGTTTCAGGGACTTGCCATCTGTCTGAGCACTGGTGTGGCTATTCAGGTCACAGCGACCCATTCGTGGCCACCATTTTTGTTTGAGAACGTCCAAATCACCAGTATCCTGTAGCTCCAAGATCCTGAAAGATAAAATGAAGAATGATCACTAACACTGGAAAATGACAAAACGTGCCAAAGTTTTTGATGCTGAACTCTTTCTCATCCAATTTTAGCATGGCTGGAGGAAGGTGACTACCAGGAACAGTGGTATCATTATCATCACTGTTATAACCATCACCATCACCACCATCAAAAGTGAAAAAACTATCTTCTTTATTGCTATCACCATCATTATTATCATTATCATTACCATTATCATCTTTAAAAATCTTTTAGTTATAATTCATATCCTTCTGCTCTGTGATTTGCAAAAAATAAAAAAAAAATGTTAAAATTACCCATAAACATATTATCATGGTAATTAGTATTCTTCCTCAGTCTTTATCATCCAATGCCGGACCAGAAATCTTGCCAAATGTCAAACAAAATAACAGCTACATTCTCATGCTCTTGAGACATATCAATAGTCTTTAATAAGAATCACAGTCTTGTCGTATTTTTTCATGTTTGAACACACTTTCTTGATATTTCTTTGATATTGATAAAACATATTCTTTATATGCTGACATGCAGGGTTCTTGGTGTTCAGAAGTGCCGATATCTTCATTTAATCTTTTTGGGTTTGTATTCAAATTTAATCATTAAAAATTTCATTTAAAAAGAAATTATATATATATATATATATATATATATATATATATATATATATATATATATACATAGATATATGTGCACTGAATATTCAAAGACAAAATGAAGTCTACATGTGTTCATGAGTATGTATATTTATATATGCATATGTGTGTATATATAGTGCATGTATGTGTGTATATGTATATGTGTATATATCTAACTGTCTCTATATGGACACATACACATACACACACAGTATTTGTGGTATTGGGAACCAAATCTATTTTTAAAAATTTTATCCATGGGTCAATTCAGAAAAGATATTTTGTTTGCTTTCAATATGGTGATAACCCTTACTATAAGAAAGTTATTGTATATTCAACTATCTCGTTAAAACTCTAACCATTTGTGAAGGGGTCATTATATCCAAAATTAGTAAAATGTTGGAAAAAATGTAAGTGTTCTTCCTCCTAGACAAAGATAAAGTCAAACTGCACTACTCTGTCTGGACACCTGCATCCATAGAAAAAATTTGGATGTGGTAGAAAATTGGAGGGAGTGTTGTTTATTTTTATTTCTATCTTTACCTTTCAGCTTGGGTTATGGTTTTGGAATTCATTGATTCCATTCCACTTAATACACACACACATAGGAATATATAGACACAAAATTCAATAGCCTCTGTCCTAGAATATGTGTTCATACTCTAGATGGATATATTTGTGGACTCCAGTGAATAAATACCTATCTGCATAAAGGAATGAAAAGTAATGACCAGGTACACATGTTATCACCTGATCAATTTAGGAAAAGTGATAAGAAAATGGCAACTGAGCTCTGCTTTGAAGCAATCTAGAGATTCTAAAAGAAAAAAAAAAGGAAAAAAAAAAACATATTGTAGACATTGGTGAGAAGAAATATAAAGGAATGAGTTGCAATGTCTCATACTGAGCACAGCTACTCCTCTGACTCCCAAGTATAACACTAAAGGAAAGGGAGTGATATGAGGTAGATGGGAGCTATAATGTGGTTTAGGGAGGGAAGTCAGAGAAAAGTGCTTGACAAGATTCTTTCATTATCAATTTCTTTTCTAGACTCTTCTGACCATAATTCTAATGTCCTACTCCCAAGTCTGAAGGGCAATAGCCTTCTGGATGTCACCCAGTGTTACTCTGAATAATCTTAACTAGCCTATGTCCTTATCATCATGGCTATGTTCGTGAATCTGCATTGCTAAATGAGAGAAGTCTCTGGGACCAAGTAGTACACTCCCTTTAAGTCTGAATTTGAGTGTTAAAGTACATGATTTACTCACATGTATGGTTGATTTCAGGTTGCCATTAGCAGCCATATTTCCCCTGAGTCCTGAATTGTGTGATTAACTGGGCAGCTTTAATGCCAAACTATATAAATGAGCCTCATAAACATGGGTTAGAGACTGCTTTACATTTACATAGAAAATGACTGGCATTTACTTCCTCTCACTCTGACATTAATTAAACATTTGTTTCCAGGACTGAGTAGTTGCTGGCAATTACTATTCCAGTTTTCTTTCATCATTGTACTGAATTCAGAAATACCCAATCCCTCATAGAAGAATGCGTGTTCAGTCATGAATTCATTATAGAGGATGGGGCAGAGACAGAAAGCAAATATGAGGGCCCATGGTAAGATAGGACAACTTGTGCAGAATAGATTGGAACAGAGATATGGACAAATTTTCTTTTCTTTTCTTTTCTTTTTTTTAAAGAAAAGTCCCCTTTATATGCCAAAATACTTGACAGATTTTCTAAGAGCTGTAGACTACCTCCAATAAATTATAAAATTGATTGAATTTAATAATAATAATAATAATAATAATAATAATAATAATAATAATGTAATAACTGGGAGGGCATTAGACAATACTCTATTGTTCTCTGGAGCTCCTTAAATGCAATCATGATAACCAAAGGTGCTTTGTACTAGCACTCAGCAGCAGAGATAAGACTGAGTCTACCATCTTTCATAACCAGAGCTATATTTAGTGTGTAATAAAGGGGACAATGGTCTAGGCCAACAGAATTTAGAGGGAACAATAATTTAACATAGGAATTCCTTCAGGAGCTAGAAGGCACTAAAGCAACAAATCTCTTGGTATTGCACAGGATTTGTACTGATTACTTCTTCTGTTATTTTTACACTGCAGATTACAAAATTTGTTTATATTTCATGCTATTTGCCCCCTAAATTTTAACCAGTATGCCAAAATGGATAGTTACAACTAACCATATATTGAAATAGGTAGGTGAAATAGTGAGTACAACACTGGGCTTGGAATTGGGAAAACGAGTTCAAATAAAAACTACGTCAGAAACTTATTGGTTGTGTTACATTGTTCAAGTCATACAACCTCTCTGAGACTCAGTTTTCTCATCTGTAAAATGCAGATAGCTATCTCACAGTATTGCTATAGGGAAAAAATGAGATGATTTATTACAGTACTTTATAAATCTTTAAGTTCTATATAAAAGTAGGAAGTAATAATTGTAACAGTAGTAGTAGCAGCAGCAATAGTATTGGTGGCAGTAGTAATAGAAGTAATGGTATTTATGACTATTTACTTAGAACCTGTTCAGAATAAAAAAAAAAAAACAAACTAAGCTACAAAAAGTCAGTCTTCTTATCTTGAAACTTCACATATGCATTATTGTCATATGAACTTGGGTAGTCAGGAAGATGAACAATTCTTTCAATGAAACAATGGTATGTTTGGAGTAGTGTTGATGAGAAACAAACCAAAACAGGAGCATTACATTCCTGGCTACATACTACACATTTAATAACTTAAAGAATGTTTGCTGATTATTTGATGGATTGATCCAATAAGGGACAAAACTTTTATCATAGACTCCTAACATATCAGATATAGCTTATATTCATTGTTAAGTTCCCTGAGGACAGTATGAGGACAGTATATATTACTCCTTTTGTATCTTTGGTGCCCATTACATAAAACTACTTAATAAATTTAGGAAGTTTTCACCAGCTTCCAAAATAATTATATACATGTGTGTAGGTGTGTGTGTATGTATGTATGTATATATATATATATATATATATATATATATATATATATATGCCTATATATCTCCCCTGTTCACACTTTATATTTCAATTCAATTCAGCACTCTTTTATTAAGTACTTGCCTTTGTAGTCAAAAGATCATATTTCATTCCTACCCTTGCCATTTACTTTATATGTCAGTCACCTTAGGGAAGTCATTTCAGTTCTCTAATTCTTAATTGCATCCTATTAAGTGGGGAGTGGGGGAGGGAATACTAAATTATCTAGCATCTTTATTTCAATTTTAAACTTGGTGCACAGGTTTTATTTTATATTACACAGGTTTAATTTTAAACATGGTGCACAGAATATTCCTCATGTCCCTAGGTCATGAATCTAGGAGATGTTTTTACTTCTTTATTCAATCAAAAAAATTTTCATCAACTTTACAAATGTTAGCAAAATTGGGCTCATTTGTTCTCATCACTTTCCCACTAGATTGCTAGGGCATCAGAATATGAGTGATTTCTTAGTAACTTTTCTTTTTCCAGAAACATCCAACCCAGTGTTTTGTACAATGGCAATTTGCACAAAAAAAGAATTTCCTTTTCCCCAGAGTGTAGAATATTCTTCCCATTTAGCAGGTTAGTGTATACATGTGTAAATGTCTATATAAGGATTTGCTACCATCTTAGACATGAACTAAATATAGTACCCAAATGGAAAAGAATAAAATCACACTTCATAGAATGTGTGTTGATAAGTAATCCATGACTGCTTCTCCTAGGGGCAGCTTGCCTGTTTGCCAAGTCAATGAGATTGTCTTATATCACTATCATTGTATAGCCTGTTTTGTCCTTAGAGGTGTCTCAATCTGCAGTGCTTATCAGAGGTACCTCACTAATTTTACTTCTCTTTCTTTTCATTTCTTCAAATAAATCCATTAGAAAATCACAAATATGACAATACCAAGAATTCACCTTTTTGGCTCCTATGGTAATATCTCTTCATGTTTTTTTTTTTTTAAACAGGATGAAGTGCATCTAATCCTTAGATGCTGAGATGCACCTCACTGGGTAGAGAAAATTATGTGTTTTTTTCATGATGCTCTTGGAAACTACCAAAAAGTGATTGAAAAAAATAATAATTTCTAGTGCTGGGGGAATGAGGGAGTCAATAAAGATTTAGCCAATAGTATCATTAATACTTATTTCAACATGATAATCAGTTTACTTATCAATCTACTAAGTCCAAGAAAAAAGATTAACTAGCAAACTTCGATTCCAACAGGGGAAATACACTGCTTAATCCATGAAGAAAAAGTAGAAAAGAATCAACACTAAAAGAAAATCAATGAACATGAAGGACATCATTGCAACTTTCCCTTAGTCTAAGCAGCTTCTATGTATAGTGAGAATGATCCGTTGTTTTTGTCTCATATTCTTTGACTCACTTACCCTAAACAAATCACTCCTAGAGCAAAGAGAAGGCAAAGTTAAACTATAATGTATATAATCCAATCTATGAACCATATACACAATATTTTTACTGACTAACATCTCATAGCAGAGACAATATGTTAAAATTCTTATTGGGTTCAGTGCTTGACATTTCACAGTTTCATCAGTGGTGGCAAAGATTGTGGTTGCCTCCTCATACTATTTAACTTCAGGAATCATCAACTGGAAAGAAAGTTTCAGAGAATCCACAAACCCAAAATGCTAGCTCACCAACCACCCTTGTCATAGCATGCTGGCCAACCCTCCTCTCTCATCAATGTCCAAGTTACCTCTGGGAAAAAATGTCCCTGTAGGGGCTGCCATGCTGAAGTGCTATGCCATAGCCCTTACTGCTGATACTGTTGCCAATGACGGTCACTGAGCAGTCATCATCTGTCAGGGCTGCATATTCCACCACCGCGACATCCCACAAAAAGGCATAATTTCCTTTCTTTGCCTGAAAAACAAGAGATGAAAACGTATAGAATTGACTATCCAAGTGGGAATATGAGTAGTTCTTCATGTACCACTGTGATATGAGGAACACAACCAGATTCTGCCGAATGAGGAAATATCTTCAACTATACAACCAAGGTCCTCCCTTTCATAAATGGCCTAATATTTCCTCTGTCATAGTCAGTGCCTATATGGATTATAACTAAAGGTAGGGCATTGGCTCTACCAGTTCTCAGTCAAAGATGATACTTACGCTTTTATTGCAGTGGAGGAAGAACATGAGGAAATTACTCAAGAACAAAGTCTATGGGAAAGGAAGGAAAAATAGGGAAGGGGAAGTTAATGTGTCCTCTAACTCCCTTTATCATATCATGTGAAAATTAACACTAACACTTTAAAACAATATACATTAAGATGTTGTAATGACAGTGCCTTCCAAGCCCCAAAGCATTGTGTGAATGTAACTATTATCATAATTATTGACCTTTCTTCCTATCATTTTATAACTGGAGAAATAAAGGGTTTGAATCCTGGCTATATTTCACTCTGCCTGTGTGACATAGGACATCATATTCAATTTCTCAGATACTCACTCTCCTCATTTGTGAAAGGTCTGGCTTAGATTAAATGACTGCTCTCAGCTCTGAAGCAGATAGAAGATACATTCAATAGAGTTTGAGACCTAGAGTCAGGAAGACTCATCTTCAAATCTGGACTCAGACACTTTCTAACTATATGACCCTAGGTGAGTCACTTACCCCTGTTTGCCTCAATTTCCTCTTCTATAATATGATCTGGAGAAGGAAATGGCAAACCACTCAGTATCTCTGCCAAGAAAAGCCCATAGGGGATCATGAAGAGTTGGGCACAATAGAAAAAGGGCTGAATAACAACTCAGCTCTGAATCCAGAAGCCTTTTATAAATATTTATAAATCACATTCAATGTTGGTAAAGATAATTAAAAACAGTAGAGTTGGTCTTCAAATACTTTTCTCTTCTTTATCTTAATTTTTCCCTTTTCAAGAATAGCATTTGGTGAATCAGCTTCTATCAGTCAGTCTAGTGTATAGGAAAAGGGGTCCCCATCCTCTCATGAGCAATCAAAATTGTACCCTTCCCAGAGCCCCAGTTGCTTCTGAAATTTCCACTTTCTTATGCCCCTGAGGCCAGATTCTTTGCTTCTAAGTTGAGAATTAGACATGAGGTATTCTGATTAATTGGTCCATGCCAAAATAATGATAATAGTAATAATAATTAGTCATATGGAGTAGCATAAGACTACCTATGATCTCTTGATCTAGGGAATTCCTCCCTGAGGAGGAAATTCATTCTACAGATATAGGTTTGTAAATTTCTTTAAAGTTTACAGCTATAAACAGAGATTCTTGACCATTGGTTCAAGAGGGCTTGACTTTGTCAATCAATAAGTTGATGGGGACAGGAAAAGGAGCCTTCACGTGAAAGGAATCTATCTGGGATGAATGTAAAATTCCATCTGGCATGAATATTTCTTCTAAGTCTATTTACTTATACATTATAACATACTGGATAATAATAATAACAATAACAATAATATTAATAATGATATAACCACTGACATTTAAAAATAAAGAATAGATCGAAGACTTGTCCCCAGATTATTTCAACCCGAACTCCATCAAATATAAAATGAAGACTAAAATAACTCACATTTACACATGACTTTAGACTTCTCAAATTACTTCCCTCACAATTCTGTTAAGCAAATTATTTGTTACCCCTACATACCTCTTTAACCTTCCTTGTTAATACACTCCTTTTATATGAATTCAGACCATGTATTTGATATTATTTTATTGAAAAAGATATTCTCAAAACATAGATCTCCCAAAATTGAAGCATGAGATTTGTGATGCAAGGGGAAAACCACAGGATTTGCAAATAAAAGAATAGGATTGAATTCTAAATTTCATGGGCTAGGTAGTTTCTGAGCTCCAATTATGTTTTTTAGCTTATATAATTTTGGGGGGATTCAAAATCAGAATTTGATTCTTGGCAAGGATGGAAACTATTTTTAGTATTTTGTTTTGTTGCACCATTGTAAGGTTTTCAGGGAAATCTTTTGAATTTAGCAAATATGCCAAATTGGAAAATGGTCTCTATATTCTTGGATAAGTCATTAGCCCATCTGAGTTTCAATTTCTTCATTTATAAGGAGTTGACTCATATAGCTTATAATATCCTTTCTAGTTCTAATCTATTATTTTGCTATTATTAGACTTTAATAATCTATAAGTATATAAGTGTAGACTAAGGTTTATGCCCTAAGACCCAAGTACTTTGGTAGGGAAATGATCCCTGTGACCCACAAGTGGCAATGGCAACTAATCCATTGCCAAGAATATATAAGTACTTTTTAACCAATTCATGGGGATGAGCTTCTGAAGGGAATCAGATTAAGTATTGCCAGACACCACAAAAATAACATATTAGCTTAATTTCCATTTTATTATACCCAGTCATTATTGTTTTTCTACTTTCTTTCCATATTCAAGGGCAAACCTTAAAGGAGAGAAGACATAGAGGTGAGAAAAAGGGAGACGCAGTCTCTGAGCTTGATTTCAGGGAAGCCCACAGAAATAGCTTAAAAGTATAAAGAGTCAGTGACCTAAAAGAAGAACATCCCTAGAAATGGATGGCTTAATTCTGTTTATTTCCATGTTCTCCATTAAATAACATTTTGCATTTTCCCATTCACATTGTTTAGACTAGTATTAACTGACTGAACTTCTACCATTACAACTGGGCTCCAATGTTGACATACTTTGAGATGCCAGCCACAGTTGGATACAGTCCACCAGAGAAGAATAACAGCTACTTTCCTTGGCAAAATATGAAATAATTTATCTGAATAGAGAAGCATAAGGTGAAACAATTTCTTGTCATGGATAACTTTACCACAAAGATCATGTAACGACCAGGAGATATGAGACAGATTTTAGCTCAATGTAATCAATCAAGAAAGCAAGCAAACTACAAGCATTTATTACATGTTTACTAGGTTCCAGGCATAATGCTAAATGCTTTGGGATATAAAGACAAAAGCGAAACAATTAAATATTCCCAACAGAGAAGTGAAGGATAAATTATGCAGAATGAGACTCACAATTTTGGACATGGCCATTATGGGAATTAGTTTTGCTTGAGTATGCATATTGGCTTCTGGGGTTTCGTGTTCATTATTTTTAAGTGTAAGGATGGGAGAGGGAAAAAATAAATGCTTACTATTTGAGAAAATAAAATAAAATTGAATTAAAATATTTTTGAAAAGAAATGTCTGGCCTTTGGAAATAGCGGATTCTAACTCATTAGTAATATTCAATTCAATACTGTGTGGTGAATTATTTGGGATCCTCCAAAGTGATTCTCAGTCAGGGAGAGATTGGTCTAGAATACAATAATGGAACTACATAGGAGTAGATAGTGTTTTGAGATTTTTTTGCTTTTAGATTATGTGATTATTAGATTAAAAAAAACAAAAATTTGCCTAGGGTTAAAGTTATTCATATTTTGTTTGTTTTCTTGTATCTAATTATTTAAGAGATATGTTTTTGGTAACTACAGTGAGACTTGCAGAACAGATGGATAGGGCAATCTACTGCAAATTCACAGGCCTCCTAGGCATGGGTTAGTTGTTTTGAAATATGTCATCACTATATATTTATTCATCAGAAAACAAGGTTCACTGGATAATTAATTTTCTCTGAGAAATGTCACGGATCACAATTAATATGGTGCCTTGGCTAGAATGTTAAATTTCAAGTTGAACAATCTAGGTTCAAATTCTTTCTCTCTTTGGATGACTTATCGAATCTCTGGTGACATCAGTGTTTACATTTGTAAAAATGAGCCCTTTGGGGTGAATTATCTTCAATTTTTCTTCTATTCTGATAATGCTGTCATCTTGCAAAATCCCATTTCATGCAATTTCTTCAAATTCTCATGAGGTCAAATTTGGCAATCTATGTAAAATGTCAAACCAAATGAACACGAGCATCTCCTGATGATTCACATGGGAACATGTGAGATTATAGGAAGAAACCAAGAAAGCATTGCCAAGTATAAGAAAGTCCTAGACAAGAGCCTGAAGAACTTAAGGTTAGAGAGTATCTTAATTGTTATCCTTCGATTCCTGCATTTTCTCTTCAATCTTTGGACTTCTTCAACTACCCTCTAGCAGCCCTCTTCCTCTGGAGATATTGCTATCCTATGGCTCTCTCTTTGAATTGGCCAGAACCCAGGTGTCAAGAGGTGCTTGAGACAAACTCAATTCAGTCCTTGATCACCTCTTCACTCTGAGAACTTTACCTCATCACCAGCAACAATTCTTATTCCACTTTTTGTATTGTCTTTTTTTCATTGTAAGGCAACATCCTTGAAGTCATGAATATAATTTTTGTTTTATTTGTAATCTCATAATGTATCACAGTCTTAACATATACTCAGTGCTTAAGAAATATCATCTCTATCTCACTATCACCATTGATGTATCATCTATCCATTAACAATAAGGGTTTTCAGAGAAGGTCTATTTAGCAAATGAGTAACTCACTAAAACATTAGTGTCTGAAAACCATGACACATTATTCATTAAAACTCTTTCATCTCAAATAATTTTGTTTGAGCTTATCTTTTTTACATGCTATTTTTTCCAAGAGAATATAAAATTATGGAAAACATGAGCTGTTTATATCCTCATAATCTAGCAAGTATTTATACAGATTAAGTTCCAAATCATCAGATATCTAATTAAATTTGAGGTAGTGTAGTAGAATGAATAGAGTGCTTGAATTTAAGTCAAGAAGATTTGGGTTTTACCCTACCTTATTAATTTACTAGCTGTGTGAGCCTTAGTCTGTTTATCAACCTTCAAAGAGAGGAGTTTATACTAGATTACCTCTAATGTCCTCTCTAGTTATAAATAGATGGTCCTGCTAATTGAATTGAAAGGAATGGAATTTGAATTTATGACTTATGACATAAAATAAGGAATTATGGTGTAGACCCAACAGAAGAAGTAGCATGATATAATATTTTCTGAGTCAGGTACTTCAGTTCCTACCACCAGTCTGACATTAATGAGCTCTGTGACCATGGATAAGATGCATTTTCTCTGAGTTTCAATTCTTCATCTTCCAAATAATATATTAATCCTTTTTTGTCTACATTAGAAGGTCATTGTATCAAACAATCTAAGACATTTAAAACATTTAGCCAATAATAGAGTTTAATGTGAATTAAATGTTATTTGTTGTTATCGTTATTATTATTAACAAGTGCCAGGGGATGTACATTTTGTTGCCATCTTTGCAATCTCACCAAGAGTAATTTAAATTGAAAAGGGAGGTATAAAGGGAAAATGTCCTCATATATTTGCCCTAAGAGTAGCAATTAAATACGATAAGGAGGAAGAGGAGGAGGAGGAGGAGGAGGAGGAAGAGGAAGAAGAGGAAGAGAAGAAGGAGGGGTGATGGTGGTGGTGATAGCTATTATAGAATATAGTTGTAGTACTGATAATAACATCTTTGTGCAAAGTTCTGTGATAAAACTTTTAAAATGTTCTCATTCAAGCCTCATAAGAATCTATGGAAATAAGTAATATAATTATCCTTATTTTACACTTGAGGAAATTGAGATAGAGGTTAAATGACTTCCCCAAAGTTACATAGATAGTGAGATCTAAAGCTGACACTGAATTCAAGTATTCCTGAATTCAAAGAGGGGAGGGCAGGAGAAGAGAAGAGAGAGAGAGAGCAAATAAAAAGGCCTGTAACAAAAAGCAAGGGATTTTCTAGATCCAAATAAATATGACACAAACAATCAACTGAGAGATTCTAATTAAAGAAAACAAATTTGAGTTTATAGGAATTGGTACATATGACTGGAATGAGGCTTTCAAAGATAGGCATCGTTAAAAATAAGAATTAATGCAAGCTATGATAAATTATATTAACATATTTTTGTGGGGAGATTTGGAAGTCATGTGATAAAGTATATTTGAATATATTTGGAGTCAAGGAAGAAAGACAGATGCAATATTAACAATGGACTTTTCTATATATTGCTTGAGCAGTAGAAAATAGAAAGGTCAAAAATAAATCATAAGCTTGCATGGAATAGAATTTCATAGTGATTGTGATGGACCTTCCTCTCTCTAGCAAAAGCAAAATAACTAATATATTCTTAACTTACTCAATGTTAATTTTTTTTTTTCAAAAGGGAAAGCAAGAGATAGATAAATTGCCATATGAAACTAGATTCTCAACCTCTTGTCAAATGTTTTCAGCCTTCACAATCACCATTGATCTCATAATTGTCAAATCAAAATGCCCCTTTTCTTTTTCTATGCTTCTTTACTGCTGTGCAGCATCTGCCATAATTGACCATCCTCTTCTAATGATTTCTCTATTCTCTTAAGTTTTTGTTAGTGCTCTCAGTTTTTTTCTTTCTTCCTTCATGAATGCTTCTTAAAATTCTTTGGGACCTTTATCATATCTTCAACTGTCAGAAAAATCTCAAGAATCTATCCCTTCCATTTCTCTCTATTTACCCTCTCTTAGGGATGCTATCAGCTCTTTTGAGTTCAATCATTATTTCTGCACTACTGATTTTTATATTTGATGAATTGAGCACTAGAATCTCTCCTGAGCTCCAATTTTGAAATATCTACAGAGCTTGGACATTTCCAACCTGAGATCTTGTAAAAGTCTTACACTCAATATATTACAGGCAGAACATGGTATTTTTCCTCCAAAGTCCCACTATTTTTCCTAGTCTCCCACCATTGAACCTTGTAAGTCACCTTTACTTCATTCCTATTACACATTTAAATTCAGTTAGTTGCCAAGTCACATAGATTCTACCTCCTTTCATCATTGTCTTTCACTGAAATTAAGGAACCACTGCCTTACTCCAGGTCATCATCATCATCTCTAGACTGGACTATTACAATAATTTTATAATGTACATGTTTTAAATATCTTCTCAATCCATTTACTCTCTCCACAACTATCAAAGGGATTTCTCTAAAACATTTCAAAGGGACTTTACCCATATTTGTCTCCTATTAAATAAACTTTGGTGTTCCCTAGTTATCTCTAGAATCAAATACAAATACAATAATGAGATATTTAAAGTCCATAAAAACTTAAGCCTAATCTATCTTTCTAGACTCACTAGTTTTCACTTCTCTTCATAGTTTAGGATTCAAAAAAACTGGCCCTTTTGCTATTACTCAAACACAAAATTCTATTTCTCATCTTTTTTGTCTTTCTATCTTATACCATATTCCCATTCCCTTTTATCTCTTAGAATTTCTAATTTTTTTCAAATCTTAGTTTAAAA
The DNA here is from genome assembly GCF_048593235.1 of Sminthopsis crassicaudata. NCBI lineage: Eukaryota > Metazoa > Chordata > Mammalia > Dasyuromorphia > Dasyuridae > Sminthopsis > Sminthopsis crassicaudata. The sequence goes on from NC_133618.1 coordinate 627,775,458, forward strand.
TACAAATTATTTCATAAGATCTTTCTTTATTGTTTTATCTATTAGTGCCTCTCAAAATGTTATATAATATTATATGTTGCTAATGTACAATATTATAATAATATTTAAATATATTATATTTACATTTTATATATGTATATATGTAGATAATATCTACTTAAGGGGAAACATTATTTTCTTTTCAAAAATACAAGATTATGGGACAGCTAGATGGGACAGTGGATAGAGTGCCGGCCTTTAAGTCCAGAGGATCTGAGTTCAAATCCAACTTCAGATACTTAATATGTCCTAGCTGTGTTACCCTGGGCAAGTTACTTAATCCCAATTGCCTCAGCAAAAATAAAATAAAATAAAATAAATAAATAAAATAAAATAAAATACAAGGTTCTCTCTAGCATATTGAGCATAAAATAATTGGCATTTAATACATGTATGTTGATGGAATAAAAATGAAGAACTGACAATTGAGATGAAAATAATGGGATTTTTGAGGTAAGGTCACACTCTTGAAGTTACTCTTTCTTCTTGAAAGTCATGATAAAAAAGAAGAATAAAGAAGGCATTATCTAGAACCCAGCTTTATAAACTGTGGATTATCACTCTATAGGGGGTCATTGCAAAATTAAGATTTATTATCAGTAAATGTTTGATTTTTATATCTATTTTATAGACTCAGAATCACGTAAAAATTCTAGAGTGAAAAGGTGTCATGAATGGAAAAGTTTTAAGAAACCATGATCTAGCATGCATTCTACATTTTAGGAGGGTGCATTTGAAGGTTTTAGAGATGCGATTGAGAGTGATAAATGTAAAATTTAAAGATGAAGTCAGTTCAGGTCACAGAGAAAGTTGTTAAGAATAAAAATAACAAATAGAACACTTTAAATAAGAAAGATAAATAAATAATATGTCTATGTAATAATCTCATTAGCAATTTGAATTTTTTAGACATGTATAAAAGATGGAAGTAAATAATGATGGCAGAACATGAAAACAGGACCATGATCTTTCAAGAATAGTACTTAAAGCTAATTCAATATAAAGAAAAGTATAAGGATAATTGACCATATCAATAATAAAACAATCAGAAATCATGTAAATATATCAACAGATGTGGAGAAAACCTTTGATGAAATATATAACACCCATTCCTATTTAAAATTCTAGCAAGCATAGAAAAAATGGAGTCTTTCTTAAAATGACAAATAGTTCTATCTAAAACCAAGAGCAAGCATTATCTGTAATGGAGATAAACTAGGTGCCTTCCCAGTAAGATCAGAAATGAAGCAAGGATGTCCATTATCACCACTGTTATTTCATATTGTGCTGAAAAAATGCTAGCTATAGCAATAATCCAAGAAAAAGAATTGAAGAAATAAGAATAGGCAAAGATGAAACAAAATTAGTACTCTTTGAAATTGACATGATGATATATTTAGAGAACTTAAGAGAATCAGCTAAAATTCTTGTTGAAACAATTAGCAACATTTAATCAAATTATTGCATATAAAACAAATACATATAAATCAATGGTATTTGTATATATTACCAGCAAACCTAATAAGAGACAAAAAGAGAAATTTCACCTAAAATGGCCACAAACAGTATAAAATGTTTGAAAACTTACTTGGGAAAAAATGCACAGAAACTATATGGTTTACAAATTGCAGTTACAAGAATACTTTCACACAATTAAAGAAAAAATTTAAAGTATTAGAGAAATATTAATTGCTTATGGGTAAAGAAAGCCAACATAAAAAAATGTTGAAACTAACTACTAAATTACTTTACTTATTCAGTGCCATAACTAAATCATAATCAAACTATGAAAGAGGAATAATAAAACTATCAAAGAATGATTTTTAAAATAGAAAAATAATAAAACAAATCTCAAAGAACCAAAACAAGAATCAAAGACAAAAAGTGAAGAAAAGAAGCCTAGCAATGAGGTCTTATAGTTAATTACAAAACAATATTCATCAAAACATTCTGGGATTGGATAAGAAACGAAGTGTTGATTAATGGGATAGATTAAGCAAACAACATAGAGAAATAAATGACCACTGTTAACTAGTGTTTGATAATTGCAAAACCTCAAGCTTTTGGGTCAAGAACTCACTATTCAACAAAAACTAGAAAGTCTGGCAGAAAGTCAACCAGCTAGAAAAAAAAAAGTTCCAGAATTTTAAGAAGAAAAGGAGTCCTTGAAAATCAGAATTGGACAAGGGAAATCAAATGAAGTTAGAAGAGGCCAAAAAATTATAAACAAAATATAAAGAATGAAAATGTAAAAAAAGAATATGGAATATCTCATAAAGAAGAAATTATCTATAGCACAGATCAACAAGAATAAATATGCTACTTGACTTTGATTACTTGAAAGCTTTGTAGCTTTCAAAAATAAAGAATCTTTTCACAACAGTATAAGAAATGATTAATTCAAATGAAGAAATTAAAGCCGTTTCTAGTCATATGAAAAAAAAATGCTCTAAATCACTATTGATTAGAAAACTTCAAATTAAGACAACTCTGAGATATCATGTCACATGTCTCAAAATGGCTAAGATTACATGAAAAGATATTGATAAATGTTAGAGGGAATGTGAGAAAACTGGGACACTAACATATTGTTTGTGGAATTGTGAACTGATCCAACCATTCTGGAGAGAAATTTGGAACTATTCCCAAAGGGCTATTAAACTGTGCATACTGTTTGATACAACAGTGTTTCCACTGGGTTTGCATGCCAATGATCTCATAAAGGAGGGAAAGGGACCTACATGGGCAAAAGTGTTTATAGTAGCCCTTTTTTTGTAGTGGCACGGAACTGGAACTTTAGTGAATGCCCATCAGTTAGGACATGACTGAATAAATTGTGGTATTTGATTTTTGTTGTTCTATAAGAATTGGTCAGCTGGCTAAATTCAGAAAAGCCTAGATAGACTTATGTGAACTGATGCTAAATGAAATGAGTAGAAGCAAAAGAACATTGTGCACAGCAACAACAAGATTTTATGATGATCAATTATGATCAACTTGGCTCTTTTCAACAATGAAGTGATTCAGGGCAATTACAATAGTTTTGTGGAGAGAGCCATTCACATCCAGAGAGAGAATTATAGGCACTGACTGTGGATCACAACATATTATTCACTATTTTTGTTGTTTGCTTGCTTGCTTTTTCCTCTCTCGTTTTTTTTTTCTTTTGTTTTGATTTTTCCTGTGCTGATTGATAACTGTGAAAATATATTTAGAAGAATTGTACCTGTTTAACCTATATTGGACCTCTTTCTGTCTAGAGAAGGGGGAAGGAGATGAGGAAGGGAGAAACATTTGGAACACAAGGTTTTGCGAGAGTAAATGCTGAAAACTATTTTTGCATGTAATTTGAAAATAAAAGGCTATTATTATAAAAAACAAAAAAATATGAAACGATTAAAGAATTTTCATGAAGTGTTAGAACAAGAGGGGAAAGTAGAAATAAAAATAAAATAATCAGTATTCACTGATTACCATTTGAAAGAACTCCTAAGAGGAAAATTTATAGGCATATCATAGCCAAATATCCAAACTTCCAGGTTAAGGAGAAAATATTATGACCAAGAAGAAAAAAAATCAAGTATGATGGATCCACAGCTACATTGAAAGACTTTAGATCTTGAAAAAATGGGATTGTGCCATAAAATATCAAATCCAGCCAATTTAATTTTAATCCTGAATGAAAAAAGGAGAAAAATGAATTGTCAGACTTTCAGGATTTTGTTTTGCAAAAAGAATTCAACTTAATAGAAAATTCGATATACAAGATCCAATAGAAATACAAGTTAACAAAATTACAAGGGATTTAATAGGAACAAATTGTTTACTTTTTATATGTGGAAACAGAAATCATTTGCTTAAGATTCTTTTTAGTAATTAGGTAGTTCCAAAGAAAGATCGGGGTAGAGCTGAATATGATGTGATTCTACAAAGCAAAATTCAGTAGGAAAAATAAAAAGAGTAATTATCTCATAAAATTGAGCTTTGAGAGGAAGAATTGACACTGAGGAATTGGGTAATGAAAGAAACGGTAGTTCTGGAACTCTGTTCATATTGGGATAGGTTAATGAGGGAACAATACATACATATGTGTATGTATATAGATATATGTATATGTATACATATAAGCATATGTATACATGTAAGTATGTGTATACATACATATTATGTGTATATATGCATAAGTTTATTTATTTGTATGTATGAAACTCTTCTAAATTAAGAAATAACTAAGAAAGTAATGGTATAGGGAGTAGGGAGAGGATAAGAGAATGATTTTTAGAGGGAACCTTATTCATATCAGATCTGGGTTAAAGAGAAAACAACATATACATTTAGAAAGGAATAAAAATCTTTAAAATTTATAAATAAAAGGGTGAGGGGATAGTATAAGAGGATATAAAATGGTATATAGATTAATGGGATAAAGGGAGAACAACATAGATATTTGGAAAGTGTAAAAGATTTTAAAAATTCAGACAGAAGAGAGCAAAGGGGTAGGATGGGGAGAGCAAGAGAGGGATTCTTGGAAAGGGTAAGTTAAATAATAGGCAGATAAAGTAATGGGTAGAAGTAGAAGATTCTGGAGGTATATGAATTGGGTGAGGGATAGAAGCAAAGAAGAGGTATAAAGAGGGGTAGGAATAGGGTAAAAAGAATAAGGGAAAAAACATGAGGGAGAAAAATAAACAACTATAGCTTGGAATATGAATTGGATGAATTTACCCATAAATTAAAAAGAGATAGTAGATTAAAAATTTGCACTCAAAAATTTAAAAAATATTATAAAAATGACAGATACACACAAATATAAAATAAAGATTAGGGCCAGAATTTTTTATATATGAAAAAGAAGGTGTTAGTAATCATGATCTCAAAGTGAAAGCTAAAACAGATTTAATTAAAAGAAAAAATGAACTACACTATATGTCAACCATATTGGTTCAGATTATTTAACATGCTGTTTTAGAATATTTACAATAACTTGACAGCATAATATTGGAAAATTGCTGATAAGTAGAAAATGATGACCTGGTGGATCTAGAAAAATGTGAAAAGACTTAGAAAGGATAAATAAACAGGGACAAGTGAAAGTAAACATATTACAGTTATGTATATGTATATACATATATATGTGTATAATTTTAGATATCTAGGGTTTTTATATGTATATACATTTGTATTTGGCTGTATATCTATATTTCTGTATAGACAAATAGATATATCTACACTTAATCATAATATTCCTAGGGGCTTTGCACAAATAAAACTAATGCCATCAAAATTAGAAGGAAATCAGGAAATTGAGGGGAAAATTTACAACGGATTTTCTGATAAAGATCTCACTTCTCAAATACATGGGGAAATGAGATAAGTTTGGGGAAAAAAGAACCATTTCTCAATTAATAAATGGTCAAATAATATGAATAGACAGTTTTCATAAAAAATAAATTTATCCATATTCATTTTAAAATGTTCTAAATCATTACAGTAAATTAAAATAACTGAGATATCACCTCTTCCTTTCAGGTTGACTAACATACTAGAAAATAAAGTAACAATTTCTAATGGGAATGTGGGAAAATTGGTACACTAATGCAATGTTGGTGAAGTCCTGAACCAGTTTATTCATTCTGAAGAACAATTTAGAACTATGCCCCAAGGGCTATAAAAATGCATGTATTCTTTGTCTCAGCAATACCACTGCTAGGCCAGTATTCTAAAGAAATCAAAAAAGAGGTGGAGGCAGGGGATGAAAGTATATGTTTAAAAATATCAATAGTTCTTTTTATGGAAAAATATGTTTAAATTAACTACAGTGGATAGAGTGCCATATGCCTCAGACACTTACTAGCTATATGATCCTGGACAAGTCACTTAACTCTATCTGTCTCACTTCCCTCAAATATAAAATGACCTGGAAAAGGAAATGGCAAACCACTCCAGTTTCTTTGCCAAGAAAACCCCAGATGAGATCGTGAAGAGTCAGATTTAACTGAAATTACTTAAAAACAAAACAAAGAAAAAAATAAAAATATTTCTGCATGTCTTCATTTGTATTATTTACATCATATTCTTTGCCTTTATAATTTCTATGGAAGCAATTAGAGTGAGGAGAAGTTAGTACTTAAAATTAAAAAAAAAATTAAAAAAAGAAATGTCTCCTCAGGGCTTAAGTTCAAAAGAGACCAATGATAAATGTGAAGAATGGCATGTATTTTTAGATAAGAAAATAAAATATTAAATAAGTGATAGGATCTTTTCTTAGGGCATTTGGGATAATGGTAAGTAATGATAGTGAGAAGGCAGTCACTTCATACTTCCATTTTCTTCTCTTTTCTAAAAAGAACAATCTTTAAATGAGGATAAGAGGATGGGAATATACCAAAGATTGTTAATATGCAATTGAAATGCAAAGTAAATTGAAAGATAAGATATAAGATCAGGAAGTCATTGATAAGTCCATATCAACAGCTTTAAAATTTTTACCCTAGTTTACTGAAAGAACAGCCAGACATAATCAACTGGTCCATTGACAGTCCCTTTAACAAGATATTCTTTAAAAGGTAATCCATACCCCTTGAAAAGGGAGAATGTTATGGTTTTCAATGAAAAATTAAGAGAACTAAACATTGTTGAGTTTAATTTCAATTCTTAGCCAAAAATAAAAAAAAAAGAGTATGCATTAAATTGCAGGGATGGTTTATGAAAATTTAGAAAGGGAAATAGAAATCATTAAGAACCAATATGGCTTGATCAAATCGAATTCATGCCAGACTGTTGTAATTTCCATTTTAGCAGATTAACTGGATCAGCAGATAAAAAATGCCATGGATATAGCCTAATTTGATTTCAGTAAACTATATCACAAAGCTCCACTGTTCTTCTTGTGGGGAAATCTGAGAGGATTTTATTTTGTTATTGTTTTGGATCTATGAGTTTATCTGTGTAGGGAACTCCTCATAAAGATAATCTTTATAGCAACATAGGGGGGAAAATATATGTTCTGTAATTTATACAACCTGAGGAATTTCCTGAGATACTGAAAGAATACTTTACTTGCATAGTCACCCATCCAGTGTGTGTCATAGGAAAAGTTGGGCTTTCATTCACTTTTTTCTTTGTTTTTGTTTTGTTTTGTTTTGTTTTGTAGTCTATGAGCAGACCAAAATGATAATGTCATGCTGTGTCTTTATGGCAAAGATAATTGTGCAATTAGTTCTGTTTTGGTAGAGAGATCAACTTGGAGGAAAATCACCAATAGTTCACTCCCGAACTTCTATCCTCAGTATCAATCCTTGGCCTTGGGCTCTTCAATTTTCAATGCATTGGATGAAGACATAAAAAGTAATCTTGCCAAATTTGCAGAAATTATAAATCTGAGGAAGAGGAGGAGGTCAAGAGAGGGAAAGAAATCAGTCACATATCGGAAGACAGAAAAGGATCCAGTGATCTCAACAATCCAAATTGTTGTGAAATTCTAAGAAAATGAACTTCAATTAAGATAAATGGGAATCTCTCTGCTTGTTTAAAAAATCTTCACAAATAAAATGTATAAGATGGATAGCAGATTCCAATGATGATGCCAGATCTACAAACAAAATGAGTCAACAGTTTTCCAATAGGCAAAAATAAAAAACCCACAATAACTATCATTTTGCATTGGAAAAAATAAGCTATCCAAGACTACAGGGATGTGTTCCCTATCTGTGCTCCCATTTTAGGCACTTCATGTGTGTTATATTCTATTCATTTCTAGATGGCATATCATTTTTAGATGTCATATTTTTGAAGGCTGTTTCCATGCCATGACACAAACTACAGAGTCCAACAAAATTAATGAAATTTCTGTATTTTAAAATATGAAGAAAATTTTAAGGAACATGGGATATTTTAGAGAAAACAATACAGATATTATAGCCATTTTCAAGTATTTAAGGGAATTTCATATGGAAGAAAGATTAGACCCTGATATCAAAGGATAGATTTAGGAATAATGGGAGAAATTAGCTCAATAGTGAATTTTAGTTTTTTATAAGAAAGATATCAAAATACAGATTGACTTAGTGACTATAGAGGTGATTTTAAAACCAGGAAGACAAGCATCTTCTTTTGATACTTACTATGTCACTCTGAAGAAATCACTTAACTGCTGAGCATTCTTGGCAACTTTCTAAGATTACAAATTGAGAAGAAGGTACCAAGTTGTATGAGGCAATTAGCTTTCTTCCTATACATATGAAATGACAGATCTGGTACCCATCTTATACCTTGTGAGAAAAAGCTTTCTAACAATTGTTTAAGTACTATTTGACTCTTCTTGACTCCATTTTGGGTTTTCTTGGCAAAGATACTGGATTTTGCCATTTCTTTCTCTATTTCATTTTATACAGAAGGAAATTGAGGCAAATAAATTAAGTGATTTAAGTGATTTGGCCAGGATTCCAGAGTTAATAAGTATTTTTGGCAGAATTTGAATTCATGAAGATGAGCCTTCATGATTCAGGCCCAGAGCACTATCCACTGTGCAACCTTTCAAATAATAGAATGGACTACTTTGAGAAAGGTAGTTTCTAGTGATTGAATATTTTCAAGTATATTTTAGTTATATTGTTCTGGTGATTGTAGACCAAGCTTGAAGAAACTAGATGGCATGTTAGATCCCTGTTGATTCTGAGATTCTGCTATAATTTGTGTTTGTTAAGTGAAAATCATAGCATAAATATATTTTATTGTTATTGCATCCAAAGTCTTAACCAAAAATACTCATAGTTTTTTTTGTTTGTTTTTGTTTTGTTTGTTTGTTTGTTTTTGTTTGTGTGTGTGTTTTGTTTTGTTTTGTTTTGTTTTTGCAATGGAGATGGACATATCAAACTTCCCAGGAGTATGCCCCCTAAAGACCAATGCTAAACACTATGACATTCCTTGTCTTTCAGACATAGCAAAACACAATATTTATTAGTCATGCCAATAAAATTTTAGAACGCCTCAATGTTTACAAGATAGAAATACCATGATAACATACACCTCTTTTCTTACATAGGGCAAGATGGTGACATAAATGAAAATCTGAATTTTTTTCTTCTGTTGGTATAGCAATTTTTAGCTTTAAAGATTTCAAATTTAATTCCATTAATATCTCATTTCTTCTGTTAAATGTTGACTTATGACCCAGTATTTGACTTGTCTGACTTGAAGGCATTTCAAATCCATATTGTAATCTAACATGACAATCAGAGAGAGCTATTTGTACAATTACAAAAGGGCATGTCAGGCTGAAATAAAATTTAAACATGGGTACACTTCCACTCTTTGCATGATTTTCAAAGAGAAAAGGAAACAGGCCAGCTTAGACCAAGTTAAAATTGAGTTGAATCTTTAGCTATACTCTGGGTTTTACAAAATCAAATATGCTACTCTTGAATATGCTACTTTTTATCTCTTGTACTTATGGCTTGTAGTTGAATTCAGTGAAAGATATATAAAGTTGTCACAAAATAAACTCTATAAAGTTAAATGTCAGTCTAAGATGATGGAGAAGACCAGTATGTTGAAAGGACAAGTAAAAAATTCGTCAACATGAATCCACTATACTAACACTTAGAAAGGTAAGTAGCTGAGGAGGGGAAGCAAGAGGGTAGAAATTCAAGTCCATTACCTGCTATGAGAATCAAGTTAATTCAACAAATTTCTGATTATTTTGCATACCATCTAAAAGTGGTAGTTTGATCTAGGTGAACATACTAAGAAATCATTAGGAAATGTGATTATGTCAGGGATTCATTAGATAATCAGAGACCAAGAAGGATCTTGGGAAAGTTAATTAGTTTATAGTCTAGTATGGAGGTAAGATGATAGCCATTTTAAGTGATTCCTTAATTATCTGAACATTCAAATCCATATCCTCAGAATGTTTCCCAATAGGAAACATATCATAAATCTCAATAAGTTAAAAATGTGTATCTAGAATGATTTCAACAAGTCAATAACCCTTTATTAAATGAGCCAGACACAGTGCCAACCGCAAGAGAAAAACATAGTTTCTGTCCTCATTGATCTTATATTCTAATGGTATTCAAATTCTCTCTAGAGTCTATAATAGCTTCTAGAGAATTTTGGCCAATGGTCAAGAAATTAGATATTTAAAATCAGATTATTCCTCATCTACAAAAGCAGTTAATTTCTGTTTCCTCTAACCTCACCTTGCAAGCAGCCCTAGTGCTAGATATGCAACATTCATCTGCTGGATGTCAGAGAAATGCAGTTAAGGTTTTGCTATGAGATCTATTACAGACAAGCATTCTGCCAGGGGTAGTAAAAGCTATCTGTTGTGAGAACAAGGAACAGCAGTCAACAGCCTGGTTTTGTTCTATCAAATTTAACAACCACTGTTAGGGGAAAAAGAATGGATAGAAAGCTGACTTAGAGGAAAATGATTCCTTCTGACAGGCAAGAAATGGTGACCCTATCTGTTGCAAACTGCTCATCGCACAGAAACCCACAAACGCACATACACACTCATAGACAGACTCCTTCCTACAGAACACCCTTACTATCACTCAAACACAGACACTAATGTAATATTAACAAGGAGAATTTGTCATACACACACACACACACACACACACACTCCTTTCTACAGAACACCTTTATAGTCATACACAGAGAAGCTAATGTACACAGCCATATATAGACACAGTGTGTCATACACACACACACACACATACTCCTGGAAAAGTTCCCAAACCTATAATTAAAGGACTTCTTTCTAGATGTTTAGAAAGGATCACTAAGAATGATCATATCTTCAGATGTGAGACAAAATGGATTCAGCAAAACAGATTATTAGAGACTCTTTTTTTTTCTTTCAATAGTGTTACTAGGGTAGATGAATATCATAGACAGAATCTACATGGATTTCAGCAAAGAATTTAATAATCTCTTAAACTTCACTTGTGGAAAAGATAGAGGGACATGGACTACCTAAATTGCAAATTTAATTAGATATATAAAGAACTAGCTTAATGAGTGAGTCCAAAGGATCAGTTTCAACCAAAAGGAAGTTTCTAGTAGAACTAGAGATCTTCCCTTGACATTGTTGTAATTTAATTTTTTAATCAATATTTTAAAAATTTATTAAAGCTTTTTATTTATGTTATATGCATGGGTAATTTTACAACACTGATAATTGCCAAACCTTTTGTTCTGATTTTTCCCCTCCTTCAGATGGCAGGTTGACCAATACATGTTAAATATGTTAAAGCATATATTAAATACAATATTCATATACATGTCCAAACAGTTATTTTGCTGTTCAAAAAGAATCAGACTTTGAGATAGTGTACAATTAGCCTGTGAAGGAAATCAAAAATGCAGGCGGACAAAAATAGGGGTATTGGGAATTCTATGTAGTGGTTCATAGTCATCTCCCAGAGTTCTTTCACTGGGTGTCGCTGGTTCAGTTCATTACTGCTCTATTGGAACTGATTTGGTTCATCTCATTGTTGAAGAGGGCCACGTCCATCAGAATTGATCATCATATAGTATTGTTGTTGAAGTTATAATGATCTCCTGGTCCTGCTCATTTCACTCAACATCAGTTCATGTAAGTCTCTCCAGGCCTTTTTGAAATCATCCTGCTGGTCATTTCTTACAGAACATTAATATTCCACAATATTCAGTATTCAATATACCACAATTTATTCAGTCATTCTCCAATTGATGGGCATCTACTCTGTTTCCAGTGTCTGGTAAATTAATTTTTTCAATAAAATCTTGGGTAGAATAGAAGACCCTTATCTAAAAGCCAGGGATAAAACAATGGGCAACATAATCAGTATCCAAAATGATCTCAACAATCAAATAGAGAAAACTGGATGATGATGATAATAAATTGAATGTATTTAGACTTCTATCTAAAGTTTTCCTCTTATGGATTGAGATATTAAGATCCTTCTAGTTTTGCCTGAGGATACTCCTTATAGGGCCAGTTAGATTTCAAAGTCAGCAATATGCCTTCATTCATTTCATTTGGTATGAATAGTTTTAATGTGAATTCCTAAATCTTGATAATGCAAGTATGTGTTAAGTTGTTTTTAAATTGCACCTGATTCTTTGTGATTCCATTTAGAGTTCTCTTGAAAGAAATATGTGAGTGCTTTGCCCTTTCTTTTTTCCATTTCACTTTTCAGATGATGAAACTGAGGCAAAAAGTATTAAGTGACTGGCCCAATGTCACACGGCTACCAAGTGCCAGAGGCCATTTAAACTCAGGTCTTACTGTCTCCAGGTGTGGTGTTATATACATTTCACAACTCTGGATCTCAATCAGCAAAATGAAGTAGAAGATGTGTCCTTTTTATTTAATAAAATACATTTATATATTTTACCATCCTCTACAGTGTAGCATTAGCCTACTCTTTGAGGTAGCAATTTATCCTGGATAGGATAAAACTTTTTTTTTCTGACCTGTAGTCAGAAAAAAAACTTAATTGTGTATCACATTTACTGGATATTTATTAATAAAGGGTTCCAGAAATAAGCATTTAAGTAGCATCTATTGTGCATCAGGCATTATGTTAAGCATTTTGCAAATAGTATCTCCTTTGATAATTATAACAACCCTACCAGGTAGGTGCTGTTATTATTCCCATTTTACTGTGATTATCTCCTGTGTGGTTCATCTAGGGTTCACAGCTAGAAAGTGTCTGAGGTAGATTTAAGTCCAAGTTTTCTCAAGTCTAGGCACAGTATTTTATAAACTGCCTGTAGATAAGTTGGTTATTCTGTAGATGACACAAAAGGACTCTGAATTTGGAATCAGAGTCCCCATTGAGGGGGAGCTAGAGGGAGCCTCCAAAGCCTTCCAGTTCAAACCTTTTATTGACACAAGGAACCTGACATACAAGGAAATAAATTTATTTGCCCAAATATACAAATAGTTACTGTCAAGAGTGAGCTTTGAAGAGCCTCTAAATCACAAGGCCAGTGCTCTTTCTGTTGTCTTAAGAAAATCATTTAATCTCTCCAATATTCATTTTCCTCATTGTGTTTCATCTTTTCAAATTCCTTCTTTTAGCAAAGTCCCTTCTAACTTCAAACCTTTAATTCTGGGATATTAAATCAGGGGTGTGGAAGGGCCTGCTAATGAACCTTATAAGGCTAAGGCAACTATCAGTGATGGTGAGGATGAGCTGAAAGCTACCTAGATATCATTAATCAGAATCACTAGCAATTAAGATAAAAAGCCAGAACTTTTTCAGTTTTTTCTCTAATACCAAACTTATTGTTTGTTCCACTACATTAAGTTTTATCTGTGCGTAGTAGATGGATGAAATAGATGTAATGTTCCAAAAAAATCTTAGGGCAGTTTAGGCTGTTGAAGTTTACTTACTTCAGCTTTTTAGTTAATTTTAAATTGGACACACAGATTTTTGGAACATGTTCTATAGGTAATACAAATTAAAAACAAAACAAAACATAATACCTAAAAGGTAGGCTCAGTTAACTTTGGCAAGGGAGAGACAATTTTCAGTTGAGATTAGGGAAGTATGTGAGGTAGACAGAGGATTCTCAGAGGAAGGGTCATGTGAGCAGGACCTGAAGGAAGATTAAGGTAGAAACATAGCCTTTGGAAGCTACTTTGGCACTGGGAAATAATTTAACTGTCCATTGTGACTGGAAAATTGAGTATAAGTGGAGTAATGGGAGTTAAACTTGGTTGTATGGGCTAGCAATAGACTATGACAGGCCTGAAATAATGATCTCAGAAGCCTAGATGGGGAGCCATCATGAGCAAGAAGATTTGGAGAGAACATTGAACTTAAAGGCAAGAAGATCCGAGTTCAAATCTCTTCACTGCTACTTTCTAATTGAATAATCTAAGATAAGACAATCAGTAGAGTTATCCCTTCCATACCATAGGGTTTAGGACACTTTGTACCAAAGAAGAAATCTGAATTATTATGGATTTTAAAAGATAAATTAAAGAAAAAATAATGGATAGTGCATAAAGAAGAGATTCTATCAAAGTACTTTTATGAAACAAATATGAGACTGACACCTAAACTAGGAATAATAAAAACAGAAAAAAAGAAAATTAATTCATTAATGAATATGGATATAAAATTTCCATATAAAATACTGGTTTAGTATTGCAACAATATATTACAAAGATTATACATTATGATCAAATGGGATTTATAGCAGGAATAGATAAGGAAAACTATTAGCATAATTGCTTATATAAATAAGAAAAGTAAAAAAAAAAGTATGATTATATCAATAAATGCAGAAAAACATTTTTATAAATTTCAATACTCATTTTTACTAAACACATCAAAAATATCGGTATAAATGGACTTTCCTTAAATTGACAAAAAGCATCTATCCAAAACTATGAGTAAATGTTATTTGAAATGGAGATAGACTAGAAGAGTTTGCAATAAAACAAGATATGATTAAAAGATGTCCATTGTCACCAGTATTTTTCAATATATATCAGAAATGTTAGCAACAGCAATGAGAAGAAAAAATAAATAGAATGTATCAAAACAGAGAATGAGGTAATAAAAATAATCACTTTTTGAGTACAATAAGGTGATATACTTAGAAAATCTCAAAGACTCAACTAAAAATTTAGCTGAAAAAAAAATAATAATTTTAGCAAAGTAGCAGGATTTAAAGCAAATCCACATAAGTAATCAGCGTTCCTATGTCACAAAACTCCAAGAAGAGATAGTAAATAAAATACTCTATTTAAAATAATTTTAGATAGGATAAACCATCTGGGAATGCACTTGCCAAAAAAAAAAAAAAAAACTTTTAAAACCTTTTATGCAAATAAAGTTATATTTAAATGAGTAGAGGACTACATAATAATGAATACATTATTCAAGCATAAGCAGGGCCAATATAATAAAAGTGACAGTTTTAACCAAACTAATTTACACCATCCCAACATCATCCCAATTAAATCACTACATTTTATTGAATTAGAAAAATTAATAAATTCCATTTGGAAAAACAAAAAGTCAAGACTAGCAAAAGAAATAATGGAAAAAATGTAAAGAAAGGAGGTTTCACAGTGCCAGATTTTAAGTTATTTTATAAGACAATAATTATCAAACTTTTTGATAAAGGCTAATAAATAAAAAGATCAATTAAAAAGTATAGATATCAAATTTACAGAAGCAAATAAACACAAGTATTTTATATGACTAAAGATAAGATTTTGGGATAAGAATTTGTTGATGGGAAAACTTGTCACACTGGAAAACAGTAGGATTAAATCTAGGAATAGACCAATATATTATACAATTTACCAAGAAGATCAAAATGGATATAGAATTTAGATAGAAAGAAAGATTTTCCAAGAAAATTACAAGAATACAGAATATATTACTTATTAAACTTATGGGTAGGTGAACAAATCATGATTCAACAAGAGATGGAGAGCAAAATTAGGTATGAAATGGATAATTTCTACTACATTAAATTAAACAGATTTTGTAGAAATAAAACAAATATAGCCAAGATCAGAAGGAAATTAGAAAATTGGGGGGAAGTTATATATAAATTATCAAAGTCTCATATCTAAAATATATAAAGAACTCTCTCAAATGTTTATGGATATATGCCATTTCCCAGCTGATAAATGTTCATAGGACATAAACAGCTTTCTAATGAACAAATCAAAACAATATGAAAAAATGTTCTAATTATTATTGATTAGACAAAATGCAAATTTAAACAACCTTGAGATATCATTTTTTATTTACTAGATTGAGTAGTGATAGATGAAAAGGATAAATATTGGAGGGAATGTAGAAAATTTTGTACATTAGTTTATCATTATTGGAATTGTAAACTGATCCAACCATTTTGGAGAACATTTGGAATTATGCCCCCAAAGTTATTAAACTATCTATATACACTTTGACCCAAGGATAACCACTACTTGAGCTATATGTTCTAAAACATAAAAAAATAGCAACTCTCTTTGTCTTGTCAAAGAACTGGAAATTGTAGGAATGTTCATCAATTGGAGAATGGTTGAACAAAATTGTCACAGGATTGTGATGAAATACTACTATGCTATAAGAAATAACAAGCTCAATACTTTTAGAAAAAAGGGGGGAAAATGGTCACAAAGGAGGGAAAAATTGTAAAGAGGGATGGAGCCAAAATGACAGAGTAAGGCAAGAAGCTGCTCAAGCTCTTCCATTTTCCCTTGAAAAACACATATAACCAAACCTGTGAACAAAGTCTGACAGAACTTCTAGCTCAAGATAGATTGGAAAAAGTTCAAGAAAAATCAGTGTCATTAGGTTGAAGAGAGTCTCCAGCCCATCTCAAGATAGAATCTGGGAAAGCCAATGAGAAGATCTTAATCACAGCAAATCAACAAGTGAGATCTTCAGTTCTGGCTCAGTAGAGGAACAAATCATTGAGGCCAGTTTCCAGTCCCAGTTCAGAAGGCAAATCCTAGGAAACTAGGTAGTTTCCTGAAAAGAGCAGACCAAGCTACCCCCTATAAATACAAGGGTCCTTATAGCTCAAAGTCAAGGCTCAGAGCTGCACAGGAAGCATGGAACAGTGCCCCTTCTACCCTGAGAGCAGAGCTCAATCATAAAAGTAAAAAAAAAAAAAAAAAAAAAAAAAAAAAAAAAAAAAAGAGGGAATAACAAAAGAAAAGGAAAGATAATGAGCAAGAAACAGAAAAGAACCTTGACCATAGAAAACTACTATAGTAATAGGGAAAAAAAAAAAAAAAAAGCTCAAAGACAAAATATACACAGAAGAAATCTTAAAGAGTGATATAAATTGGTCTCATGCCCAAAAAGGCTACGTGGAAGTGCTCATAAAAAACTTTAAAAGGTATATAAGAGAGGCTATAAGAAAAAATGAGAAAGGAAATGAAAGGTATGTGTGAGAGAGTCAATATCTTGGAAAAGGAAAGAAAAAGTTGAGAGAAAGAAAGCAACTTCTTAAAAACTAAAATTCATTAAATGGATAAAAAAAGATACAAAATCTAATTGAAGAAAATTACACAATAAAAAATAAAACAGGGAAATATTAGCTAATAACACTGAGACAGTAAGAAATAGTAAAACAAACTAAAATAATAAAAAATGGAAGAAAATGAAAAACACCTCATTGCAAAAAGAGCCAATCTAGAAAATAAACACAGAAGAGATAATTTTAAAATGACTGACCTAACAGAAGGCCAAGACCAAAAAAATAGCCTGGATAGCATTCTTCAAGAGATTATTAAAGAAAACTGCCTAGATATTCTAGAAACAGAGGGGAAAATAGTCATTGAAAGAATCCCTTAATCAGCTTTGGAAAGAAATCCCAAAAGGAAAACTCCAAGGAACACTGTTGCAAAACCACAGAACTATAGTTTCAAGGAAAAAATACTGCAAGCTGCCATAAAAAAATCATTTACCTATCAAGAAGCAACAGTCAGGATTTCCCAGCATCTGGCAACATCTACAATGAAGGGTTAGAGGGTCTGGAAAATCATATTCCAGAAGGCAAAGGACCTAGGGTACAACCAAGACATAACTACAAGAAAGACAGCATCATCTTTTAGGGTTGGCTATGAAGCTTTATCATATTTTGATTGAAAGAGATTCAATCATTTCTATTGAAAAAAAAAAAAACAGAAGATCTAGGGATGGGAAAATGATTTTGTAACTCTTGAGAACTGCATATGTCACTGGGGTAGACAGAGGGGAACACCAGATGAAATGAGGTTATGGTTGTGAATGGACTCTGATGTAATGACATCAAAGAAAAAGACATTAAGGGATGAAAAAAGATCAGCATTTGAAAAAGAGAAAAGAAGAAATATAATGGGACAATTAGTTCACATGAAGAGGTGAAAAAGACCTATTAGAATCAAGGGAAATAAAGGAGGGGAATGAGCATTGTTTCAAGTTGATCTCATTGATTTTGATTCTAAGAGGGAGAACAATCATTTGGTTGGGTAAAGAAATTTAAGCCTATAAGAAGTAGGAGGAGAAAGAAGAAAGAAAAGGGAGAGGCAGGATAGAAGAAAGGGCAAAACCCCTAGAAGAAGGGGGAAGAGATGATAGAAGATAAAGTAGTGGGTGGAGTGGATTAAAAAAAAACACTACTAAGAGAAGGGGGAGGGTGATAAGAGTTATGGTAGTAGATGGGATGAGTAAAAAACACATGAATGAGGATAAGGTGGAAAGAGAGAACAAAATATGTACAGGGAAGAAAATAGGATGGAAGGATATACAGAGCTGGTAATCATAGCTGTTAATGAGAATGGGATGAACTCTTCCATAAAGCAGAACTGAATAGAAGAGTGGATTAAAAAAAAAAAAAAAAAGAATCCTACAATATGTTGTCTACAAGAAACACATTTGACATAGAGAGACACATAGAGTAAAGGTAAAAGGCTAGAAAATTTATTATGCTTCAGCTGAAGTAAAAATAAAATCAGGAGTAGTGATTCTGATCTCAGATAAAACAAAAGTAAAAATAGATCTTATTAAAAGATAAATGGAAGAAAGTACATATTGATAAAGGGCACTTATAAACAAAGAAGTAGGAATGATAGTAAATGTGTATGCACTAAGTGGCAGAGCAGCCAAATTCCTAGAGAAGATTTTAAGCCAATTATAGGAAGAAAGAGGCAGCAAGACTATATTAATGGGGGACTTCAACCTTGCCCTTTTAGAATCAGAAAAATATAACCATAAAACAAACAAGAAAGAAACTAGGGAGGTTAATAGAATCCTAGAAAATCTAGGTATGATAGATCTCTGGGAAAAATTGAATAGGGACAGAAAGAAATATTCCTTTGTCTTGGTAGTACTTGGCATCTTCATAAAAATTTTCCATGTATTAAGGCATAAAAATTTCACAGCCAAATGCTGAAAGAGAGAAATAGTAAATATGTCCTTTTCAGAACACAATGCAATAAAATAATATTCAATAAAGGGCCAGGAAAACAAACTAAAAACCAATTGGAAATTAAATAATCTAATTCTAAAGAATGAGTGGTTAAAATAACAAATCAGTAACAATCCATAATTTCATTCAATAAAATGACAATAATGAGACAATATACCAAAACCTATGGGAAGCAGCCAAAGCAGTTCTTAGGGAAAATTTTATATCTCTAAATAGCTACATGAATAAAATAAACAGGAGATCAATGAATTATGAATACAACTAAAAAAGCTTTTAAAAAGAACAAATTGAAAACCTCCAATTAAATACTAAATTATAAATTATGAAACTTAAATGAGATAAATAAAATAAAATTATAATTAAAAATCTATTGAACTAAGAAATAAAACTAAGGGATAGGTTTATGAAGAATCCAACAAAATTGATAAACCTTTTGTTTATTTGATTAGAAAAAAAAAGAAAAAATGAAATCACCAGCATTAAACATTAAAGGGTGAATTTACCATCAATGACAAAGAAATTAAAGCAATAATTGGGAATTATTTTGCCCCAATGTATGTCAATAAGTCTGATAATTGAACAGAAAAAAACTTCACTATAAAGGATATATAAAGAATGATGCTTTGTGCAATCAGAGAATGAACTGACATTTCAAATAATTATATGTGTTTTTGTATGTGTATACAAATAGATATCCAGTTTAATGGTGGCCATCTCTATAGTGGGGAGGAGAAAGAAAAAAAAAGAAATTTACAAAATAATTTGTTTCATATTTAATTGGATTATAAAGTTTTGCATAGTAGATTTGCAGTTTCATGCATAATCATCTTTTTTCTTGCATTGTATTATGGAAATTCTCGTTTTATTCCATCACTAAAAGTAACTTTTAAAATGTTCCAATTTTACAATGCTATATGTGCATTTTTCAGTTTGTAAACTTTTTTCTGTATTGTCTACTGATCTTTGGTGCCATTTGTAGCTTCCACAAAATTTCCCGAGTAATTCTCATTTCATTCCTTATGTTGACCCATGATATATTGAAAGCATAATGTCGAAAGTCTTCATGTGGAAGTGCTAACTATATTTATTAAACACCTACTTTGTGCTAAGCATTGGGTTAAGTACTGGAGATAAGAAAAGTGACTAAAGGTAGCTTCTGTCCTCAAGGAGCTTGTAAAATAATGTAAGAGATGAGAACAGCTATACACAGACATAAGCTATATACTGTATAAATAGAAAAAAATTAAGAGGAAAGGCTTCTTATTGAAGATGGAATTGTTTTTGGAACTTTAAGGAAACCAAGGAAGCTAGTAAGGAGAAGATTCCATAGTTAATGAAAAATTCCCAGATCTGAGAGATGGGATGTCTGCTTCATTGCAAATGGAAAAAGAACATGGTGGGGAGTCAAGTATAAGAATACTGGAAAAACTACACAACTGTCAGATTGGCTAAGATAGCAGGAAAAGATAATGATGAATTCTGTAGGGGATGTGGGAAAACTGGGACACTGCATTGTTGATGGAGTTGTTAATGGATCCAACCACTCTGGCGAGTAATTTGGAGATATAAGCAAAAAGTTATCAAACTGTGCATAACCTTTGATCCATCAATGTTACTACTGGGCTTATATCCCAAAGAAATACTAAAGAAGGGAAAGGAACCTTTATGTATGTTTGTGACAACCTTTTTTGTAGTGGCTAGAAACTGGAAATTGAATGGATGCCCATCAATTGGAGAATGACTGAGTAAATTGTGGTATATGAATGTTATGGAATATTATTGCTCTGTAAGAAATGACCAGCAATATAAATACAGAAAGGTTTGGAAAGACTTAAATGAACTGATGCCGAGTGAAATGAGCAGAATCAGAAAATCATTATACACTTCAACAACAATACTGTGTGAGGATCAATTCTAATGGAAGTGGCTATCTTTGGCAATGAGAGGATCTAAGTCAGTTCCAACTGATCACCTACACCCAGTGAAAGAACCCTGGGAAATAAGTGTGGACCACAACATAGTATTTGCACTCTTTCTGTTGTTTGCATTTTTGTTTTTCTTCCCAGGTTATTTTTAACCTTCTTTCTAAATCCAATTATACTATATAAATATGTACACATATATTGTATTTAATACATACAATATATGTGTACATATTTATACATGTTTAACATGTATGGGACTGCCTGCCATCTAGGAGAAGGGGTGAAGGGAAGGAGGAGAAAAGTTGGAACAGAAGTGTTTGCAAGGGTCAATATTGAAAAATTACCCATGCATATGTTTTGTCAATAAAAAGCTATAATAATAATAAAAAAGAAGAGTGTAAAAGGTATATGATCTCAGATTATGAAAAGTTTTTAATTCCACATAGAGGAATTTTTATTTGATCCTAGAGGTGACAGGTTATAGAATATGGATGACATAATAGAACCTGATCTTTAGTTAAGTCACTGTAGTGGCTAAAATTTTATTTATATCAACCTCAATTTCTTCATCCATAAAATTAAGATATTAATGCTTGTGGTAATTTCATAGGCTTGTTCTAAGAATCAGAGAAGATAATGTAGATTATAAAGCTTTGTTAATTCTTCTGTACAATTTAAAGGGGATTATCAGTCATTGTTCCCTTAATATTTTAAACTTGGACTACACCTATGGTTTTATTCTATAGGGTATTCCAAAAGTCTTAGCGTCTTTTTAGTTTACAACTCAGTGTGGTTTTAGGATAAAACTGTACTGAGATATTTGAGACACCTTATATATAGGGAAGATGAAGCAAAGACATTTCTTTGCCAATGCAGATCATCATTTGCTCTTAAACTATTGGTTTTAATTGTCTGTGTCACTAAAATGTGCTATAAGTTTTCTTCAGGATTCCACAGGGCTAGCATTAAGAAGCTTTTTAAAAAATTTTGTTTGTTTTGCTTGGTTGGTTAGCTTGATTTTTAAGATTAGGCAATAGAGAGTAACTAAACCTTTTCATTTTTTATCAGGAGAGTGAAATATTAATATTTTTATATCAGGAAGATTGCTCTGACAGCTGTGGGAATGATAGATTATACAAAGAATCTTCTAGATGGAAGTCGATGGATTATAGTCCAAAAGTTTGAGAATAAGAGAATAAGGACCTATACAAGGGGAGAAATCAAATGGAGAAAAAAGGAAGGCATAGATGTTTGAATTAATGTGAAGACAAAATCAACAAACGATTAGGAATCAAAGATGACTTCAGGAATTTGTGTCTGAGCAACTAGGAGCCTTTTGGGTGCCTCAGGAGAATTAGGAAAGCCAGGAGAAGAAGCAGATATTAGACCCAAGATGTAATGCCAGGTTCTTTGACATTTCTGAAAAGGCAAAGTCATCCTCAGAATACTGACCCCTGTGGGAAGCAGAGCCCCAGATGGCAAAATAGCCCTGTTAATATCATCACCTGACAAGGCTTAGAAACAGCTACTGGTGTGTCCTAAGTAGAATTTGGGCAGGCATTGAACTCTATCAGACTTTTAGCTGTCATCCATGTTAATTGAACTGCAAAGGGGCACTGATTTAGGGTCAAAAAACAAAGATGGTGGGAATGTTCAACAAAGCTCCCTCCTCAGCATTTAAAGAAACCTTGCTCGATTTTATTACAGCAACAAAGTCAGAGACGATAAACAAAACCAAGTGTGAGCTGAGACATTATAGAACTCATGCTTCATAGCTTTGTGTTGGTAATAAAATGAAACCCCATTTCATCCCAATGCACCAGCAATTCTGTCTTTGACTCAGCTCAAAATAACAGTTTTCTGAGATTTCAAGAATGTTTCTATTCTCTTTTTCTTCTACTGTTTTTTTTTTTAAAGAAGTCCTATGTTAGAAAATTGAGTGGAATAGGTCTGCATGATCCCAGAGAATATAACTTGAAGTTATGATTGGATGTTTTAAGAGAAGGTGATTATCAGTCATTGCTCCCTTAATATTCTTTTTTTTAAGTTTCTATATAAGAACAGAATGGGGAAACTAATCAAATTAAAATTACACAAAATTAAGGAAGGAAACACATTTTTTTTCTTTTCTTTCTTTTTTTTTTTTTCTTTTCTTTTTTTTTTTTCCCTGAGGCTGGGGCTAAGTGAGTTGACCAGGGTCACACAGCTAGGAAATGTTAAGTGTCTGAGTACAGATTTGAACTCGGGTCCTCCCGAATTCAAGGCTGGTGCTCTATCCACTGCACCACCTAGCTGCCCCAGAAACACATTTTTTTCAAGTGACTGCACAAAATAATTGTTTTGCAAATATCTCAGTTGATTCTCACAACAACCCTAAGATATAGGTGCTAGTATAATCATTTTTTTACAGCTAGATAAACTGAGGCAGATTAAATGATTTTCCCAAGGCTACAGTGCATATTAAGTACCAGATTTAAATTTTGATATTTCTGATCTTCTGTGCCACTTAGCAAGATTCAAAATTGTAAAGACCATGTTTAGCATATATTAGACAACTTGCCATCTAAGGGATGGGGTGGGAGAAGGGGAGGGAAAACTGGAGCCCTTGTTTTGCAAGGGCTAATATAGAATTATCCATGCATATGTTTTGAAAAATAAAAACCTTTAAAAAATTGTAAAGAGGTGGGTAAGAAGTTAAAGGTTTCTTTTAATTGGAGATCATCAAGTATAGTATGTATAATAAATTTTTATTTATGATCGTGAGATGAATCCTATTCATTTATGGTTTGAACTAGATGGCCTTCATGGTCAATTCCAACTCTAAGGTGTTCCAAATTCAAATTTGGAATGGGTGAAAAATAGAGAAGGGGATTATGATGAAGAATAATTAACCAGAGGGAGGATTCTAGGAAGATGGCAGAGTAGGTTGGTATATTTCAAGCTCTCCAAATTTCTCCCACACCTCAGATTGAACATAGATTGGTGAAAAATCAAGACCAGGAAAAACAGGGGTCCTCCTGAAACCACCTGAGAAGAATTGAAGAAAAACCCCAGGCTGGGAATTAACCTGTCAGAAGTACAAATACCTCTGGGCTAACTCCACAGAAATGTCTAAAGGGGGACCCTTGGGTTAGTTGGGTGTAGCTGCAGCCTCAGCAAGAATCACAGAGGCTTGCACCTCCTTTATTGCTTGTGGACTCTGGGCTTGAGTCCAAGATGACTGAGTGAACCTTGATTAATTGGGAATGCCAGGCCCAGCTGTGCTGCTGAGAGAAGGTCCTGGGCAAGAAGGAGCCAGTACCTAGTGAATGCAGAATGCTGACTATGGGCATTTGCAGGAGGGTGGAGCTCTTGGTTTGAGGTTCCTGGTCAGAAGAGAGAACTGAAGGGAAACTTGAGATAACAATCCCAGTATCCTACAATTGGAAATTCTTACACTAATATCTCTTATTTTTTAAAAAATGAACAAGCGAAGGAGAAATAACCAAATAACCCTACCATTGAAACATCTCAAAAATGAGAAAGACCCGATTCATCTTCAGAGGAGGACATGTTAATGTAAAAAGGAAAAAAAAAAAAAAAAAAAGCTTCTATGCCAAAGAGTAACATGAAATGATTCCTTGCCCAGAGAAATTTATGGGAGAATTAAAAAAAAAAAGAATTCAAAAATCAAATGAGAGGCATTGAGGAAAAAATCAAGAAAAAAAAAAGATTATGAAAAAAGTTAATTAATTAGAAAAAGAAATAGAGTCTCAGAGATGAAAATAATTCTTTGAAAATTAAAATCAAACAAGGGGAAGCCAGTGAAACTGTGAGAGACCAAGAAATAACAAAATAGAAAAAGAAGGAGAAAATAGAACAGAATGTAAAATACCTCATAAGAAAAATTACAGATCTGGAAAAGAGATCAAGAAAGGAAAATATAAGAATAATTGGATTGCCAGAAAGTTGTGACCAAAAAGAAAACCTTGACACAATAATGCAAGAAATAATCCAAGAAAATTGTCCTGGACTGATAGAAATGGAGAAGAAAAGAGAAATAGAGAAAAAAAAAAAGATACACCAATACTATCTCAAAGTAATTTTTTTGTAGAAAACACAGAGGAATATTATTGCCTAATTTTGAAACCACCAGATCAAAAAGAAAATTTTGCAAGAAACAAGAAAAAACAATTCCAATATGCTGAAGCTACAATTCAAAATTGTGCAAGACTTATTGGCAGCCACAAAAAAAAAAAAAAAAAAAAAAGACTACAGGTCTTGGAATCATATCGATCAACAATCAAAAGAACTAGACTTGCAGCCAAAAACATATCATATCCAGCAAAATGATCTAAAATTTTAAATAAGAAAAAGTGAACATTCAATGAACTTACAGATTTTCAGAACTTTCTATAAACAAAATCCAACTTAAAAGAAAATTTAAGATATAAGAGCCAATATTTTTTTAAAAGGAACTCAACATGGCCAATCTGTTTAAACATGGACAAATTGCTTATGTTTTTTCACATGGGAAATGTATAGTATATATTTAAGAATCACATTAAAAATATGGTAGTTCAAAAGAAATATTGGCAAAATGAAGGTAGAAATAATAATCATGGCATACAAATAGGATGCCAAAGAATAATAGTCATAGAGGCTTTGGAGTAGGTAAGAGAGTTCATAGTTCTGAAATCCTACTGACATAGGGAATGGGCAACACTACATATATACTATGAAGGGTATAGCACCTTCCAAAATCTATAAAGATATAAGGAAGGAGGATGGGTGGGTGGGGAAACAAAGGGCAAGGGAAGAAGATAAGTGAGGGTGGGAGAAGGTTAAGTAATAACAAGTTAAGTTTTGGGGCAGAATTTAATTAAAGAATTAGCAGAGATAGGAAAGACACATGTGTATGTGTGTAAGGAGATGTATGAATGGATGGGTATGTATATATCTACATATATTTACATAAATATATCTTTTCTTAACTGTAGCTTTCTTGGGAGTGGTGGGAGAATGAAACGGGAGAAATAAAGTTAAAAAGTTGTGCAAGAACCAAAAAACAATTTACAAGAAAGTAAAGAAAAATGGACATGAATAAATATAATTTCTTCTAATAATATATATACATATATATATATAGATTCTTGATCCATTAATTTATATTTTGAATTTTCCCTAATGTTCTACTGAGCACATGACAATGTTCTCTTTTGTTTTGCATTTCTTTTCAGTTTTTTCTTACTCTTTTTTCAAATAAAATAAATTTTTAAAATAATAATCATCCTTCAATTTCAAATCCCTGTCCCCTCAAAAATAGTAATAAATGCTAACAATAGAGAATATTCATTTCCCTTCCATACCTTCATGAGGTCCATGGAATGACATGACTTGGTCAAGATCATAGAATACCTAGAGGATTTAGTTATAGGTCTTCTGAGTTCAGACCTCATTAGTTTTGCATGTACTCACATGATGACGGACACTCAGGAACCATAAAACATCATTTTGAAGGGCAGATATGGAAAAGCAAGACTTATAGTGACTATATTTTAGAAATAGTCATTTTTAGTGTTCTAAGTTATAAGAATAGATAGATACAGAACAGATAGTTCTAAAAACAGATAGAAAAAAGGCTCATAAAATCACAAGAGATCAGCTCCTCACAGTGAAGATCTACAATGTCTGTCTCAGTTATTACAAGGGCTAGGATTGAAAAGCCTGAACCAAAACAAAATGTCCAGTTTTGAGAAAGAAAAGACAATGATTGGAACTGATGCCATAAATCTCTGACTCTGCACACACACTACCAAAATATCAAGTTAAGTAAAATAAATAAGGGGCAGCTAGGTGGGCTAGTGAATAGAACACCAGCCCTGAAGTCAGGAGGGCCTTAGTTCAAATCTGGTCTCAGATACTTAATACTTCTTAGCTGTGTGACCCTGGGCAAGTCACTTAACCCTAATTTTCTCAGAAAAAAAAAGTAAAATAAGTGTTTATTAAGCACCTATTACATTTCAGGCACTGTGATAAATGCTAGCGATATAAAGATAAAAATAATCTTGGCTTTCAAGGAGCTCAGTCTAGGGGAAAAGTTTTTAAAAATTAGCTATCAACTACTGAAAAATGTCCATATTCATAATATCATAATTCCTGCTAGTAACCATCTGATTCTCAGCTTGACTCTGACAAATAAATGATTTAATTCATACTTTCACACATACACAAGTAATTTTATTTTACTGGTTAAAAACATGAAAATAAAGATTGATTCTGTTACATTGGACAAGGATGACTGGGTAGAAAAAGATGTAGAGGGGAAAAAATAGTCAAAAAGTGAGTTCAATTGTCAAATACCCAGAAATTCAAAATATGGTTAAGACACTCACTGAACAACAAAAGACCAATTTATGTCAGCAACATTTTTAAAGTGCCTACTATGTTAAAGAAACTTAACTGGGCTTTTAGGGCTCCCTGTTCTACTAACAAAAAGCTTATAATCTACTCAAGGATTGTAGCATGTATAGAAAAAATGTAGTGTTAAGGTTAAAGCTGCACTAAAACTTTTGGAATATGCTTAACGATGCAAGATGATTTGGTCAGGTAGCAATAGAGAGACTGGCATTCTATACAAATGTGGAGAATGGAAGAAAACTTTTAAGCAAAGAAAAGAATCAAGGGGGATTTATGAATTGGCAGGTGAATAGGTTGGATTTGTATCAAGAGATTTTGTTTCTTTCCACTAATGATAGGAATTTGTTAACTAAACTAAGGCTAGTGTTTCCAAGAAGGAAATTTGGACACTTACTTACCGAATACTTTTATACTGTGCCTCATAAAAACCATTAAAATAACTCAGTAACCTCAGGGTCAGAGGCTACCCTCTTAGATGGATGGAGTTCTGATTAAGAGAGGAGGTAAAGACATAAATGCATGACCTCTTCTTGACATCCAGAGAGGTTAATACTCAGATGCTCCTGAGATCAGAATAAGTAGGTGCATTCCCTGAGTGGCCAGAGTTGGCCCTACTCATGGTACAAAATTACTATAGCTCTGTGGTTCAGTCCAAAAAGGATGGAACAGATCTGCAAAATCCCTAATATAGTGAGGTAATTAGGAAGCATAATAAAATGAACAATTCAATGCCAGCAAGATGATAAGTATGGGATGGAATAATTTTCAGTCATTCTAAATAGTAGTGCGCTGTGAATGAAGACTATTTCTCCTAAATAGACCTTGTAGTCATTGCAGGCACCTCAGTGAAGAATTCTTATCAATATGCAGAAGGAATGAAGACCTAGATAAGACTTTGGGAGGACACAGTAGAAGGATCAGAAAGAGATTTTATGTAGAAACATTTCTAGCCTTGGCCTGAAAAACCTTAAAAGGAGTGGCAGTATTATAATCAAGAGAGTGATATTTGTTAAAAAAAAACCACATCCAAGTGATATAGTAGACAAAGCATTGAACTGAGTTAAGATCTCAATTTGAATAGCATTTAGAACATTTATGCCTTTAAATATTAAGGAGATAGTTACCTTGGATAAATTCCTAAATGTTTTGCTTTGGTTTCCTCATCTCTGAAATTGGGATAACAAAAACACTTGCTTTAACAAGGTAATTCTGGGAATCAAATGAAATTACATTTGAAGTACTTGGAAAATATTAAAGTATGATACCAGCAGTAGTAGTAGTAGAAGTAGCAGCAGTAGTAGTAGTAGGGATAGTAGGAGGAGTAGGAGTAGCAGTAGGATTAGTAGGACTAGGAGTAGATATAGAATTTTAATAGCATTAGCTCACATTTTGAAAGTGCTTTAGGGTTTCTGAAGCACTTCTCTCTTCACAACCTTGTCAGGTTGCTTTTATGCTAAGAGCACTTTTACAGATAAAGGAATCTGGAAACCCAAGTATTTCTGACTGAGTTCGGCACTCTATTTCACAATGCTAATTCCATGAATAATAATAATTAATAATAACAATAATAATTAAGAGATGGTAAATGAGAGAGAAAAATTAAGGAGAGAGAGAAATGAGAGAGTGAGAAGGAAAGGGAAAAGATCAAAAGAAAGGAGAATGACAGGAAAGGAAAGAGGAAGGAAACATGTCACATGGCTTAATTTCTAATTCTGGCCAAACTGATAACTACCTATGTAATCTTGGGCAAGTCAGTAAATCTCTGGGCCTCAGTTTGTTTATAATATTCTTTGAAAATGCAGTTAGGTGGTGCATTGGATAGAGCACCAGTCCTGAAGTCAGGAGGACCTGAGTTCAAATCTGACTTCAGATCATTTAACACTTCCTAGCTGTGTGACCCTGGGCAAGTCACTTAACCCCCCAAAAAAATCAAAACCAAAAATGAATTCAATAAACTGGAAGCTTTTTTAGCAATTTTCATAAATGTAAAAATGTGACAATAGCAGCCCAAATATACTCAATTCCCTTATAGGGAAAAAAAAAAAAAAAAAAAAAAAAGCAAAACACATGTAAACAAAAAGAAAGACTTGAGGTGGATCCAATCAGATTTCAATAGTTTCATTTTAATGCTGGGCAAAATAATCTACAAGTTCTTTTCTAGTTACCTCAGTGTAATATTGTAGTACTACTTCTTTGGTGTGAATATATCCCTGATTCATTCCCAGGTTTTGTTTTGACAGGGAGAAGACATAAGGCCATTGGTTACTTTCAGCCACATATATGGGCCACATTGGAAAAAAAAAAAAATGTGAGGGGAGAAGCACAGAGCTAGAAGGCTGCATGTGCTAAAGGGCATTTTTCCATGGTCTTGAACCTCCAATATGGAGAGCTTAAATAATCACAATATCCAAGTGTAAGCAATCTTTATTTTTCCCCAATGAAAGTTATTTGTCAGCCTTATTAAACCCATAATATGTAGAAGACACTTTGTAAATGCCTGAGAATACAAAAACAAAGCAAAGCAAAAGCATACAAAATTCCTTCCACTTGCAGAACACATGATCTACTAGGGGGCTGTGGTAATATAGCATTTATTCTCTTCAGAATTACCAATGACATCATAATGAAAAATCCATTGGTCTTTGGAGAATCTTCATTCTGTTTGATCTCTGAAGCTTTTTTACACTGTCAAAAAGTTCTCTCCCATTGGGCATAGTCTTCTTCCTTGGTTACTGTATTGCTGCTCCTTCTTGAGTCTCCTTTCATCTGTCTGGATATCCCTTATCTATGTCATTCCAATGATCATCATCCCTCTCTTATTGTCTTCTGATCATATTTCCAAAGCACTTTGTCCTTCTGTTATTGGCCTTTATTCAATTAAATTAAATGGAATTTTTCCTAAGCAAAAGACACAGTTTTCTATTCTAGTCTCCATCAGCTTGGATATATTAGTTTATCTGGTCCTCAAATACATTGTGCACTTTTCAAGAAAATTTGGGTTTTCCTAAGTACACTGGTGAGTTCATCACTTCCTCAAAAGCACAGGAGTGATGATCTTATAACCCATGCAGAAAAGCAGTTTTCAATTAGCAGAGCCAATGATATCTCTTTGGATAGCATATACTAAAAACTCTTGGTCAAAAATGGCATGAAAAAGAAACTCACCAGCAGGGCAACAGGGACAAATTGATTTTCAGTGATTCTTTAAAATTCAAAATTATCCAAAGGACATGATTAACATAAACAAAAATACAGACAGAACTTGATTTAGATTATGAGTTGGGAAAGATTCAATGCAATTCAATTCAAAGAAAGAATAATATTTTTTTTCCTTGGACTCCTCCAAAAATATTAATTAGGCAAAGACTAGGGGGGGGGGGGGCGGAGATGAACCAAATAAGAAATAAGACGAAAATGTAATGGTGAACAAATAAATAAATGATAAAATAGTGCACATAATTGTTTTTCTCACATTCTTGTGAGGTACATAAAAATATAAATATTCTAATTTTGTAAATTAGGAAATTGAGACTCAGCAAGGTGAAAGGATTGGCCACAGAGTAAGAATTCAAAATCTAACTCTAACTCTCATTCCGCAATACCATAGTTGACTAGGCATAAAAGTTCTAAGAAATCAATCTAAGAGCTACAGAGGATGTTATCTCACAACTAAGAAGTTTTCCATCTATTTTAGAAGCCAATCTATCATTTTATTTTGTACTACTTTTCTTTTTAAGCTGGAAGAGATTGATAAAGTCTAATTTTTTTTTTCTCTTCAGCTTATAAGGAGTTTCTGGAAGCCAGTTCTGCTCATTAGCCTGCAGAGAAAAAGGGATGGCTAAACACCAAATTATCATTGATTCGTATGAATTAATTCCCCATTATATGTCAGGTAGATGCTCTTGAAGAATTTGCCATCTGAAAAATTGCTTCTAGAAGCCTGTTTCCTTTCCAAAGTTTTCCCTATTGCTTCATCTGAAAATGTCAGAGTCAAAAGCTCACTCAAAAACCTCAAAGCCTTTAAAGCGATTGTAGTAAATGTCACAATCTATCCAGGGCAGCCCATATTTACTCCCACTTTTTTTTTTTCTTTCAAGGAAAACAAAAAATAAAATAAATAAAATAAAATAAACAAGCAAACAGAAAGCCAAAGAAAGGTTTGGGGAGGCACAAGTCATTTTCTGCTCCACCATGTTTTGATTTCCTGGACAATCATCTAGACCAGAGGGGGGAAAATTCTATTTGGAGTTCAGATTTTTAATTTCATCTATGTAGGTTATTCTTGCTGTGGAAATCCCACTATTCCCAATGCAAATTAACTATTCACTAATTTTAAATTACCATAGGGCATTGAGAAGTTGTTACTTCCCTTTAGTCACAGAACTTTTAAATCTTTGAGGCAAGACTTGAACACAATTCCAAGGTAAGCCTTCTCTGTATTATGCTACTCTAAGGAATTCCAGTTGTTACAGAGATAGAATTACCTTAGATTTCTAAACTTCCTTATACATATTAATGACCTAGGGACAAAATTTGCATATTTCACCTTAATGAAACCCTGTTAATCACTTCTCTGAAGAGGCAACTGTCATGCCACAGACCTTCTTAACCGAAATCCTTTCTTGAATCCCTCTCATGCCAGAAGTATGACCTTGTTCTTGAGACTAAAATAGATATCTATGGGTTTTGAATACAAAATTTCCATATGGGAACTGAGGCTTAAAGTGTAGAACAGATAACTATTAAAATTGAAGAGAGCCATTGCTGTGTTAACTTAAATAACAAAACAATAAGATGATCCAGTTGGATATCAGGGCCTCAACATTAATGTCATAAAATCAGAAACACTGAAGCTCAGTGGAACAAATGACTTCACTAGAAAGGAACAAATATAGTGATAGATGAATCTAGATTGAAGAAAATAGTATCTGGGTACAAAGCAAATCAGGGCAAAAAAATTCTAAAAAATGAAATTAGATCAAAGAAAAATGCATATTCATCTGTTCCCATAGAAAACCTGAAGATCATCAAATGGACTATGATGGCAGGCATGTGGGTTCAGTTCCAACATGTGCATGCACAGATGAGAAAACCTGCAAAAGAATGGAATTGAAGAATTCATGATGAGATTTACTTGGCAAAGTCCAAAATCAAAAGAAAAGCAATTTAATAAATGGGACCCAGTCAGGGATTTTTGTGGTCTCTGAACTGGATGATCCCAACACAATCATCATCACTGTAGATTAAATGGCAATAACATGCAATGGGACCAATAAAGCCAATTATCTGTGAATAACCTAAGTCAGTGATGAAAGAGCCACTTCCTGTTTGCCACAGCTGAAGACCATTTTGAAGACCAATCTATGAATCCAAATAGGAAAACTGACAATACAGAATACACTTTGGGAGGGCAGCCAAGATGGTGAAAATAAGAATAAAATCCCATCCCTGTCATAAGAAAACTGGGGTATTTGGCTGGAAGAAGACTCAAAGGTGACATAAGAGCTATCTTCAAGCATCTGCAGAATCAGTTTCCTCTGTAAACCCAGAAGACAGAACCTAGAGCAAGGAATGAATTTTAGATGTATCACTTAATAGATAAGGCAGTCAGTTTGCCTTGGTTTCCTCAACTGTAAAATGTAATGTAAAATGTAAAATTCATGCAAGAATACTGGATGTTAAGTGTTATTATAATAACACTTAACATCCAGTATTCTTGCATGAATCAAATGAAATAATATTTGTAAAGTGCTTTGAAAACTTTACTTTATAATTATTAACTATAATTATCATCATAATTCTAATAACTTCTAGAGAGAGCAGTTTAATCTTAATAGATGGAGAATAAAAGCAAAACTTCATAATAATCAAAGTTTTCCAATGCTGAAAGAGGCCACTATAGAGAATTATAGGTCCTTTTTTTATAGCAAATCTTTCAACAGACACATAAGGCTATTCTCTGGGGACGTTGAATGGGAGATTTCCAATCTGACAGATTGGGCTGGATGACCTCTGAAAGGTCCCTTTTAGCTTTTAGAATTTGGGCTAATGTGACTTCTTCCATTTTTGAAGAATAAATGATATATAATTGCTAAGATTAAAGGAGAAAAACTTCCATTTCTGACTGTACAAATCTTGCTTTTAAATTTTGCCTCAAATCAAAAGCAAGACTTAAGATGGGATAAAGAATAAGGAAAATGTATTTGACTTGTTTCAAAGTGGGGGAAGGGTACTACCCCAGGAAGTATCATTCTTGGTTACTATCTCAAGTGAGAAGAGCATTTGGAAGGGATATCTATATCATATCTTCTGAGGCAAAAGCAAGATAATAGAAAAATGCATAAACACAAAGATATATACGCCTATATGTCTATACTTATATACAAAAATGTATATCTGAATGCAAACACATATGTACTTATGTACGTGTGTATATATACACATGTACAGAGAGAGACAGAGAGAAGGGAGAGAGCGATTGGAAAATAGTGTCTGAAATGATTTCCTGCAGGAGACGAGATTGCTATAATTGTGGCATTTCTGATCATCAATTACAGATGAAATGAGAAACACAACCTTTCCACATTCTCATTCAGTCTCCTTAAATCTAATGATATTTTCAGATTGTGAAAAATAGAGTGACTTCAGTAAAGAGAGTTTTACAGAGTAACCGATTCCATTCTCACTGGAAATAAGAATTAGGCAAAGTGGAATAAACAAAGAAGAAACATTAAAAGACATTTCAACCAAAACATGTGTCAGTATCATTTCCTGCAAAGTGGAATCTGGGAATTATCTTATAAACATTAATAGGATACACTAAATCAAGTCTCTTCCTTTTCAGATGAGTTCATAGTTGGAAGCCTGGAAGAGGTCTTAAAGGTTCAAAAAACTACTTCATAAAGGAGAAAAGAGAAATCTAAAGATCCTTTTGTCCAAGATCACATAATAATAAGCAGTAGAACTCAGATTTGAACCCAGATAAATTGATATCAGGTTTAGCTCTCTTTTTACTGAATTACACTCTTTCAGAGCACCGTTCTGAAGATTATTCCTTTAAACTTCAAAAGTATAATAATTTTGCTTATTTTGACGAGGATGTTGAGTTCTAAATAAATATAAAAACCAGTCACCAGTCTCTTCTCTAAGTCATCCTCTATTCAGGTCCTAAAGTAATTTTCTGAAAGCATCAATTCAACCAAATCACTCTACTCCACACATTGAATAAATACCAGTGGCTTTCTACTGCCTCCAGAATCAGATACAAAGTACTCTGGCATTCAAAGCCTCCCTCCCTTCCCAGTCTTCTTACACTGTATTCCCCCAAATATAATATTCCAGCCAGTGACACTGGCCCTTCAGTTCTCATCTCTGGGAATTTTTTTTCTGATTATATCTCATGCTTGGAATAGCCTGAAATGTTTTCCCTTCTTATGTCTCTCTCCCATATTTTACATCTGAACTAAAATCTTATCTTTTACTGGAGATTTTCCCTAATCCGACTCCACTTCATTAATTACTTCATATTTATCCCTTACATTGCTTCCTTAGTCTATATTTGTTTACATATTATCTTCTCAATTAGATTATAAATTTCTTGGGCTCAAGGACTGTCTTTTGTCTCTTTCTTTTGTATATCCAGCACAGAGCACAGTGCTCATAGGAAGGGCTTAATGTGAATTGCCTGATTGACAAAAAATAACTAGAAGACATATTTTGGTGCTAGATCATCTAAGTTGAAATTCCTCCTCTATTGTTGACCAGTTATTTATGATTTTGCAAAAATAATAGATAACAGAACACCAAGAGGAATTTGATACCTGTACAAACAAGGATATAGAGATAAAATACCATTGCTCTAAATCCATTTAATTAATCTGACCCAAGTGAATATCCTATTCAGGTACTGAAAGGGAAAAATAAAGTAACACCTGAAAGATTGTTGAAGCATCATTGCAATATGTGAAAAATGATAGGAAGTGGAGTAATACCTTAACATTGGAGCATGTCCCAAATTTTTTCAAAGAAAAGAGAATATACAAAATGCAGAACAATGATCTCCAACTCTTAAAAAAAGCCTCAAATGGGTCATTAAAAGGATGTTTAGCAAAATCTACAAAGAGAAAAGTAATTACAAAGATCCATGAGTACTTCAAAATTATCATGAAAAAAATTAATCTCATTTCCTTTTCCATAGGATTGCTAAACTGGTAGATGAGAATTCTTGATATATAATTTACCCATATGTTAGTTAACAAAGTTTTTGATAGAGTATTGTGGCGACCATCTTAGTGACTTGGATACCTTAGAATCAGCCGGAGTCTGGATAAGCAAAAAGTCTGTATTCTTGGTGTTTAGTAGTAGAAGTGAAGTGAATGGCTGTGTAGGATCTCTGCAACCTCACTTCCTCTTCTCTTACCAGAGTGAGTCTTGCTAGTCTTACTGTACCTCCTATTCCCTCCCACAATCCTCTGTATATACCAAATGATTGGGCCACCACAGGATAGTGGGAAGGGCCATTTTCCAAGCATATTCTTATAGAGTATTATCCAATCAGTAATTAGCCTCAAGTGCTCGATTGTCTGACCTCAGTGCATTGACTCAAGAGTTTCAGCCTTTTACAGAGTATCTCATGCTATTTTTGTGGAGACAATGCATCAATATAGACTAAACAATGAAACCAATATTAAATTTAGAATTGGTTGAATGGTTGGATATCAAGAAAAGTTTCTACTGGTTCAGTGTTTATGTAGACAGAGTTCTCCAATGGAAAGCCCCAATAAAATAGGTTTGGCTCTAAGCAGATTAACATTCTTTTCAATGATTTGACCAAAAGTACAAAAAGCACACTAAAAACATTTCCAGATGTCATAAAATATGGAAAGTATATATCATACAATGGATAACTGAATCAGAATCCAAAAAAGATCTTGAAAAATAACAGCATTGAGCTAAATCAAATGCTATTAACTCAATATAAATAAATGCAAAATCTTACAAATGGACACACATAAAAACAACTTTGTAAGTACAAAACAGGGGAGAAATGATTTAGACACTCGTCTGGCTGAAAAAACATATAGGATATTAATGGTTGAAAAATAACATGATTCAGCACTCTGATATAGAATGAAAAAAAAAAAAAGAAAACTAATGAACTAATAGATTCAGGAAAAAAGGAAGTAATAATCACTCTGTACTCTTCCTTGGTCAAATAGCACCAAGTATTTGTCCAAATTTAAGTACCACAGTTTGAGGAGGATGTTGATAATTTAGAGAATGTCCAGAGGAGGGAAACACAGGTAGCAAAGGGCCTTTAATCCATGTCATATAAATCAAGGAATTATTAAGTATTTAAATTGTCTTAAAAAGTCCCTTCCAGATAGTCATAACTAAATTTTTATTTTTTACTGAGCACTTTCTTCACAAAGAACCTGTTATGGATCAAGAGTGTTGATATTATTATTCCTATTTGATAAGGATAGCTATTGGATAGAATTCTAGACTTGGAGGCAGAAAGACCTGAGTTTAAACCCTTTCTCAATTATTAGATATTAGACATTAGGGAGATCACTTGATTTATCATCTTCAGTTTATGCTTTACAAAATAGGAAATAAACACATTCATCTCTCAAGACTGTTGTGTTTTGGGATTCTGAAAGTGATAGCCAAGAGGAGAGTCCATCTTCCTGAGTGGTTCAGCTGTCACAGAGATAACCTCTTTTTTGGTTATGACCCTGACCATCTCTCCTGATGTTTGGTACTAAGTAGCTGTAAATTACAAAGTATTCAACACAAAACCCTAATAATCATCAGGTTTGTAAGGAGACATAGGATTGTAAATAGAAAGCATTTTGT
Organism: Sminthopsis crassicaudata; assembly: GCF_048593235.1. NCBI lineage: Eukaryota > Metazoa > Chordata > Mammalia > Dasyuromorphia > Dasyuridae > Sminthopsis > Sminthopsis crassicaudata. The sequence goes on from NC_133618.1 coordinate 627,812,630, forward strand.
AAATCTTAAAGGGCTAAATAAATATTAAGTGAAGATATGAAAAATAATTTTAAAGTGAAATCACTTGTGAAAGAACAAACCAATAAAAAGGATCAGCCAGCTTTTGAAGGCAAATTTCCCAACTGGTAATTGAACCCTTCTACCTTCCATGCTATCTCTCTTCTGACTAAGAAACCTGAAATTCTAAGGATTCTTTCCATAAAAGAACTTCTAAAGCCAACATTTCCCAAACAAACTGAGGAGCAGAGTCCTAATTTCTCTTCCTTAGAAAAGATATTTATTCAGTTTAAAAGAGGAAAGAATGAGGAAGAAAAGAGAATAGATATTTGTAATTAACTAGAAATCAGTCAGAGGTGAATAATCTGATTTAAAAGGCAGTTCAGAGGAAAACAATTAAAAGTAAGGCAAAGTTGGAAGTTAAGGAACAAACAAAATCCTTGTGTCTGTGAGTATTTTGGGACTCTGAAAGAGATAGCCAAGAGAGAGTCCATCTTCCTGAGTGGTTCAGCTGTCACAGAGATAACCTCTTTTTTGGTTATGACCCTGACCATCTCCCCTGATGTTTGGCACTAAGTAACTGTAAATTACAAAGTAATTCAAACACAAAACCCTAATAATCATCAGGTTTGTAAGGAGACATAGGATTGTAAACCAGGCAGGATAGAGGGTGGGAACAATGCAATAAAAATTCCCATTCTGTCTCTCTTTGTTACTTTCTGTACCTCTGTCTCTCTTTGTTTCTATCTCTCCGTATTTTTTTCTGTCTCTGTCTCTGTCTCTGCATGTATCTCTGTGTCAGTCTCCATCTCCATGTCTGTCTGTGTCTCTGTACACATGCACACATGATGGTCATGTGTGTGTGCACGAGGGTTTATGTGTTCATGAGTGTGTGCACACATGAAGAATTAAATTGATGGAAGAAGTAAACAAGATTTGCAGGGTCATTTCCATATAGCATTTGCATTCTCACTTTATGCTCCTAGCTATATTTCTTGGATGAAAATAAAACCTCTGTTGTGACTGCCAACCATCACAGAATGCACCAAGCATTCTCTCTCTGGGAAAAAAAAATCGTAATGCCACCCAGCTAGCCACAGAATCAGAAACAAGCAACTTGTCTATTTATTCAAAGAACTCAATGAGGTGTGAAGATTGACATTTAAACTATTAACACTGTATTTCATCTGACAATGTTATTAAATATTAAGTCTGATTTATGTAAAGGTTTAATCAAATGGCAGATCGGGTCAGCCCATGTGCTTCAAAGAAAGTATATTCTGGGGAATAGGATTTGATAGATCTGATCCCACAAAAGAGGGGAAATAGTCCACCACCAACAGCAAGGTCTGACTTCATTTGACAAAGTTATTATCATATAAATTCAAATGACTTGCTAGCTCAACACTGCATTGGAAAGTTTCTCTAATTGATATTCTTAGCAGTTTGGCAATCAAAAAACTGAATCGCAGACTTCAATAAATCTAGCTCTAACAAAGGATAGGAAATGTCAGGTTACTGAGCTTGGCTTTTGCACTCAGATGACAGGATGGGAACATGCTAGAATGATTCAATGCAAGTGTGGATGGTGGACATTCTTGAAGTTGGTAAATACATTATACTTTAGAAGGAGCAAAAGGAGGAATAGAAGGAACTGTGTGGCTACAGAAAAGTAAAATGGATAGTAACAGGAAGAAGAAAGAGCATTAAAAGAGTAGCTGACTTGCAAGCAGGGTTTGGTTTAAACTCTACCTGTGAGATATTTTTAGACAGGTAGATAGATAGAGAAATAGAGAGAGAGAGATGATAGATAAGAGAGATAGAGATAGTGATAGATAGATGATAGAGGCATAATCTCCACCTATACACACACACACCCTTATATATATATATATATATATATATATATATATATATATATATATATATATATATATATATATAATATATATACACACACTTTGAGGACCATTAAAATTCAAAATATATGCTCTTATGCAAATGAATGATAATTAAATATCATAAATGAATTGAACTTGAAGAATTGTATTAAGCAAGCAAACAGCATATATTTATTAAGTACATCATTATATTAAGTACTAAGAGTATGGACACACCTTATTTTTATTCCTGATGGAGCTTACCTGCTATTGACTTGGAAGTGGTCAAGCATAAGGGAAGAGGATGAGAAGAGAAAGGTATCCAAACAAGAGTAATCATCAAGTCTAAGATTCTCCTCTCACATGAGATTTTGTTGGCCAAAGGCAGCTAGATGCATCTTCTTTATAAATCAAAGGTTCAGTATTTGGTCATAATAGGTATTTTATTTTGTAGTTTAGTTCTTTTCAGTTGTTTCTTCATGAAGGTTTTCTTGACTAAGATACATGAGTGATTTAGCATTTCCTTTTCCATCTCATCTTACAAATCAGGAAACTGAGTTAAGCAGTTAAACCACTTGCTAAGGGTCACCCAGCAAGTCATTTAGTCCTGTTTGCCTCAGTTTTTTTTTATCATTTATGTAAGTGCAGTTACTCAATATTTTGCTGATTTAATTAAATTCATTCTACAAATATTTATTAAATAACTACCAAGATTCAGATAGTATACTACGTATTAAAAATAAAAATACAAATGCAAAACAAATCAGTTTCTGATTTCAATGCATTATTCTGGAAAATATTCTTTGGAAGTTGTTATAGTAAAAAAATTCATGAATCTAAAGATAGTCTGGGGGTGAACCTTTCTCATTTCCCCTAAGCTCACCATCAGATTCATAAATATTGCCTGATGTCAGGTCTCAACCTGAAAACATTACTAGTTTGGTAAGAACTGTCAATGCTTGGTATCTATTGTTAATGATTTTGAGAAGGTAGGATCATTTACATTCTATAAAAACAAATAACAATAGGATGAGTTTGGCAGATGGCCAAGTGGCACAGTGGATAAACTACTAGAACCAGTAAGATTCATCTTCCCAAGTTCAAATCTAGTTTCAAACACTTACTAGTTGTGTGACCCTGGGCAACTCACTTAATTTTATTTTCCTCAGTTTTCTCATCTGTACAGTGAGCTTGAGAAGGACGGGGCAAACCATTCCAGTATCTTTGCCAAGAAAACCTAAAAAGGGGTCATTATTTAGATATACAATACCAAGTCTCCTTTTTCTTTTTTACTATTTTCACTGAAAGAGCAGATCTCACTCACTTTTAGATATTTATGACATTTGGATGAACATACCACAACACAAAAATGTGAAAACAGAACAAAATATTTAGAGACCCCCTTCATCCACTCAACCAAGACTAAGATACTTGTTCTTCTCAAAGGCTGAATCTACTTGTTTCTTCCCAGGTTGCAATGAAATAATAGAGACAAGGGCACCTTAGTGTTTATCAAACCCAGGGATAAAATACGTTAGTCTAGTCAAAAGACAAAGTTCACTGATGTTGATTTACTCTCCTCCAGTTCTTTCCTCCTCTCTAGGAAAATACAAAATAAGACACCATCATGTGTCAAACAGGCACATTTCAATGAAGACAGAGCCTCCCACTCATATTCTAACTCAATATTGCTGTTTTGCATATTCCTATGAATAGGCAGATTAGGGTTATAGATAATAAAAATTTGACAGGATTTTATGATTTGCAAATGTACTTCATTTGATTTCTACATTAATTCTATAATTTATGTATTACAAGTATTGCATTGAGAGATAAGGCAATAAAGATTACAAGAAGTCAGGAGATTTACTCTTGAGAAATTTACACACTTAAAATTAGAGGTGAGATTCAAACTCATCTTTCCTGATTCTAAACTCTGGATTTTCTACTATACCAAAACACCAATTTTGAACCTGAAACCTATCTTAACTACTTTCCTAATATGTGTAGAGGTCAACAAGGCAGATCATTATTATTTTTTTTTTATTCTCATGCTTCTCCTATTCATCTCTCAACAGAAAAACCTCACCTCTTACTAAAAAATTAGAGGTCATATACCTTGTGATCCTTTTCCTCTTTTCTATATTTAGCTTCACTTCATATATCATCTCTTGTTCTCTTCCCTTTTGGTCCAATTTCTGAAGATAAGGTGGTCCTTTTCCTTGCCACACCGATGGCTCAATATGTGAACCTAATTGTGTCCACATTGATTTTTTCTGTTAAATTTTTCCCAAGAGTTATGACCTCTTGTTCTCTATTCTTCTATCTTTCCATATTTGCTCCTTCTTTGATTCTTCCTTCCAAAATTCCCTTAACATAATAATGTTCCCTCATCTAGGCAGAATTTGAATAGGGGTTTCTTGAGTTACCCTAACTCTTATCAAGTATTGTATCTACTCTGTTCAGTTTTTTTCCTCATAACAAAATACAATATAAACCCTAGGTATTATATGTTACTACTATTTTAAATTCCACCTTTAATAACTTATCATATCATGGAAGTAAATCTGGATTCAAAAAAGTCATATCAGTGAATTATAAGCTCCAAAAGTTTCTACCATATTTGAAATACTTTGAAATTGGGTCCAACAATGAATCCAACAGATATTTGGTATTCAAGGATTAGCATTGCTTAGCTAGTGAAATTCATCTCCGCAAAGACCATAAAGTAATTTTGGGGGAGGCACTTTATTACCATAAATCTTAAATATGGGTCTCCATGAGCCACAGTTTTCACTTCTGCAAAATGAGGGGGCTTTGATGTGTCTTCTAACTGTAGACCTATCATCTCACAGTTTAGTAGGGGTTGCTTTCTGAGTAAGACTCTTCATCCCAGATGATGAAATCACAGGGACTCTGAAGTCTTGAAAAAACAGTGCCTTGAAAACTACAAATTTCGATGCATTAGAATTAAATTTTGGATCAAGAAAATGAAGACATGTTGACATCTTTTCTTTGGAGTCCTGGTTTGAAAAGACAACTGATCTTGCTTAAAAGTGACATCTTGGAAAATTTCCAAGAAACAAACTATCCCAACTTTTATTTGATAAGAAGCATGCATCCTGGGTCTGGAGCATTGCAAATAGATTATCTGTTGGCTCCTATGATTCATCTTCCTAATTACACTTTTCCTAGGTTCATATTAAAATGTTTGCTTTCCTTTTGTACACACTGACAGCAGGAGTAACATGCTGGGAGTCAGTAAAAAAGCTATCCTGAGATTAAACATTTGTCATAGAAAAACTGACTGTATACTAAAACATAAAAGTGCAGGGGGCAGAGATTTATTTCCTTTTCAACAACATAGAATATTTATACCATTATTAATTTGCTGGGTTGTCAAGATGTAGAGAAGACTGAGTAGGTCTGTAGATTCACCCCTGCTCACCAATCCCTTTGGGCTCCTTTGACCATCAGTGAACCTCTGTCATCCTAGCAAACTCATTCCTGATTTTGATTACTCTCTTTAGAGAAAGGGGGAGGGAAAATTTCAGCCATTATTGAGATAGATAATTCTGGATAATCATACATTAAGGAACATAAAAGGGTCTTAGAAATGATCTTTCATTTGTCAGATGAGGGAATTGAGGTTTTTATGTCTTGTTCAAAGGCAAACAACTGCTCTTTTACCATAAATCTCACTTCTTTTTTTAAAATGTTGATGATGGTAAACAGACATAAATCAATTGTAAAGGTCTGAATCCTATATTGACCCTATGAAATGGGAGGGGGATGTGTGTGACAATGATGATGATAATGTATGCATAATTCCAATTCTGACTTTCTGCTTTTCTCTTTTCCAGGAATTTGCTTATCTCAATTCTTGAATGATATATGAACAAGTTGTCCAAGAATGTGTTCCCCCCACTTTGTAGATGCCCTGTACCAGGCCTCAAGCCCTGGATCTCAGAATAAGTTATATTATTGAACTCAATAAAAACCAGCATAGTGAAAATCACTTTCCTGATCATGATCACAACAAATTGGTCTGGTATTAGTACTTTTCTACCCAATCCCAAGAGATATAAACACATCTCTATTGAGAAGAAAGGAAGAAAGGAGGGAAAACCAATTGTAGAGTCATTTAGTATTTGGGATAATGGTCCTAAATGACAACCCATACCATTGCTTATTTATTATTTAAACTATGTGGGGTTTTATTCAAATTAAATAACATTTGTTTTTCTCCCTTCAATCCCCATCTACTGGAGTGGGGAAGCCTCACAAAAATTTGCATAATCAGGCAAAAAACACATTCTTGCATTAGCTATGTCTAAAATGCACCTTGTTTGTCATTTCTTTGTCAGAAAGTGTGTAGACTACTTTATTAGCAGTCTTTTAACACCATAGCTTATCATTATATTGTGTTGTCATTGTATAATATATTCTCCTAATTTTTTCTCAATTCACTCTGCATTATTTCATAAAGCTCTTCCCATTTTCCTATGAAACTCCATTTTGTCATTTCTTAAAGCATAATAATATTCCAATTCATCCACATATCATAAAAGGACCAACAATTCACCAAGCATTGCACATCATTTTACTTTCTTCTTCTATCACTCTTCAAAAAGAGATGCCAAAATATTTTAATACATATAAGAAAGTTCTCTCTTTAGTTGATCTTTTTGGGATATCTGCTTTCTGAGTCAAAAGACTTGAACATAGTAGTATATTTTGGAGCATAGTTAATTTCCATATATCAATAGCTCTACCCATGATGCCTCAATGCTTCTATTTTTCTGAAACCCAGCAAACATTTATCATCTGTTCTTGACAATGTGGATAATTGTTTTTAATTTGCATTTCTCTAATTATTGGTTATTGAGAGTATTTTATGACTATAAAAAAACTTGATGTCTACCTTTGAAAATTGAATCTACATACTTGACATTTATTAATTAGGTTATGATTCTTAATCCCACAAGTTTGAATCAATTACTCATATCTTAGAAATGACATCTTTTTCAGAGAAAACTGCTTAAAATGTTTTTTCACCTAATTATCTGTTCCCTTTTTAAACTTAGTTGGAAGTTTTCCATGATATCACAAGTATATTCAATATCATATCTCATGCTTCTTCAAGGGATGTGAAATACTGGAAGGAAAAAATCTGGAACTCAAAATCCTTTTAAAAATCTATATTAAAATTGTTTTAATTATAATTTGAAAATACTTAATGAAATAAAATATACATAAATTTACTTGGATTGGACTTGTTCATTTTTAAACATTTGTGTAATCAAAAATTGTCCCTTTAACTTCTATGATACTCTGTCTTTTATTTGGCCATGAAACTTTTGTTACCAAAATTAATTTCTTCTTTATTCCTATATATTCTTATTTTATGGCCCGATTATTTCATTTTGAAGCTGATCTTGGCATTCTTGTACAGTTTGCGACTAGATCTGTTTTATTTCAGACTAAGATTGTTGTTCAGGTTTTTGTTTGTTTGTTAGTTTGTTTGTTTTTTTTCCTAAATACTGAATCTTTATTCCAAATACATGGGGTTTTTGGATTTGTTGAAAACTAGTCTATTATGTTTGTTTCTTTATAACATATAGCTCTCTATTTCACTCATCAACCTTTGTGATTTTTTTTAACCATTACTAAATCATTCTGACAACTTTTGTTTTGTATTATAATGTGTTAACTGAAACTACTAAGCCCTATTTCTTCTCACATTTTTTCCCATTATTTCCATTGATTATCTTAGCTTTTTCCCCTGCTGATAAATTTTATTTTTCCCCAAATTTTGTAAAGTAAATGTTTTCAGAGTTTTTTTCTTGTTATTCACTAATGGCATCTACTATGCGATCACAAATAGGAAGTCTGGGACTCAGGGGTGACATTGGTTATTCAGGTTTCTATTCCAGGTCCTTCAGTGAATTGATGTTTGATGACACTGCTGCTTGCTTTTGTCTCTATGCATCAATTCAATAAAATGATCTCTTTCATTTATGTGCTTCCTTCTGTACTTATATTGCCCACACAAAGCAATGATTGGCTTGTTGAGTCTAAACTAATGAGACTATTGACAATTTTATAGGAGAGGTCAATATATTGCCTAGGTGATGATGGTAAATATAAGAGGGTGAAGGTAGAGATAAATAAAATAAAAAGTAATGTAAAAGAAAAAAAAATGAAAGTGGAAGAAAGGGGAAAAGAAAGGCAAAAAAGAGAAAAGGCCAGAGAGAGTGTAACAAAGAAGAGGGACAGAGAGCAAAATAGAAGGAAGAAGGGGATGAGGAAGAGAAGAAGAAGGAGAAGAATTAGAGGAAGAGTAAGAGGAGGAAGAATTGAAGAAAGAGAAGAAGGAGGAGAAGAAAAAATAGGAAGAAAAGGGAAAGGAGAAGGAAGGGTGGAAAGAAGTAAAATAAAGAAGAGAAAGAAAAGGAAGGAGGGAAGGAAGGAAGGAACAAAGAAAAGAAGGAAGGAAGGAAGAAAGGAAGGGAGGAAGAAAAGAAGGGAGGAAGAAAAGAAGGAAGAAGGAAGGAAGGAAGGAGGAAGGAAGGAAGGAAGGAAGGAGGAAGGAAGGAAGGAAGGAAGGAAGGAAGGAAGGAAGGAAGGAAGGAAGGAAGGGAGGAAGGAAGGAAGGGAGGGAGGAAGAAAAGAAGGAAGAAGGGAGGAAGAAAAGAAGGAAGAAGGGAGGAAGGAAGGAGGAAAGAAGGAAGGAAGGAAGGAAGGAAGGAAGGAAGGAAGGAAGGAAGGAAGGAAGGAAGGAAGGAAGGAAGGAAGGAAGGAAGGAAGGAAGGAAGGAAGGAAGGAAGGAAGGAAGGAAGGAAGGAAGGAAAATTGATATCAGATACAATATTATGCAATAGTGTTTGAAGAAGAGATGCCTAGGTCAGGCTTAGATGACTGCTTAGGTTCTTGGTCCTGAGATTCTTTGAATGTACAAATCCAACGTGATGAAATTATTTTAAAAAAGAGGAGCAGAGAGAATAGGACAAAATGGGAAACATATGTTGACTTAATGACTAATAAGGTCAAGAACCAAGGTGAAAAAGATAGACTACAAATACAGAGACTATATCTCAGAGGTTGAATTTGTATTTTTCCACATTCAGCACTGACTGAAGCTATTAAAGGATACTACCACAAGATTAATCTTCTCAAAGTATCACCTTCATCTGATCATAGAATTATAGATCTCAGTTGGAATGAACTTCAAAGGCTGTTTAATCCAAACCCTACATTTTCCAGATGATGAAACTGAGGCATATAAAAGCCAATGTCATATAATTATTAAATTTCTGGAGTAATATCTAAAGGTAGATCTTCCTGACTCCGAAGCCACTATGTCTTACGAGCATCAGAAAAATTTAAATCTAAGTCCTGAGTCCATACTGAATTCTTTTTCCACCAGACTCTGCTATTTCATTGGGTAATTTCCCTCCTTGAGTACCCTCCTTAGGTCTTTACTACCTAAGGTATATAATCCAAACTGAATGGCCATAGGGATGAAACATGCTTCTCCTTCCTGCCCTGATTTTTGCATCCTAGACAAAGCCCAAACTCTTCCATATTCATCATGGTTTTATATTTAAGGCTTTCAATAATCCACTTCAAGCCTAATTTTCTATCTCTGTCTCTGCCTAAATACTTTCACATACTTTCGCACTAAGTACTACAGTCAGGCTCACTTGGCCACTCTCTTTCATGAGATGTCACTGTGTACACTCATCTTTGTACATTTGGTTACAAAACTGTAGATTTATATTGGAAGGAACATCATAAGTATTCAATACTCCTTCATTTTAGTGACAAGGTTATTGGAGTTGCCCAGGATCACACCAAGAGTATGTGGCAGGAGCAACATTAGAACTCCAAACATGTGGCTCCAAATACAATATCCTTTCAATTCTATTGTGCTTTCAAATTATATATATATATATTTTTTTTTTTTTCAATGAACAGGAATCTTAAATTTAAAGTTGAGCTTAAATTAATGTTTCGGACAATCAGCTATCCTTAAGTTGTTTAGACTTTTCATCTCTACTCTACTCCTGCCCTCCGGGAAATAAAAGCAATATTAATACCAAAAATAACTTGTTTTTTCCACTGTTTCTCTCCTTCAGGTTCCACCTTCTATGTTTATCTTTTCTTAACCACCACTTTTGAGTTATTGCTCTTGTTTAGCTTTGCCAATTATTTGACAAATGTCAAATTATCCATAATGGCAATTATTTTATTTGCCTGGTATCTTGTTCCTGGATGGAAAGATCCTTAGCAATATTCTAGCCCAATCTAATTCTACAGTTAAGAAAACTGAGGTCCACAGATGTGGAATGAATTGTTATTTAGTAGCAAAATCAAGACTAGGATCTTTTTATTAATCTTCTTATTTCTAGCCCAGAGATATTTTCACTAGAGGAGCTAGGTGGTTTGCTGATTAGAGTGTTAGATTTAAGACCAGGAAGTCCTGAGATTGCATCCTGCCTCAGATATTCACTGACATTGTGATCTGAAGGAAGCCTTTTCCTCCTTCAACCTGGTTCCAAGGTTTGTTGTAAGGATCAATTGAGATATCTTATGTAAAATACTTTTCAAACCTTAAAACAAATGCTTTTCATCATACTCATCATCATCATCATCACCATCATCATCATCATCATCATCATCATCATATACTGCTAAGTTTCTTAGACCAGGGAAATGCAAGGTATTTTGTGCTTCCCAATCTTACCTTCCTGATGCCTTCAGAAGGGTTGGAGACACAGTTATCGGCCCCATTGTTCTTGCTGATGGTCTTCCAAAGCTCAGCAAATGTGCTGTCCTGTTCCAAGGGATTGGTCCCCTTGGCTCTAAAGTATTCATATACAGCTGAGTCTCTGACTGTGCCATAAGAGATATCCATCTGTTTGGACAGATCCTGAAATGTTCTGAAAGACAGAAAAGCATCAAGACATTAGTGCTGGAAGACATGCTGCTGCAATTTCCATTGATTAATTAATCAACTTTCTACTGTATATTTAAAAAGAGACATAGACATCTAGGGAAGGGGTGAGAGGAAGGAGGGAAAAATTTGGAATACAAGGTTTTGCGAGGGTCAGTGTTGAAAAATTACCCTTGCATATGTTTTGTAAATAAAAAGCTTCAATAAAAAAGGGATAAGCATTAGGCTTAAATTAGGAAGAGTAGACACTAAGTTTAAGGAAATGATGATTTGGGAAGGACTGGTAAATGATAATACTTAGAGAAGGTTGTATAATTAACCCATAGTAATTAATCCTCTGAGTCAGAGGAAAGTTAAGGTCTAGGCTAAGATTTCACTTAGGCTTAGAGTTAGGTTTGCAAGCATCTAGTAGAATTAGGCTTAAGCTTTATAGGCAAGGTTAGGGTTTGGGTTAAAGTTCTATAGTTATGTGAAGGTTGGGGTTAGGGTTTAAGATTAGCATGAGTTAGGAGTAGAGTAAGCAGTGTAGCCAGAGGGTAAATGTAAGAATTTGGTGGGTAATCAGTTCACTTGGCTCTGAGATAAGCCCAATTAAGGTCCTGGCTGAGATTTTTATTAGGGTCAGATTTTGAGTTGGAGGTTTAAGATAAAATTTGGGCTAAAGTTTATGAGTCTATCTATATGAGATGAAGTCACACAATCCTTACTTATAGGAAACCAGGAGATATATATTTCCACTAAGTCAAAAGAACTGAGTTCTGTTTTGTCACTCTGTCTCTCATCAATAGTTTCTACTATATGGGTATTTATTCCTTGTTGTGTTTCTATCTTAAGTCCCAGAACTACATAAGGCATGGTGGAAGCCATTCAACATGCTTACAAAGGGCTGGAGGCATGTATCTATGTTTCTATGAATTCATAAAAATAATTATTGTGATAACAATATTAGACATATACAGAGTATTGTAAGGTTTCAAATTATTCTGTATAAACTTTATATATATACACACAAATACATATATACATATATATACACATATATATATATATATATATCAACTATATCTCTTTGCATCCAGCTCCATGTATCATAGATAGAAGGAAACAAAAGAGGAAATAATTGAAATGCTCTCCAATTGAAATGCAGTATTTCTTTCATTATAAGGCATCCAGGTTTGTGATGAGTGCCATAGGGTAAAGCCTATTTTTCCTCCCACCCTTGTATTTTTTAATCATGCTAATAAAAACAAACACTAGTCTTCTGATGAATGGAAAACATCAGGATGAATTACACAGTTGAGTCAAGTTCTGAAAGGCTTTAAATTGCTGCCATTTCCTCCAAAAGAAAATGTATATATAACTGCCTGCCAGCTCCAGTGGAGAGCTTTTTCATTCCTTGCATTTGGAATGATGGGTTCTACCTCCTGATTACTCTTTGGTTACTTCATTTTTATGGGTCAGAAAGGTTTCCTTGTGTCATCCAAGCAACCCAATGTTTATGGCTTTAAGGCTACTGCTTTCTTGGTATAATTCAAAATTGAAATGCTAAAGCACCACTAGCTTCTTCCACATATTTGCCTTCAGGCTTCATATCTTAGCTTCTTCCATTCCTGTTTCTCAGTCCCTAACAGCTTTCTTCTCTATATTTATGCAGAAATGTTCTTTGGAGGGGGGAAGAAATTTCTTCTCTCTACATGTCTTCAACTACAGATTAGCAAAAGCTAGTCACAGTTGTAGCAACAGACTGAACCTGGCACCTCTCTTAAATCCAGTCTCTAAGCATTCCCAGTGTGAATGCCTCCCAGATAAGACTGCCATGATGGACAAACAATATCTAATTAGGTGTTTTATCTGCATTCGTAAAATCCATATTCTGGCTTGCATCTTTTTCATATCCCTCTAAGCTACATAATTATTTGTGAATATTAAGATACCTATGTAGTATATCCTTAGGCTCATTGTTCACCTGGAACTATCCTTCTTATTCCCTTCATTCCCATCACAAATATTCATTTTTCTTTGTTTTCTATGTCTGTTTTATTAACTTCTCATTTCTAGCACCAACTTGTGCCAAAGCCCAAATTGCCATTCGTGCTATATAATTTGGTGGAAAAAAAGGTACAATTGAGATAAAACAAATTAGATAAATATGTATATGTGTACATTTATGAATATGCATATACATTCACATTAAATAAATACATTTAAAATAAATAGACAAAATTAAAACAAAAAGCACAGTTTACTATTCTTGCTTTACTTTGAATAAATGAATGAAAAATAATTCATTACATGAACCAGGTACAAATGTTGTGCTGTGTTCTAGGTAAACAAATTGAAAAGCAAGCTAATTTCTGGCCTCAGGGAGCTCACATTCTAACAGGCAGAATCAATTCATATAGGAAAAGTCTGTTGCAATTCAAATGAAAAAAATCTTGGCTGTCTGAAGAAAGCCTGTCTTCAAATTTGTATGATCCATCTGACACATGCTGTCTCCTCTTCAGAAGTCAGCCATCAACTGCATTATTTTTCAGATGGAAAAATTGAGGCCCAGAAATATTAAGTAATTTATCCAGAATGTAAGTGACTGAGGTGGGTTGAGATGAGCTGAGAAGATGAAGACTGATTCATTACTTTGCTTCCTGCATGTCTCATTATTACTTTTCTCAGGATGCCACTTCCCAAGTTTATGTGAACTTGACTAACTCCCTCCCTTTCAACTTAACACTGTAAGATTTCTCTTTTCTCCAAAGCAATTAGACCCAGCTTCATCTTTTAACATATTCTCACCTGGAAAAAAATCAATTTCCCTCTCTGAATGCACTAAAAGAAGGAGAGGAACTGACATAATTCTGCCCTTCCTTTCCATACTTTTTTTTTTCCATCCCCAATAAATCTGTATCAGTATATTGTAAATATATTTGTAACAAAATAGATAGATGGGTTTTCATCACGAGATAAATCAATGCAGAATATTTGTAAATGTATCTTTCTGTGTCAAGAAAGTAGTTACATGAGCAATGAAGATAAATATACTTGTAACAGGAAAGAAATCAATATTCAATATATGTAAAACAGGTTTCTACAACTAGTAAGATGCTGTAATTATGTCCCTTATAAATCTAAGTCATAGATTCCTATTACTTTCTCTGAAGGAGAAAAGAAAGAGGTCAAACAGCTTGAAAAACACAGGAGACTGAGGTCCAATTATCCCTACTAATGTGATTATGTTATAAAGAAAGACCACAAATATTTTTCTAATTAGTAGAATATTCTCCTTCCACCAGTATTTTTTTTTCTTTTTTTCCAAGACTCCAGAAGGAATGTTATGGTACAAATTGATAACAATGTCCATTAGAGAAACTTCATAGCCTATTTCCTAGTTTCTCTGGATGCTAAGATTAGACAGTGGGTAACAATGGAAAAAAAACACCATTTTTGGTATGAGAGGATTTACCTGTGTCACTTTGGATAAGTCATGTAACATTTTTGAGTTTCATGCTCTTCAAGAGTAAAATTTACATTTTGACCTAGATGGCTTCTGATCATTTATCATGCTAAACCAGGGATCTTAATGTTCTTCCATCAAATTCTTCCCTGCCCCTTATGCCCAAAGATTCTTTGCTTCTCATGGAAGTGGCTCCTCATCAACCTCCATTCTTCTCCCTGCTCTCTGGGAGACATGGAAAACCCTAACTGTTATAAAATCTGACAAGTGACCAAAGGGGTCAAAGGAAGGGAATGTGAATGACTGATCTTTGTTCCCATATCTTTCCTTAATTCATTTTAGTCTTGGGCTAGAAGCTGGAAAAATGATTGTGATCTACTATGTTTAAAATTTCCCCTTTCCTACAATCTTTGGAGGAGAACTTTCTCTGAAATCTAAGAAAATGCCACTGTAAATAAGGCCTTTCATGATTTTATAAATGGAGACATGGATTAAAAAGGTTACAGAAAAGCATTTTCTCAAACTCAAAAAATCCCTGAGTTTGAAGGAATCCAATAGATTGTAAACTCTTCATGAGTAGGGATTGTTTCTTTCTTTTTTTATTTTTATTTTTGGCCATCTCACTTGGCACCATGCTTAGTATATATGCTTAAAATGATACTCAAATTCAGCTTATTGAATAATTGTCAGATTTCAATGGATAAGAGTAGATAAGAGTGCTGGATCAATAGGGAGAAGAAGCAGATTCAAATCTAGGCTCCATTTAATTAAGGGCAATTCATTTAGCATAAAACCTTTCCATGCTTCCATTTCCTATTCTATAAAAATAATATTTACTAGATGATCTTGAATATCCCTTTTAGCCTATTAAGTACAAATCATAGGCTCCTTTATTAGAAAAAAATATTCAATCTGAACCTAAGTAAGAGAATCCTTTACAACATTATACACAGTCATCTGTCTTCCACTTGAAGAATTTCAGTAATAAGAAATTCACTTCCTCATGAAGCAACCCATTTTTCATGATTAACCTCCTTTCAAAATATTCGCTACCCAAAAGGAAAGCAGAGCAAGAGCTATCCAGTAGGTATATAAGAAAATTCTTTGTGGGTTTTTTTCAAGGAAGCATAAAATAAATCTACATGATTCAAATGAGGCAAACAGTTAGATTTCTCAGGAATGGACTCTCTTCTACACCTCAAAGTATTTAATTGTTGGAAATAATTTAATCTTCTCTTTTGGGAACTTCTTGAGTTTTAGGAATCTTTGGTCCAAAAGAAAGCCAAGTATGATTTAGATATTTCTCTTCAGTCCAATCTGTTCTCCACTTAAGCATGAAAATAATTTTCAGAAAGCAGAGGTCTGACCAATAAACTTCCACAGCTCCCTAGCACCTATTTACCAAGCGCTCCACTTGAGCCCTTGTACATCATTTATTCTTTGGTGACTCTGGTCTCTACCTTTTTCCTAATACAAGACACTCCATCTCCTGACTTTAGGCACTTCTACTGGCTGTGCCTAATAAATAGAGTATTCTGTTTCCTTCTCACCCCTCATAGCTGCTTAGAAGTCCCAGATCAAATTACATCCTCTATGTCTAGTGTGTCCTGTCTCTTGATAATTTCCTAGTACATATGTAAAGTAGTGTGTATGTGTGTGTGTATATGTGTGTGTGCAATTATCTCTTGCATAACACAGAAATTAGGGATGCAGTGCCCCCATGATCTAATCTTAACCCTAACCCTTTTTATTGGAGAAAAAGATTGATATTTTTTTCTTCTTTTTTTATGTGGTGTTTACCACATTATGAGATAAAATATATTGATATTATATACTACTATACATATATTCTATGCATTACTGAATTTCAAAATGTTTTCTGTTATCTGTAGCTTCCAAAAAGCTCCCCCAAAATTTCCACTTAATTTCTTATGCCAAGTTTTGAAATAGCAAAACTGCAATGGGGAAAAATTGCAGTGTGAAAGATATGTAGATAGATTGATAGATCAAGAGATGATAGATAGGTAGTTGTGTGTGTGTGTGTGTGTGTGTGTGTGTGTGTGTGTATAAAATACATATATATGTGTAGACCTATAAAGTTGTATTGTATATGTGAGAGTGTCTAATTTGTTCATGTTGAGTAGCTGTTTGCATGTTATTCCCTGCTTCCTTCAATTAAATTGTAAACTCCTTAAGGGCAAGGAGTACATTTTCCTTTTATCTGTTTTCCTTATGCATAGCACAAGATGTAGAGCATAGGAGAACTTTAATGAATGTTTGTGGATTAATTAAATGATAGAACATCAGAGCAAACTTCTGCCTTCATCTGTAATTGTAAGCCAGTCTTTCCCATCTTTGAATGAGTTTTCATAATAAAGAAACTTAGATTTCCATAATTTTAAAAGCCATAAGGTAGTATCTCTGGAACCAGGAGAAAAGCTGTTTCCCAGCACAGAATATTAGCCATGTGGTATAAAAAGAAAAAAAAAAAAAAAAAAAAAAAAAAAAAAAGGGAAGGAGGTTATTAAATTTATAGTCAGGAGACCTGGTCTTAAAGTCCAAATTTGTAATTTCTTACCTGTGTGACCTTGGTCAAGTCATATAACATTTCTAGGTCACAATTCTCTCACCTTTAAGATGAGGAAATTGGTCTCCATGATCTCTAAAGTCCCTTCTAGTTCTGGGAGCTGGTAATTCTGAAATATTTGCTGCTGAGAATCAATATAAAAACAGGATGCACCATTAACTTCTAATTTATAATGACTGAGTTTCCTAATCCATTAAAGATCTGACTAAACTGGAAATCACAGCAGCAGCACCAAGGGAGGTCGGGGAATTGCCTTCTTGTCTCTAAGGCACTGCATCATCTTCCCTATCACAAGAGAATTTTCATTTTCCTCTCTTTTCTCCCATATCACATTCCCCGTTTTGCTTACTCTTCTCTCTTCCTCCCTTTCTCTACTTTTTATTTCTCCCACTGCCATCATCATCATCAATCACCACCATCATGATCAACAATAACAAGCAATAATTGAGTGTTTAGTATGTTGTGGATACTGGGGATACAGATAAAAGCAAAACCAGTCTTTGAATCCTTGCTCAACTTCTAAATGAGGAGACATATGCAAATGAACTATGTACATAGAAGATTTATATAGTATAAATAGGAGGTGATCCTCAGGGAAATTAAAAGCAGTGGGAGGGGACTGAGGAAGGCCTCTTATACAAAGTGGAATTTGATCTAATTTTTGAAGGTAGCCAGGATGCAAAAGGAAAAACAAACAAACAAACAAACAAAGACAAACATTTCAGGGTTGAGGCATAGATAAGGAAAAGCTACAGAGTAGGGCTATTTTCTTGAGGAAGATAGGAGAAGGGCAGAATGAGTTCTAATTTGAACATGGATCAGTTTGCTATGCCTAGATAGTATCCAATTCAAAATGTCCAGGAGGAAGTTGGTGATGTGAGACTGATAAGTCAGTATAGATATGGGGCTGTGGATAAATAGATTTGAAAACCCTTCCTTCCTTACAGATAGATGGAAAAACAAAGTATAATATACATCATGGAGCATATTAAAAAAAAAAAAAAAAATATATATATATATATATATATATATATATATATATATATATATATGAAAGCTTTGGACAATATGACATAAAGCCAAAGAAAATTAATAGAAAAAATTAAATCTTCATTTTTTTCTTGTATATGCATGCACACACATTCATATACACACTTGTGCCTAATTTTACAGGTAAAGAAATTGTGACCCAAGAAATGGAAATTGATTAAGTTAAGGTCACACAGGCAATAAGTAAGTTGAAGTTAGAACCTCTGACATTAATCCACCATAAAAACAGCTTCTCTATCAGAGATGAATTAAGGGGGAAATATTAACATCTAAGACTAGCAGCCAGAAGGTGGTTGCAGGAACCCAGGCGTGAACTCATAAAAACCTGGACTAGGGTAAAGGCAATAGAAATGGAATCCTGGAAACTTTACAAAGAAAAAAAAAATTGGAATTGTTAAATATGAAATGGAAAAAAGCAGGGGGGAAGTAGGAGCGGTGATATAAATTAGAGAGTTTATATACAAAAAGGAGGGATAATATCGACGTGGGCAGCAATTAGTGAAGGCAAGAATGTATATGAGAAAATATTTACAAATATGTGCCTATCTATTTACAGATAAATATAACTAAGCACTATATGTATAAATATGAATGTAATTAAGAGTTAATGTGTGAAGCAGACTAAAAATGTTGAGAGGTTTTAAAGAATTCCCTTGAAACAATGGCATGATTATTCTGCCCTTGGGAAACTAAATATTAAAAGGTCTTTTATATCTCATTTTTCTTTTTATTTTTTAAGAGCCTTAAGATATAGGCAGAGCAAATATTATGCCTATTTTATGGATGATGAAACTGAGGTTTAGAGTATTTGAGAATTTAAGTTTTAGAGAAGGAGATAAGCTCAGCTTTTTGATATCCTAAAGTCCAGGTGGCCAGCATGTGTCAGCTGAAGATGTCCTTTGGGACAGCTGAAAATCTAATTTATTCATTGAGTCATTCAATGAATCAAGTAACTTTAACTGATAAAATCCATAGATTACTGTGCTAGCTTTGATGTAGTTATAAAGTGGGCAATGCAAAGGTCCTATGACAGAAAGCCTGCTTTCTAGGGGCTTATATATAGTCTGATTAATCTATAAATTAAAAATACAAATAATAATCCATATCTCATAAAAATGCATAGGAGAAAGACAATACAAAATTCTATGAGGTAGAAAAAGGATGGTAATTACCAATATATAAAAAACTCCACCTTGCCTCATTGTTCCTTGACGAAATATCTCTTGTTCTAAAACTATAAATGTCTAAGTCTTCTTACTACATTCTTTACCCATTCAACAAGAGTGTCTGAGCCATTTCTGTAAGGCTAAAAGACTGCCTGAAGCCACAGTGTTGTGATTCAGACAGAACTGGGTAATTTGTTCCCCATGTTTTATATCCTTTGAAGCCAAATGTTATTCATTCCATTAATTTCATCTCAAATTCCATAACTGGATTTCTTTGAGGTCAGTGAAAACCTGGGCCAAGATAGGCTGTCCATACATCAGCCTGTTTTAAGTGCAATACACCTGTTCAATATTTGATTGAATCATGCACTGGGGAGTGATTATTATTTTAAATTTAATTTAATATGAAAAATTTCAGTTGTCTTTTTTTACACTCTAATCACTTACCAGTATTGTCCTTCTAAAACCCTCCCATCCACATGTTCTCTTCTTTGAAAAAAAAGAAAGGAAAAGAAGCAAATAGGAAAACAACACCTAATAAAGTGTTCTTATATCTTACTCCTTCATACTTACTCCCAGCTGTTCCAGGAAAAAGATACTCTGTCTCTGGGCATTTTCTCTCACTGTTCCTCCATGTCCCAATGCACTTCTTCCTTTGCTACGGACCTCCATGGATTCGTTTAATTACCAATTAAAATTTCGTCTATTACTAAAAGTCTCCTACCATTCCCTCTTAATTACAATGTCTTCCCTCTGCCAATTTTCTTCTTATTTACCCTCTATATAGCTCAATTTGTAAATATTTATCCACATTCATTGGATTGTCAGTTTCTTAAGGACAAGGACTTTCTTTTAGATCTTTTTATATCTCCAACACAATCCTATGTCTGGAACATAGTAGACAATAAAGATCAAGTCATTGATTGAGATAATGGACACTGTGCTAAGCACTAGGGATGCAAAGAATGGTAAAAATATGTTCCCTATCCACTTCCTAAGGCGAATGACAACATGCAAATAACTATGCGTTTATAAGATAAATACAAAGCAGATTAAACTTAATATTAGAAAGAATAATATCAATGATATCTGAAATCATTTTGGGTACATACTAGGCTTAGTCCTTAGATCTCTTTAGCTTCCTTAGTTCATTAGCTTCCATGGGTTTATATATTAGATCTATATAAATGACTCTCAAATTGTAATGCCCAAGAAACTGAGCAAGATAGTGATTAGAGAGTATTTAATAATTTATTAAATAGGAGAGATTTATTGGGACCAAATGGATCCATGGTTTGGTCCCAGAGTTGAAAGAGACTATCATCTCAAAGAATCCAGCAGTGCATGTTGGATACAAGATTCTTTTATAGGGTAACAAGAACAATGACATAATGGGGGAGGTACCTGGATGGGGATACCTAATGGGGGGAGGCACCTAGGATGAAGATTATATAATGGAGGCAAGCATAATGGAGGGAGGTACTGGAGAGGCACCTGATAGTCTAATGATGTCTAAAATATATAAAGACCTTTATCCCATCAAACATTAAGAGGGAATGATTATAGCCTAAGGTCTAAGATATAAGACCTTTATCCTAACATTAAGAGGGAATGGTTATAATCTGAATAGGACAATTAGGGAAACTGGGTCAGGACATTAAAAGAGAACTGTAGTACAACAAAATCTCTATTTCTATCCTTAGATTCTCTCCAGAGCTCTGGTAAATAGTATATACTGACACTTGGACATTTCTATTTTTCTTTTATTTATTTTATAATTATAATTTTTTTTTCCGACAGTTCATATGTATGAGTAATTTTTTATATTATCCCTTGTATTCATTTTTCCAAATTTTCCCCTCCCTCTCTCTATTCCCTCCCCTAGATGACAGACAATCCCATACATATTAAGTGTGTTACACTATAATCAAGATACAATATATGTGTGTAAATCCAATTTTCTTTTTGCACTATAAGAATTGGATTACATAAGTAATAAGTATATAAGTATAAGTAACCTGGGTAGAAAGACAGTAGTGTAAATAGTTTACATTCAATTTCCAGTGCTTCTTTTCTGGGTGTAGCTGTTTCTGTCCATCATTGATCAATTGGAAATTATTTGGATCTTCTTTATATTGAAGATATACACTTCAATCAGAATATATCTTCATACAGTATTGTTGTTGAAGTGTATAGTGATCTCCTGGTTCTGCTCATTTCACTCAGCATCAGTTCATACAAGTCTCTCCAAACCTCTCTGTATTCATCCTGATGGTCATTTCTTACAGAGCAATAATATTCCATAACAATCATATACCATAATTCACCTAACCATTCTCCAATTGATGGGCATCTGTTCATTTTCCAGTTTCTAGCCACTATAAAAAGAGCTGCCACAAACCTTTTGGCACATACAGGTCCCTTTCCCATCTTTAGTATTTTTGGGGGATATAAGCCCAGTAGTAGCACTGCTGGATCAAAGGGTATACACAGTTTGATAACTTTTTGGGCATGGTTCCATATTACTCTCCAGAATGGCTAGACTTCTTTCACAATTCCACCAACAATGCATCAGTGTCCCAGTTTTCCCACATCCCCTCCAACATTCACCATTATCTTTTCCTGTCATATTAGTCAATCTGACAGGTGTGTAGTAGTATCTCAGAGTTGTCTTAATTTGCATTTCTCTGATCAGTAGTGATTTGGAATGCTCTTTCATATGAGTGGATATACTTTCAATTTCATCATCTGAAAATTGTCTGTTCATATCCTTTGACCATTTATCAATTGGAGAATGGTTTGATTTCTTATAAATTAGGATCAATTCTCTATATATTTTGGAAATGAGATCTTTGTCAGAACCTTTAACTATAAAAATATTTTCCCAATTTGTTACTTCCCTTCTAATCTTGTTTGCATTAGTTTTGTTTGTACACAAGCTTTTTAATTTGATGTAATCAAAATCCTCTATTTTGTGATCAATAATGATCTCTAGTTCTCCTTTGGTCATAAATTCCTTCCTCCTCCACAGGTCTGAGAGGTAGACTATCCTCTGTTACTCTAATCTATTTATGATCTCATTATTTATGCCTAAATCATGGACCCATTTTGATCTTATCTTGGTATATGGTGTTAAGTGTTGGTCCATATCTAATTTTTGCCATACTAATTTCCAGTTATCCCAACAGTCTTTTTTTCAAATAATGAATTCTTATGCCAAATGTTGGTATCTTTGGATTTGTCAAACACTAGATTGCTATAGTTGTACATTATTTTGTCCTGTGTATCTAATCTGTTCCACTGATCGACTAGCAATATTTATTAGCCAATACCAAATGGTTTTGGTGACTGCTGCTTTATAATGTAGCTTTAGATCAGGTACAGATAGACCACCTTCATCTGACTTTTTTTTTTTTTTCATTAATTCCCTTAAAATTCTCGACCTTTTATTCTTCCATATGAATTTTGTTGTTATTTTTTTCTAGGTCATTAAAATAGTTTCTTGGGAGTCTGATTGAGATAGCACTAAATAAATAGATTAGTTTGGGGAGTATTGTCATCTTTATTATATTCCCTTGGCCTATCCAAGAATAATTAATGTCTTTTCAATTATTTAAATCTGACTTTATTTTTGTGGCAAGTGTTTTGTAATTTTGCTCATATAATTCTTGACTTTTCTTTGGTAGACGGATTCCCAAATATTTTATAGTCTTGACAGTTGTTTTGAATGGAATTTCTCTTTGTATCACTTGCTGTTGCATTTTGTTGGTGATGTATAAAAATGCTGAGGATTTATGTGGATTTATTTTGTATCCAGCAACTTTGCTAAAGTTATTTCTAATAACTTTTTTATTAGAATCTCTGGGGTTCTCTAAGTATACCATCATATCATCTGCAAGGAGTAACAGTTTGATTTCCTCATTACCTACTCTTATTCCTTTAATCTCTTGACTCTTATTGCTGAAGCTAGCATTTTTAATGCAATATTGAATAGTAATGGTGATAGTGGGCAACCTTGTTTCACTCCTGATCTTAGTGGGAAAGGTTCCAGTTTATTTCCATTACATATTATGCTTACTGACGGTCTTAAATATATGCTCCTAATTATTTTAAGGAATAGTCGATTTATTCCTATACTCTCAAGCATTTTTAGTAGGAATGGATGTTGGATTTTATCAAATGCTTTTTCTGCATCTATTGAGATGATCATATGGTTTTTGTTAATTTGATTATTAATATGGTCAATTATACTAATAGTTTTCCTAATATTAAACCAGCCCTGCATTCCTGGTATAAATCCTACTTGATCATAGTGTATTATCCTGGGGATGATTTTCTGAAGTCTTCTTGCTAATATCTTATTTAAGATTTTAGCATCAATATTCATTAAGGAAATTGGTCTATAATTTTCTTTCTCAGTTTTTGATCTACCTGGTTTAGGTATCAGTACCATGTCTGTGTCATAAAAGGAATTTGGTAGAACTCCTTCATCCCCTATTTTTTCAAATAGTTTATATAACATTGGGGCTAATTGTTCTTTAAATGTTTGGTAGAATTCACATGTAAATCCATCTGGTCCTAGGGATTTTTTCCTGGGGAGTTGATTAATAGCTTGTTCTATTTCTTTTTCTAAAATGGGATGATTTAAGCAGTTTACCTCCTCCTCTGTTAATCTAGGAAGCCTATATTTTTGGAGGAAGTCATCCATTTCACTTAAGTTATCAAGTTTATTGGCATAAAGTTGGCCAAAGTAACTCCTTATTATTTCTCTAATTTCCTCTTCATTGGTGGGAAGATCCCCCTTTTCATTTTTAAGACTAACAATTTGATTTTCTTCTTTCCTTTTTCTAATCAGATTTACCAAAGGTTTATCTATTTTATTGGCTTTTTCATAAAACCAACTCTTAGTTTTATTTATTAATTCAATAGTTTTTTTTTTTGTTTTGTTTTGTTTTTTTTACTTTCAATATTATTGATTCCTCCTTTTAATTTTAGTATTTCAAGTTTAGTTTTTGGTTGCGGGTTTTTAATTTGGTCTTTTTCTAGCTTTTTAAATTGCAGGCCCAATTCATTGATCTTCTCTTTCTTATTCAAGTAAGCCTCTAATTCCCCCTTATTACTGCTTTGGCTGCATCCCACAAATTTTGGTATGTCTCATTGTTGTCATTATCTTGGGTGAAATTATTAATTGTTTCTTTAATTTGCTGTTTCATCCAGTCATTCTTTAAGATGAGATTATTTAGTTTCCAATTACTTTTTGGTCTATTTACCCCTAACTTCTTGTTGAATGTATCTCTTTATTGCATTGTGCTCTGACAAGAAAGCATTTACTATTTCTGCTTCCTGCATTTAATTTTGAGATCTTTATGTCCCAATATATGGTCAATTTTTGTATAGGTTCCATGAGCTGCTGAGAAGAAAGTATACTCCTTTCTATCACCATTCAGTTTTCTCCAAAGATCTATCATACCTAGTTTTTCTAATGTTCTATTTACCTCTTTCATTTCTTTCTTATTTGTTTTGTGATTTGATTTATCTAATTCTGAGAATGCAAGGTTGAGATCTCCCATATTATAGTTTTGCTATCTATTTCTTCTTGCAACTCTCTTAACTTTTCCTTTAGGAAATTAGATGCTATACCACTGGTGCATATATGTTTAGTAGTGATATGGCTTCATTGTCTGTGCTACCTTTTAGCAGGATATAGTTTCCTTCCTTATCTCTTTTAATTAGATCAATTTCTGCTTTTGCTTGATCTGAGATAAGGATGGCTACCCCTGCTTTTTTGTCTTTACCTAAAGCATAATAGATTCTGCTCCAGCTTTTTACCTTTACTCTGTTTGTATTCTCCCTGTTTTAAATGTGTTTTCTGTAAATAACATATTGTACGGTTCTGATTTTTGATCCAGTCTGCTATCCACCTCCATTTAATGGGAGAGTTCATCCCATTCACATTTACAGTTAAAATTACTAATTCTGTATTTACTGCCATCATATTATCCCCAGATTATGCTTTTTCCCCCTTATCCTCCCTGAGCCCCTTCCCTAGTATTGAATTTATGGACCCCACTTGTTACACGCAGCCCTCCCTTTTTAGGATTCCTCCCCCCTCCTTTTAAGTCCCTTCCCCTTTCTTGAACCCTTCCTCTTTTCCTTTTCCCTTTTCTTCTCCCCCCTTATATTGAGGTGAGAGAGAATTCTCTGAAAAACAAATATGTCAATTATTTATTCTTTGAGCCTACTCTGATGAGAGTAAGATTCACACAATGTTTCTCTCCCTCTCTAAATTCCCTCAGATGTGGTAAATTTTCTATGCTTCTTCCTGGGATGTAGTTTCTCTCTTTTTATATCTTCTTTCCCATTTTCTGAGACTATCCTCTTCCCTTTACTACTTCCCTTTTTTATGTTATATCAGTAAAATCAAATTATCCATGTGGACTTTATATCAACAACAGAGATACAGTTCTCAAGAGTTCTTTTTACCTTTGTCTGCTTCTCTTGAGTCTTGTGGATGTAGATCAAATTTTTTGTTTAAGTCTGTTTTTTTTTTTTTTTTTTCTTAGAAACAAATGGAATTCCTCTGTTTCATTAAATGCCCATATTCTTCCATGGAAGAAAATGCTTAACTTAGCTGGTTAGTTTATTTTTGGTTGCAATCCTAGTTCTTTTGCCTTTCAGAATATCAGGTTCCAGGCCCTTTGATCCTTTAATGTGGAGGCAGCCAGATCTTGAGTGACCCTTATTGTGGCACGTTTGATATTTGAATTGTTTTTTCCTAGCTGCGGCAATATTTTTTCCTTAGTTTGGTAGTTCTGCAGCTTAGTCACAATGTTCCATGGAGTTCTTTTTTTTAGGGTCTTTTTCAGAAGATGTTCTTTCAATGCCTATTTTTCCTTCTGTTTCTATTATCTCTGGACAGTTCTCTTTGATGATTTCCTGTAAAATAGAATCTAGGCTCTTTTGTTTCATCATAGTTTTTAGGAAGTCCAATGATTCTCAGATTATCTCTCCCAGATCTATTTTCCAGGTCTATAGATTTTCCCAGTAAATATTTGACATTATTCTCCAGGTTTTCTTTTTTCTTTTCTTTTCTTTTTTTTTTTTTTTTTTTTTTTTGTTTTGTTTTGTTTTGTTTTGTTTTGCTTGACAGATTCTTGGTTTCTCAATGAATCTTTCATTTCTATTTGTTCAGTTCTGATTTTTTATGAGTTATTTTCTTCATTCACATTTTTAGATCTTTTTGTATATGTCCAATTGAGTTTTTAAATGAATTATTTTGCTCTTTTGAATTTTTTTCCATTTCACTATTTTTGTTTTGGTGAGTTATTTTCTTTTTCCAATTCACAAATCATATTTTCTTGGGAATTTTTTTTTCTTTTCCAATTCAGAAATCTTACTTTCCTGTGATTTTTTAACCCTTTCTAATTTACAAATTTTATTTCCCTGCACCTCCTGTGAATTCTTTATTTTCTCCAATTCAGATTTCAGGACGTTGTTATTCTCTATCATAGCTTCTCTTTCCTTTCCCCAATTTTCTTCAAACTCTCTTAACTTTTTAATTGTCTCTTCTAGGAAAGAGTTATGTGATGGGGGGCAGGTATCATTCCCCTTTAGGGTGTTATCTGCAGACTCTCTGCTGTTAGCCTCCTTGGGATTGGATACGTGTTCTTTCTCTGTATAGAAGGTGTCAATTGTTCTCTTCAGTTTCTTACTCATTGTTAAAACTCAGTGGGGGTCTGCCCTTGGGTAGGAAATTTACTAGCTTCCTCTCAGACCAGGGATAGGATGTAGAAATCCTGTGACTGGGCTAAGAGAGAGCTCTGGGAGAGAGTTCCCCTCCCCTTTCCCTGGAAATGACTCAGAGGTGGTTAGAACGGTTGGAAGGAATACCCAGCAAAGGACCGGGCTGTGTGGCCTAGAGACTGCCCTGAGGCTAGTGGCTAAACAGTAAAAGCATCACAAACTCCAGCCAAAGCCTCTTTGGGGCCGTGGATATTAGCAGCTGATGTGAAAAGCCCCTGTGCTCAAACAGGAAGTCTCTGCCTGGAAAGCACAGTTGCTGTTGCAGTGGTTCCACTGCTGTGGGAGTTTTGCTGCTACTGGAGTTTTGCTACTCTGAGAATTCCACTGCCTCAGGCTAAGCCCCGCACTATGTGGATTAGAGGCTGCCTCAGGCTGTGTCCCCCACTGTTCAGGTTTTTAACTGCCCCAAGGAAAAGCCCGGACAGCAAAAGGCAGCTGCACAGCCGTGCCAATATCAGTGGTAGGTCACTTCCGGTTTGGGGTGGTTATATTTTCTGGCTTTATATTTTAAAGTGGCTTGATTTCTCTTCTGATCTGCTGTTTTATAAGCAGAATAGAGCTATCAGCCTATGCCAGATTCCTCTATCTCAGTGGCTTCTCTGATCCCAGAGTTCTCCCCAGCCCATTTGGCACAGTGTACTAGCCCCTAGTCCAACCCTGTCTGTGCTGGTCTTTTTTTTCATCCCCTGGGAACCGACTTTTTCTGTCAAAATTCCAGATTCTCTTCAACTGGTAAGTTGTGCTTCTAATCCTTGTGGTTTTTATCAGTCCAGCGTTATTTTTGAGGCTGATTTAACTAGTTGGTATTGAGGGAAGAATGAAGCTTGGAAATTCGTGTGTATCTTCTCTGCCATCTTGGCTCTGCCTCCTTGGTCATCTCTAAACAGCTGTGTCTTACAAGATCTGTCAAACTAAATATGTCCAAAACAGAATTTTTATGCCCCCCCTCCCCAAACCTACTCTGCTTCTGAATACTACTGATGAAGGCTACATCATTTTTTTTAAATCACCCATTTAAAAAACCTTGTTGTTACCTTCAAGTCCTAATTCCCTTAACTTCACATATATAATCCTTAGCAAATTTATCTCTTCTTTTTAAAAATCTCCATATACCTTAGTTGAAGATTTTGTTTCCTCTCATCTAGACTACAGGCAGTTCCCTGCCTCATGTCTTTCTCCATTGCAATATTTTCTCTACATTGTACTATAGTAATTGTCATAGAATGAAGGTATGATTATAGCATTTCCTTAATCAATAATAACCAATGGATCTATATTTCCTTTAGGATTCAATAAAATGGTGTCATTTTGGTTTCTAAACTCTTCAAAAACTAGGTTTGACCTGCCATTCCAGGTTTACTAAACACAAGTCCCAATTCCACAATTTATGATTCATCCAAACTGCTAGTACATTACACTTCACTTCCAGAAATGGCAAATCACTTTATTATCTTTGCCAAAAAAAAAACCCCAAAAATCAAAAATAACAAATGGAGTCACCAAGAGTCAGATTTGACTGAAAAACAACTTAACAATAAGAGCACCTACTTAAAGAGTTGTGAGGATCAAATGATATGTTATCTGTAAACTACTTAGTTCAATTCTTTGCACATAGCAGGTGCTTAATAAACATTTTTCTCTTATCTTCTTACCTATGCATTAGAGTACCAAATATTTTTATATAAATACAATATACATATACATATATGCCTTTTGTGGGTATGAATTGTTTTACTTTTTGTAATTATTTCTCCAAATCCTGGCACATAGTCGGTACTCAAAATATGTGATTACTTGGTATATTACTATCTATTTTTCTGAATCCACTTTGGATGAGTTCATACAAGTCTTCCTTAAATTCTTCCTATTAATTGTTGCTAATAGTAGAGAAATAGTATATTATTTCCAACCACAAAATAATGGAAATGGAGGCTGAGAAATTATAAAGGTAAAACTTGACCCCTAATAACTTCTTTACAGAAGTGGGAATCTACAGGTAAATAATACCACAGTCTTTTTCAATATATTAATTGATTTGATTAGCTTTGTGTTTTTCTTTCCCTTTTTAATAAGAGTTGACTTTGGAGAGATATAAGGGGAAAGAACACAGGGTGAAATATAAATAATACAAAAACAAAACTTACAAATAAAATTGGTTTAAAAACATTTTTTTTTTCACTACCCCAATATATTCAGCTACTCTCCATCTGATGGGCATCCTCTCTGCTGCTTTTTTTTTTTTCTATCACATAATTATTATAAATATTTTGGTATATATGAGACCTTTATATATCTTAGGGATATAGGTCCAACAGTGGGATTACTAGGCCAAAGTTATTATATATCTAGTAATTTTTCTTCCATAATTCCCAATTATTTTCCAAAATGGTCAAACCAATGTACAGTCCCACCAGTAATGGATTAGTGTTCCTCTCTTTCCAAGAATGGCACATGTTTAACATATATTGGATTACTTGCCATCTAGGGGAGTGGGTGAGAGGAAAGGGGAGAAAATTTGGAGCATGAGGTTTTGCAACGGTGAATGTTGAAAAATTATCCATGCATATGTTTTGAAAATGAAAAGATTTAATAAAAAAAAATTTAAAAAAAATAAGCTGATACTGCTTAGTTCTTCCTATCCCTTCAAGTTACTTTTTGAGAAATCCAAACAGTGTTTTCCTTGAAAATTCAAATTTCATTTCATTATGCCTGCTGGAGCCCACAACAACTGTAGGGTAGGTTTTACAAAGCACAAACATCTAATAATTAAAATCCAGTCACTCTAAATACCCAAACCTTTGTCAACAGAGAGCTCTGTTAGATTTGCCACCCAGGAAATAGGAGCCAATGAAGGAGCTTGTCTCAAGTCACCCAGCATGTCCCAAAGCACAAACACCCAAATGAAACAAAGTGAATTAGCTTCCCTTCAAATGTAGTTGAACAAATAGCTGTGTTGTCCTCTGACTTCTTGGAAGTGTACAGCTTCCCCTCCATGGGGTTCTGGGATGAAAGGCCAGAACCAAAAAACAAAACCCCATCCATAGATAAGTCTATTTTTTATAGCTGGAAAACAGAAGCTTTCAATAGTCCCAGAGATGGACAACTCCAAAGAAGTAACTACCTGCCTAGTTAATGAAAAATCAGGATTTCATGGCAATGTTCAAAAGCATGTTTTATTTAAAGACAGGCCTGGCTGCTTCTGCTGGCTCCCTGATCCTTTGTTATTTATTACTGAGAGTGTTTACAAGAAAATGAGGTCTCTGCTGAAATGTTCATCCCCCTGCTGCTTAATACCCAACTCCAGTCATTTTCCATTAGCAATCATGGAGTTAGGAAGAGGTTGGTTTCCCCCATTCCTTAAAGACTGGACAGAAACTCCCATTGAGATCTGAGAAATTTGCATGCATCCATCCTTCCATTTTCCCTTCTTGCCTTTCTCCTCCTTCTCTAATACTCTCTGAGTTTTAGCAAAGTGGAGAGGGCAAAGCTAAAAAGTTCTTCTTGCCTTAGGTGGTTTTCAAAAACAGCCTTCCTTGGTTATCATGCAAATCCAAACACAGATAATATCTGAAGATAGAAGGGGAGGAAATTAGAGCATCCTGAAAGGAGAGAGGGAGGAAGGGAGGAAGAAAGAATATCCAGAATTTTAATGGGTTGCTTTTTGTAATAGTGAACCACTTGACACTTTAAAAGATAATCTCAATGGATTATTGAAGAGTTTGTGTAAGGATAATGAAAAGGGGTGGACAGTGGTTGACATGAAATGATTTTTAACATTCTTGCCTTCCAATTAATCAATCAATATTTATCAGGTATCTATTATGTATCAGATACACTAGGGAGCTCTGCTATTTCACTTCTGAGATTCAATGTTCTGTATGTTATCTCTCCTGCCTCAAGTCTTTCCTCTCACACACACACACACACACACACACACACACACACACACACACACACACACCCTACCTTGTTATTAGTACTCTATACTTCTTTGGGGTGGATGGATAGCTAATAGTGCTATTTTCCCAAATGTTTTGTGTAAACTTGATATCAACTTATCTTTGTACCTGTTGTATTTCATCCTCAACCTGTTAAGATCCTTGAGGGAATTCCATTAAGCATTTGTATCATTAGCACTTAGATTTAAGTATTCAAGTATTTAACAAATGCTTATTTAATAACAATCATAATAACTAGTATCTATATGGTGCTTTAACATTTTTAAAGCACTTTATAAATGTATACAATTTGATCTTTGTGACAACCTTGGAAAGTAGGTGTTATTAATATCTCCATTCTACAAATGAGAAAACTGAGACAGAGATTAAGTGTTTAATCACACCATTAAAGTATCTGAGATCAAATTTGAACTCAGGCTTTCCTCACTCCAGGTTCTGTGATATGTTCATTGCATTATAACTTGAATCTAAAATAACTGGGTAGAATTAGAAGCTTCCTAAGATTTTCTTCTAGCTCTCTCTCTGTCTCTGTCCCTATCTTTGTCTCTGTCTGTCTTTCTATCTCTCTGTCTCTGTCTTTGTCTATGTGTGTCTCTGTTTTTCTCTCAGTGTCTCTCTCTCGGCATCTCATTCCCTCCATGCCCAGTCTCTCTCTATTCTGTCCTGTTTTTTTTTATTCTCTTCCTCTCTTTCTCCCTTCTCTTTCTGCCTCCATCTTTTTCTCTCTGTCTATCTCTCTTCTGTCAAATTTAATATCCAACTTAGCCCTTTATCCTAAAGTCTGGCCTGAACCTTGTTTTAATCTCATGCAGCACATTTCATTTCTTCTTTCTAATGCATTTAGCATTTATTATTGCACTATACAGTTAGCTGTCTTTACATATTATATGAGAGAGTTACATAGCCTTTATAGAAGATATAGGCATTGATGATTGCCTGCTTGGGAGACATTTCCATCATAAATCTTACTCCTGCCTTCTTAAGATCCTCTTCTGTACAAGGTTTGATCACTACTCAACTGATTCAATTTAATTTAATTCTATTCCAATAAACCAATTTATGTTAAAGTACCTACTTTGTGGAAGATTGTGCTTTAAGATCTGAAGTTATAAATGCAAAAAAAAAAAAAAAATGTTGGCCCCTGACTTCAAAGACCTTATAAATTTACTCATGGAGGATACAAATAAGACCTAAACAGTTAATTATCATGTAAAGTAATATGATGGAAGTACTAAAAACTTAATGGGTAAGAAAATTCACTTGAACTGAGTTTGGAAAGAATTACAAATGATAGAGGTAAGAATGGAGTGCATTCCTGGGATGGTGACTTGCCTACCCAGTATGCAGAGAGACATAATCAATTGGATTGAATGCTCTAAAAGGACTATGGCCTATGTAAGGTCTTAATGTTATTCAAATTAGGATCTCTTCAATGACCTTCATCAGAGTAGTCCTTAGTAAAATTTAGGGATAGCTCTCCTTCCAACTTGGGAAGAAAGAATGAAAGAGCAGATAATTTTGCTGAAAAATTTTGAAGAGTAGGGCCCAGAAGCTGAAAAACTTTCCAGCAAATAAACTCATTGTTCTTGAAAATGAATAAGACCCTTTAATCATTTAATAAACATTTAATAAAAAGAAAATAGCTATTATAATATAGTATTTTTTACATTGCATCATTTGATCTTTGCAACTATCTTGTCAGTTAAATTTTACCAATGAGGAAGCTGAGGTTAATATAAGTTAAGTGACTTGCCCAGGGTCACATAGCTAATAAGTTTTTGTGCAATGATTTGACCTCAGATCTTCAGATACATATTCTGTGTACTTTTCTCATTTATTTAGTAAGTTCTTATTATAAAGGTACACACTCCTTTGATAACTAGGAAAGTAAAAACAAAAACAAAAACAACATAAACATAACCCTTTGTCTAAAGAGCTAATAAATAAATAAATAAAGAGGAGACAACATGCACATTAATCAGGCAATACAGCACATAAGAAGTGAATAGGAGTTCACATTTGAAGGCAATTAGGAATCCAGGAAAGGCCACCTGTGGATGGTAAGATTTAAGATGGTTTTTAAAGGAAGCCAGAGATTCCAAGAGGTAGAATGTAGGAGAGCAAACTTCCCAGGCAAAAGAGACAGTCAGTACCAAGATACCCAGACAGGGAGTCATATGTCCTATGTGAAGATCAGCAGGTAGATCAATCTAGCCAAGATCTAAGAAGACTCTATAATGAGAAAAAAGTAAAGTTGTGAAGGAATTTAAATATTAAATAAAACACTTTCTATTTAGTTCTGGAGAGTAAGAACTACTGACATTTATTGAATTGAAGCAGGATAGGGGATGGTAATGAAATGACTGGCTGAATGGACGATGGATTAGACGCTTAAAGCAGGTAAAACAATTAGGAAATTACTGCAATAGTCCATGAAAGAGGTGACAAGAACCAGAACTAGGTGATGATATAAAGTGACATATAGGAGAGATTTTTTTTTTGGAGAAAGGAAGTCTAAGTTTGGCAGCTGACTAGATATGAATGAAGAGATGAAAATGACAATGAAGCTGTAAATCTAGTTGAAAAAAAGGATGATGGTAGCCCCAAAAGGGTCAGGAGGACTTGGATTCAAATGTAAAAAGACATGTTTTAGCTGTGTGACGGTAAGTTACTTCACTTATTTGCCTCAATTTTCTCATTTATAAAATGAGCTGCAGAAGGAAATGGTAAAGGACTCCATTATCTTTGCCAAGAAAAAACATTGGGGGGTCACTAAGAGTAAGATACAAGTAATCAACTAAACAACAACAGTAGCCTAAATGGTGATAAAGAATTTGAAGAGGATGAGTTTAGGGGAAACGTTAATTAATCCTGTTTTAGACATGTTGAATTTGATATGCCTATGGGAACTTAGCACTTCTGCTCATCTTTCCTCAAGCTTAAGGGTTAATGCACCAGTGAAAGCAAGGGATTTTAATTCTTACAATATTAATTAAAGTGAAAAGTGCAGATGGTGTTTAATAACAGTCCAGTCCCAGAAGGTTCCATTCTCTTTACCTAAATCAAACATATCATAAAGTTGGCACGAGCATCACTGAGTCTGGACCGATCACATCTGGCGGGGGCTCATCCTCAGGCTTAGTATCAATGTAACAAACTACCACTATTACTTATGCAGATGTGGTTTAAAATGGATTTGCTGGCCTAATTTTCACCCATTCCCCTGCTTCCAGTAGCCCTCCCCCTTAACAAAGAGATTATTAATGGATTGCCAAAGTTAGCAATAGAGACCATGAAGAAAAACTGGCTCACAGAAATACGTCCCTCCCTTCTGAGCTTTAAACGCCTGCCACCCTGCAACCCAATTTTGTCACCAAGCACACAGGACTGTGTTAATTAAAGCGACACCAAGGACAGGAGATTCTGAGATTTCTGGCTGATGGCTGGAAACATATAAATATGCATCTCCCTGCTGTCTCCAATGGAGGAGAAACATTGCCAGGATAAATCAGCATAATACAACCATGGGAAATGGATGAGGAATTTCTAAGGCTCAGCTCCTGGACCAAAACATTTCCTTCCTTCCTTCCCATGTTTCTCAAAGCAGGTCAGGGAAACTCTCAGCTGTTGTGTATTTACATCTTATTCAAAAATGACAAAACTATAACTTTATGAAAAGTGTCTATGTTCTGATGGGCAAACCCTGAGGAGATGAGAAATGGAGCATCTCAGATGTGTATGTGTTAGTATGTGGTGTGTGTGTGTGTGTGTGTGTGTGTGTGTGTGTGTTGTGTGCATATCTACAATACTTTCCTGGCTTGGGAGAAACTTACTGTTGCAAAATTGTGGAAGGATGTGTTCCTCTGCATTGCCCTTCTTGTTAACTAAGCTTGTATGCTGCACTGCAGTGTTTCCCCAGAATCTTGGCAGTAGAAGTAACTCCTGAAGCCTTATCATGCAACTTATATAGGCAGATTAACCTCTTTGAACAGGACTACCATAAGTGGGCATTCATTCTTTTTCTTGATTAAGGAAACCCATAACTGCCTGAGGCACATCATCCTACTTTTGTTAGCTTTAATTATGAAGAAATTCACACACACACACACACACACACACACACACACACACACACTCCTGTGTTGGGGGGAAATTTGCTTTTTTTGACTCCCTCCTGTTCCCTATTCTTCCCAGCTCTGGAATCAAGCTGAAATAGTCTAATGACTCTTCCTGACAGTCCCTCACACACTTGAGGATAGCTATAAATTTCCAATTAAGTCTTTCTTTGTCTCTACCAAATTCCTCTACAATTAATTTCCTCAAAGAAAATTCCTCATTTTCTTCAAAAGATGTTTATAGGACATGGTCTCCATTTCCTTCATCATGCTTGTTATTGTCTTCTGGCCCTGGACCAGATTTTCAGTGACCTTTCTCAAATACTAAACCTGCAAGTAATAAACCAGATTTGGTCTTATCAGGGCAGTAGACCTGTAGATTATTTCCTCCCTTCCTCAATCTCCCTCAATGTACTTATTAATGCAGCTCAATTAACAACTATGTGTGTTTATTTATTTTTGGCTGCCATATTGCCCAGTTGCCTCATCCTGTTATTCCTATTTTTCCTTTCCCTCTCTTCAACCAAAATTTTAAAATCTTATCTTAAATCATTAATTTTCTCCTAAAGTTCAAACTATGAACAGGGAAATCCAGCATTTACTTCCATTATACCCACAAGTTAGGTATACTATAAAAGAAACCAGGTAGCATCATAGAAAGAATGCTTGTCAGAGTCATAAAGAGAAGTGGAAAAGAAGGAAGATAACAAAGGGTCAGGGAGAGGGAAGGGAAAGGAAGGGAAGGGAAGAAAGTGGAAGTAAAGAAAAGGAAAAGTGAAGGGGAGGGGAAGCAAAGGAAAGGGAGCACATGGAAAAAGAGGGGAGAGGAGGGAAGGGGAGGGGATGGAAGGAATAAGCTTTTATTAAATGTATGCTATACATACACTGTGCTAAGTGCTTTATAAATATAATCTCATTTGATCACCATAACAAGCTTCTGAGCTTGCTCATTAGCATGCTCATTTTATAATTGAAGAAACAGACAAATAGAGGTTAAGAATCTTACTCAAATACCTAGTAAATCTCTGATGTTGAATCTGAAATCCAGTCTTTCTGACTCTCAATTTAGTGCTTCATCCACTATGCAGCTAAGCTTGGGTTCCTATCTTGATTACTACTTTTTAGCCATACACTTTGAATAGCACATGTACTATTTCAGAGGCCCATAACCCTAGAATCAGGAAGGAACTCAAACACCATCTAGTCTAATTGTTTTATGAATTCTTATTTTTCAGTGAAGAAATTGAGGCTAAGGGACTTGCCTAAGGTTGACTAAGTAACAAGAGCCAGAGTTTAGATTTGAATCCAAGTTCCCCTGACTCCAAAGTAAGCTTACAGTACTCAGACTCAGTTTTCTCATCTATAAAGCTGGGCTAAAATAGTAAGGATCAAATGAAGTAAGGTAACTAAAATGCCTGATGGGTGTGAAGTATCATGCAAATGTCAGTTGCTACCATTTGAAAACTTGGATGGATTATTGTTTTCTTCTCAGTTGAAGCTCACTCTCTATAGTGCTATATTGACTTAAGGGCTCAGTAGGAGTACCAGTCTTCGGTATTATCAGCTGGTTGGGAATGGAAGCCAGAATGGATCTACTTCAGCCAAAATAGCCCCAGTTCTTTAATTCTTAAGTCTGACATATTTGAATTCCACTCTTCAACAAGACTCTAAGTGTAGCTGGGTGAATTTTTGATCCTCAGAATCTATCATGGGGAATGGTTGCCACTTCTCACACAGCTTTCCATCTGGTGTTTCTATCTGGGCTCTGTTTACTTTGGTTTCTCAGAAAGTAGAGGTCATTGCTATTCTAATCCTTTAGCACAGGAAAGAGAATGTTCCATCTCAAGACACAGGATTTGGATTCAAATCCGTCTCTGTCATTTAGCTACTTGGCCTTAAGTAGATCATTTAATATGAGCCTCAGTTTCCCCATTTGTAAAATTAGAGGGTTGACTCAATATGGTCCCTTTGTACTACCCTATGACTTGTGATGATTCATTGAACATTCTAATGAATAGCGACAGCTAGTATAGCAGCTGGCTTGGCACCTCATACTGGGTCTTTGAGAAGGAAGGTGTTACTGCTAAGTGGTGCTCTCTTGTTCTATTCATTTAGTTTGACAGTGCTTTCACAAAAGAAATGCCATTTGAGCTGAATCTTGAAGGATAGGTAGGATTTTTGTGGGTAGTAATGAAAGGAGAACATCATGGGTAAAGAGAGGTGGGGGTGGAGCAGAGAGCGGTGACTAATCCAACTAGAGAAAAGGAGTACTTGAAAAATTTAGCTGTAGAGTGGGTTTTCACTCAGAGGAAAGGAGGTAGACTATGAGGGAGAAGAATATGGGGAAATGTAATGAAAAGTGATGAAATAATGAAGAAATAACACAATGCAGAGAAGGAGAGAGGGGAAACATATTGGGACTTAGGTTCCTCTCCATCCGCCCAAATGCATGATGAAGACCTTGTGTCCATTCCAAGTTTTCCTCTCTTTGAGGATTATTCCACTCTCCAACTGGTACATGGGTCTAGTTCTCCTTTGGATAAAGTCTTTCCCCAAAGATGCTCAGTTTACAGGGTATTAGGTAGCATTTGCAAACAATCAACAAGGTAAAAACAATATATAACATTTAGATAGCAAGAACAATTAGTTTAAATGAGAAGTTAGAGTCCTCCTTAGGGACTCAGAACCCAGAAAATGGTTTCCCTAATTTTTCTTCTCCATTAAGAACATTAAGAGTTGGAGTTAAGCATAGTGATAACCCTGGTTACAAAAATGCCTTTATATCACTTCTTTCTGTCCATTATGTACCTGACTTGCAAAATACAAATATCCTTAGAATGATGTTGATTTTTTTTTTCTTCTTGTTCTTATTAGCTGGTAAGTGTTTGAGGTCAAATTTGAATTCAGATCCCTTATTTTCTAAGCCTGGTACTTTAGTCATTTTAATGACACTGTGACACTAAATAGCTAACCTCGGGCACATAGAAATGATTTAATGTCCACAGAGAGGAAAGCATAATGTAATGTACAAGGACTTCAACTTAGTGTCAGAAGATATTGTTTCAAATCCAGCCCTTGTCATTCACTAAATTAGATTTTAGTAAGATAATTGGTTAATCATGTATTGGTCTACTTGCCATCTAGGGGAGAGGGTGGGGAGGAAGGAGAGGAAAAGTTGGAACAGAAGGTTTTGCAAGGGTCAATGTTGAAAAATTACCCATGCATATGTCTTGTAAATAAAAAATAGAATGTACAAGCAAATTAAAAATTTGTAAAATGTTCTAAATTCCAAATATAAAAAAAATTAATTTCAAAAAAAGATTAATAAAGCATAGCTGTAAATTTTAAAGAAAGAAGGAAGGAAGGAAGGGAGGGAGAAATAAAGGAAGGAAGGAAGGAAGAAAGAAAGGAAGAAAGGAAGGAAGGAAGAAAGGAATAAAGAAAGAAAGAAAGAAAGAATGAAAGAAAGAAAGGGAGGGAGGGAGGAAAGGAGAGAGGGAAAGAGGGAGAGAAAGAGGGAGGGAGAGAGGGAAAGAGAGAAAGAGAAGAAGAAAAAAGGAAAAAAGTTTTCAAAGAGCTCATATTTTAATTGGGGACACAATATATTAATAACTACTTACCTATATATATTATATAGAGAGATACATGCATATATATGCACATATACCTACATACATAATACATGCTTGTATATGTGTCTCAGCTCTCCACATGTATGTAATCATATGCATGTGTAGATATGCATATCTATCTCCTTGCACACATATCTATATCTACACACATACACACACATATCATTAGAGGTAATCTCATAGCACCGGGGACAAGTGGGCCTATGGGGGCGGCCTTTTCCAGAAGGCTGAATGTCATCATCTATAAAATTGGGAGCTGGAGTAATTGACATCCCGTTCCCTCTTTCTCGGACAGTCTATGCTTCTATCGATCTATGACAAACCCATCTCCCTTCTGTCAGTGACATCACTTCCAGCAAGAGCTGCCCCCTGATCTCCCCTCCTGCAGCCCAGCCCACCCCCACATCCCTTTCCCTTCCCCAACAGGTTTTCCCATGACTAACACTGCCAACCCTGGTTCCCCCTAACCCCCACCCCCGGTTCCTGCCATCCTCTCCTGGGCAGGATCCCAGGGCACCTTCTCTGATTAGGGATGAATGAGTCAGACGGGCACCCTCCTCCCTCTAGGCACGGGGCACACCCTTGTGACAGCAGCAGGGAGGACACCTCCCACCCCCTCACACACAAAGCCCCAGGCCTAGCTTAGCTCGCAGGAGATGTCTATGACTTGTTTCTTAACATTTTAAGAGGAAAAACACCTGCTCTCCTGCTGAGTGTTTTGACAGTCACCATTCTATTGATAAGGTGCATTCTGCAGATGTGCTAAGATGGCTTCCTTTTAGCTCACACAGCCTTTCCGACCACCCAGTGGAGAAAGGGAGCGCTCCCACACAGACTCGCTCAGCCTGGCACGCAGGGGGCTGCTCCCCTCCCCCTCTCCTTTCCCCTAACAGTGCCCCGGCAGGGGGGCAATGAAGGGAGTGTTCACACACACACACACACACACACACACACACACACACACACACACACACATATCCAGCACCCTAAAGAAAAAGGCCATCTATTTGCATCACTGAGCATTCTGGACGATTTCTTTTCCAACAATCCTCTGCACAAATGTATATATACATAAGTCTGTGAATGTGTGTGCCTGTGTGCACTGCAATGTGAAAGGAACAAATCTCCATGGCCCAGAAAGAAAAACTGTGTGTTTTTTTTTTAATCCTTTCTTAGCATTGTTTAAGAAGAGACCCCAGGAAAACAAAAGCAGTGAAAAGAATACTAGAGTCAAATCCCCCTTCTGTACCTTGCTTTCTGTGTGATCTTGGGGGACTTGCTGAACCTCTCTGTCAATTGCCTTGACT
Source organism: Sminthopsis crassicaudata (assembly GCF_048593235.1). NCBI lineage: Eukaryota > Metazoa > Chordata > Mammalia > Dasyuromorphia > Dasyuridae > Sminthopsis > Sminthopsis crassicaudata. The sequence continues at coordinate 627,852,533 of NC_133618.1, forward strand.
GTGAAATAAAAGGCTTAAATGAGAGAATGTCGATGGTTCTTTGTGGTTCTAAATCCTATGATCACCTTAGCGAGACATTTTTCATGGGTGGATTACCACATCGCATTCTTCAAATGTCAGGAGTAAGTTGTTTAGAGAGCCAGTCCCAGAAGATCCCCAAGATAAATGCCAGCGTCTTATACTTAACAGGCAACATTTAACCTACAATACAATGCGGGGAGCTATGGTATAATCAATGGTATAATCCATCTGAAGGAAAGTTCTGGGTGCTCTAGTTCACCTGGGGAATCTACAGGGATGTGGAAGTCCAGCACTTTTTTAGCTCAACTCCTGCCAAAGAACTGCAGAGAATGGCAGGACAACAGGGAAAGAGGCAGCAGGAATCCATAGGTGAATGTCATACTGATTGAACACTGATTGCCCAGCAGATTCACACTGGCAAGGCAGTTGCATTTGGGAAGAATTACCTAACTTAATTCTCTCTGTTCCCCAGAAGATAAACAGATTGTAAATCTTAGATAAAATCCAGTCTTAATCTGAAATAGCACTGCTGTCACACAGAGATGAGTACACTGTGGACATGGACACACACACACACAAAATTCAGACAGAAAACTGAACTCTACATGTTAGCTAGACTAAATGCTGATGAAAGGTTAGCGTTGCCTGGGACCAGAGAGACAATCTATTCTAAAATATTCATTTGGCAGGTGAGGAAACTGAGGCTGAGAGAGAGAAAGGAAGTTGCAGGACTGAAATTTGAACTCTGATCCTGATTCCAAATCCAGGATATATTTTCCTATATCACTTTATTATCATGGCATAATGACAGGTAAGGGTATTTAATCTGGAGACAAAAGACCTACATTTGAATTTTGACTTTGCATTTATTGCATCTGTATTAAATCAGCCAATTTTTCTCTCTAGGCCTATGAAAAAAAAAAAAGAAAAGTTGGATCTCTAAAGTCCCTTCTAGCTGTAGTATTCTATTATTTCTCTTCTAATCTAACCAGTGCTGGATACTATGAATATTTCCCTGCTACTTCTGTCTTCTCCAAAACTGTCCAAGAAATTATTCAGTCATGAAATGTTCGATATCTGTCAGCATGGAAATGGCATCCAGTTTTCTGGTCAGGAACAAAGTCAAATTTTCTTCTTCTTAGACCTTTGATATAAAGTTGGAAAGAACCTTAGAGGCCATGTTGGTTTATAGCTCTCATCAGTTTACATCTGGCTTCTGCATGTTATGAAAATCATGGAGTGACTGAAAGTTAATTCTGGCAGAAACCTGAAAAATTGTCATGTCATGTCCTTCTGCAGATAAGAAAATGGAGGGCCTGAAATGTTACATGTATTATAAGCTATTGGATATATGAGAACCTTGGTCCTTCAATTCTAATTATTTAACACCATCCTCCTACTCATCATCATCATTTTAATCCCTACCCTCATCTGATGTTCTGAGGAGTTGCTGGGATAAGAGGAGATTGCAGGGACCTTTCCAGCAGAACCATTCGACTAGGTATAAAAGTGGCAAACTCATTTCAATATGGTCAAAGGCACGATGATCCAATGAAAGGAAAAGTCTTATAAACTCAGTGATCAGAAGAATAAGCCCAGAAGGCAGCACACAGTGTCTCACAAAGGCCTATACCATCATCATCAACAACAATAAGAAGCTTGAAGTATCATCAAGAAAAGTGTTATGGACTAAACAGAAACTATAGTTGTCACATTGCGGTTAGACCTGCTGTGTACTTGTTCCATAAATGTTGTGTTAAGACTTGGTAATGCACTTCAACAAAGCAAGAATAAAACAGAGAAAAAAAATGAACATTAAAAGGTTTGAAGGGATAGAGGAGCTTGAATAAAATGGAAGGTTCTAAGATATCTCTCCTCAAGAAAGATGACAGGCAAGAAGAAATAAGATCAAAGTCTGGATTCTTGGATGCTGTATATAAGGATAATACAGGTTTCTTCATGATATCCTGGGATGCTATTACAGGGGATCATCCCTAAGTTTCTGAAAGAAATAAAGTTAAAGACAATAAAAGAATCTTCTATTTTATACAATGGCTAATATTTTATGGAATTCTGCCCCAGAATGTTCAGAATGGTAGATCAACACAAATTCACCTGGTTCAATATAACTAGCCAGCCCTAGGTCATTCTTCAAATCCCATGCAATCATCCCCCAGTAAATGAGACCTTTTCTTGGGATCTTGATATCTACTTTCCACTCCTTGCCTCCCTTTTCCACTTCTTACTCTGCAAACCGTAATCACACCAATATCACAATTGTTTTCTAAAAGTATATGATGTTCAATTATGCTAAATCTGTTTTCACATTCCTTGTGTCTGCATAGACCAGAACTCTTTTCCCCAGCATTACTCATTTAATAGAGTGGGTCTCACTCCTATTATTAATAATAATTAATATTTATGTAGTTATGTCTTATGTGCCAGGCACTGGACTTAGTACTTAACAAATATCATGTTTGATGCTCATGACAACTTTAGAAGGTAGAGGCTATTATTGTACCAATTTTAAAGATAAACTGAGACAAATAGGACTTAAATAACTTGGGCTGGGTCACACAGATCTTGTCTCAATTTAGATTCAAATTCAAGTCTTTTTGGCTCCAGGCTACAACTCTACTCTTTTTGCCAAGGTATTCAAGGCTAAAGACTAGGACAGTTGCACTTTTGACTTTGTGTCTATAGCTCCTGGCACACTGGCATAAAGAAGGCACTTAAATACTTTCTCTTTCTCTCTCTTTCCTTCATCCATTTCTTTTACTTTTTTTTTTCTTATATCTTTTTATATTCCTTTCTTCCTTCCTTCTTTTCTTCCCTCTCTTTCCTTTCTTCTATTCTCCCTTCCTCCCAGTTTTTGTTTAATTCATTCATATTCCTCATTATCACTAAAAGACTATAAACTGAAGTGAGACTATTTGAATTTAGATAAAGAGATCTATAAATATATGAATTTACTGTTTGACAAATTCATGGATAAAGGCATTTAGTATGGTGCACAAAGTACATTTGGCACAGAGTAGTTCCTTAATAAATGCTAGATGATTGATCAAAGTCGAGATGTATTGCTAAGGAAATCCTGAATGTTTCGGTCATCTACTGAACCTGTAGTATTTTTGTCAAGAAGGTTAGCAAAGTCCTTTTGAAACACTACTGTGACATATTGTGGGGCTGAATATTGGACTGAGTCGACTTTGGGGCTTCTCAATATTCTATTATATGCAGAAAGTAGAAACTGCATGAGGATGAACCTTCAGAATTAGATTTCTAATATTAGTATACTTAAGCAAAGATAGATTCTTTTATTGGGAATTTTAATGTTGAAGCAGTGAGGCTCAAGCATGACGGGGATCGAAAATATTTTTTCTTGCACAAAAGCATCTCAAAGGGAAAGTGAATAGGAAACAGGCAATGGAGCTGTGATTTTGTTGGCACAGTAAATTCTCAATATGAATATTGCCTCCACAAACAATAACACATACAAAAGAAATTGTGTAGAAAAGTCCTAGAGTATTGCTTGAAGTAAGGGATTTGACCAGGGTCATATACCCAGTGAGTGTCATAAATAAAATTTGGACACATTATTCTTCACTTCAAGCCCAGTACTCTCTGCAGCCTAAGGGGGAAACATCCCTAGACAAAATTAATTACTTCACTCAGATTCCTAGAGGTTTGAGAACAGGGACACAGCACAATAAACAAAAGTAATAAAAAGGTAACTTCAATTCTTGACCTGACATTATGTCCTAGCAAGAGCAGAAGACCTACTACTCATAGTTTGAAAGAGATGATATATGACTGGTATCTTACTAATTCATTATGAGACTTTGAAAAATTGAGGAGGAGACCTAGGACTAAAGTCCAAAAAGAGCTGAAACTTTAGACTTCTAGGGCTGCAAATAATAGGCTGAAAATAATACTTCAAAAAGCAAACAAACTCTGGCCCAGAAACACATTTTCTGCTCTACTCCAGTATGAGACAGTGACTAGTATGTCCTTTAGTTAGACCTCATGTCGGAGAGCTGCTCCCGTGGGAAAGGTATGAGCTCAGTCTGCTAGAGACTGAGGAGCATGATCAAAAAAGCATAGAACCACTTTAGACAGAGCAAGAGACACTGAATGATCACTTCATGCCCAAGCTGAGCAGATTTTGAAAGACTAAACAAGATTAGCAATGGGGAATAGCAATCGGTAATACCTACTGAGAATGTCAGTTTCTGGAAAAGACCAATGTTATGGAGCTAGACAGTGGACCCACAGGGGGAGCATTAATATGGAGGAAGATGACTTGGGCTCTCCCACTGAAACCGTACATTGGGCAGTGCCGTAAATGACTGAGACCATGCAGGTATCTAGAGAAAGCGTTGTTCATGGTTGGTTCATTTGTTTTAAGGGATTCTGATAATAGTTCCATCTATTTCCCTTTACTTGGAGATAAAATTGTCTCTTTTTTGAGCCTTGAGAATACATGTGCTTACAATTGAAGGTAAATACTACCCTTTTTTCTTGGTAATTGAGGCTGAGATAGTAGATACTAAAGTAAATAATATTTGTAAAACACTTATCACACATAGTGTCTGGCACATAATAGTACTTAATAAATGCTTGTTCCTTTTTTCACCCTCCAAATCTTCTGGGTAAGTGCAAAGATCCAGATAAATTAGGTCTCCCAGATCTTTTGTGCTGGGTGAAAGCCTTTGAAAAGAAGAGATATCCAGGCAAAGTAAAATCCTTTTAAAAATTAATATAGTCCTTGAATATAAGTTCAGTAGTATATTTATAACTTTACAACAGTTAATGACCCTTTTCTCCTATAGGAAGAGATAAGTTAAAGGAATTTCTCTGAAATTATGAAATTGTAAAAATTGTCTTAGCTATACTGTTACAATAATTGTTATTGGGTTGGTTTTTTTTTTATATTTTTATTGAAAAAGCATGAGAAGACATATTAAAAGAAACAAATTGAAGTTAGAACCAAGAAACAATATACACAATACCTATAGCAATATAAATTAAAAAGTCAGTCAAAGCAATCAAAACTGAATGTTTTAAAATGATGCAAACAATATTTGCCCCTACAAAAATATGGAAAAAGGTACCTCCCAAACTTAATTTTTTTTCTTTTTGGCAGACATGGAGAAATATGGATGGAATGATGCATGTACTGCAAATTGTTTTTGTTTGTTTATAAGTTTTATTAAACTTCTTTCTCTTCTTTGTTGTTAAATAAAGAATGACATTCTAGGATGGGGTAGATGTTGAGAAATGGAAGTCTGATAAAAACAACTGATATAAATGAGATTATTTTAAATGTAAAAAGAAGGCATCTAGAGAAACTTCAGTTTAACACAGTTAAAGAAAGAAACATTGAAATGTAAAAGAAAAGACCTTCAGATGCAAAATAGACTTCCTCCACCCTAGGAAGTCTAAGGCTTGAAAAGCTCAATGGCTTATAAAGAAACCCAGGAGAACATAAACATGCCTGCTTAGAACAGACTGACTTCATGCCTTTGTTTGTTCCTATTTATCTATAGATCTTCAAAATAGTATAAGAAAATGAACCAATTAAGGGGAGCAAGATTTCACATTAATTTGAAGTAGTTAAGTGTGTGTGCATGTGTGTGTGTGTGTGTGTGTATATATATATATATATATATATATATATATATATATATATATATATATATATATATATATATATATATACATATACATATACATATATATATATTCATATGTGTGTATATGCACAGACATGTGTGTGATTATATATAAATCCCCATATGTAGTATCCCTTTCCCCCCCCTCACTTCTATGCTCCAGGTAAATTTGGCCATAAGCCATTCCATGATCAATAATATCTGATCACTGAAGGTCTTTTTTAGTCAGGAAAGACTGATCAAGCAGGAGAATCACTATTCTCATTCCCTGCCTGCAGGTAAAGACCTCTGAACTGAACCTCTGAGGGAACTGAAAGGAAGAGGCTTCTGCTGATCATACTCTAAGGATCATTGACCTAGCTGAAATAGTACTGTAGCACCATAGCAGATACAAATACTGTAACACATGAAGACATGACAGTATCACCTAGCTAAGTCAGTGGCTGATGGTAGAAGAAGACTTAAGTTGCCCATCAGAGAGCAAAGCTATTGAATCCCCCTATTTGCATCAGCATTAAATCCTGAGAAGTATCCAGTGGCCCAAAAACCTGATCCTGATGATCTGGCAACTGCTATTTAGGAGCAATGTCAACAATCCTGTGATGTTAGGCTATTTCTGCCCATTAGCTAAGTCTTCTGAGTCCAGCAGAAACCAATTACCATGAGTATCCAGTATATCCATTCAGTGACCTTCTCGATCCTCATTGGTGAATTGCCCCATTCAATTAACACTACATCTCAAAAGAAGGAAACTGAGCTGAGCTATCCATCTAGGGGAGAACATTATGTCCTTGCAGAGACAGCCCAAATGAACAGTAGAAAAATCCATGCATCATTGACTTTGTGTTCTGAAGCAAACATCCTGAGGACCTTCCAGAGGGGAAAAAATGTGCATCAAGACCTAGAATTTCCAGAGCTGAGAGAGGTTTTAGTTACATGTGTTTTTTACATGTGTGCCTCACTATAATTGAATGATGTCATTCCCATTATTCCTATTTTGTATCCTCTGTGTGTATACATATACATATATATATATATATATATATATATATATATATATATATATATATATATCATTGGGGAAAATGCATTCTATCTGGCAAATAGTAGGTACTTAATAAATATTTACTTACTATTAACTTTGCTCTTTGAGCAAATGTCTGCTAAATAACTGAGTCTACTGGATAGTAATGTTGTGCCACAGTTCCCTTTTATTGTTCTGACTCAGTTTCCCTAAATTGTCCTGCCTTGGTCTCCCTGAATTATTCTGCTTCAGTTCCTAACTGTTCTGCCCAATCCTGCAACAACCCCCCTCCTAATCATCATAATCCAGATAAGGAGAAAGACCTTCTATCTTAGACACCATGATCCTCCCTAACTTATCAGAATGTCCAATGCCTCCCCTCACCCTGTCCATTCCCGCTCTCAGTGTTCTGACTCTGCCCCTACCTCAGTCTACCTTCTGGTAGCTTAGAGCCATTTGTGTATATATACTTCATGGGAAGCACACATTAGCTGCTGGACGCTTTGGACATCAGCCCTGAGGGCAACATGCCCCCAGCACAATCTCTCCCTTTCAAATAAAATATTAAAAACTCTCTAATCTCTATCTTGCCTCAGTTTCTCCAGCATTACAGTAACTCAGTGGCGTGGTGGATAAGAATATTCATATTTGGGATGACCTGAAATTGAATCCTACCTCACATATTTAATAGCTATGTGTCCCTGGAAAAAATCACTTAACATTATCTTCCTCAGTTTTCTAATCTATAAAATAAAGATAATATCTACTTCAAAAGGTTGATTTGAGTAATGACTTAATAGTCATATAATTGTTTCACAAACTTTAAAGCAATATAAACAAAAAGTATAGCTACTATGTTTTATCATTATTATTATTACTACTACTGCCTAATGTATAATGGGAGTCCAACCAGTAAGGGCTGATGAACTATTTTTAGGAGACATACCAATAGCTAATCCCTAGAATCCTAAAAATAGTATCCATCAGCTCTCTAGGGATCACACTTGGGTTCAAAGATGGGTGTTAAAGTATAAAAATCAAATATACATTTATCTATCTATTTATTTATTTGTTGCTGGAGCAATTGGGGTTAAGTGACTTGCCCAGGGTCACACAGCTAGGAAGTGTTAAGTGTCTGAGACTAGATTTGAACTCGGGTTCTCCTAACTTCAGGGCTGGTGCTGTATTTACTTACTGCAGCACCAAGCTGCCCCCAAATAAACATTTACATTAGTCGTTCTTTTTCCTAGGATTTAACTAGTAGCTAGTAATTGAAGATGAGTAGTGCTTGGGACTTTGGGAGTAAATGCAAAAAAGTTTGGATTCAGGTTATTTAAACTTCAAGTGAAGCAACTTAGAAATCTCAATCCAAATTGTTATCTGTATGACTGTGAGTAATCTTGGCATTCGATTTCCAAGTCTATAAAATAAGGGGGCTTGAACAGAAGATCTCAAAGGTCTTTTTATCAAGATCATGTTCTGAAATCAATTTATTAACACTGTGGCCACAAGCAAGACATTTTCTCTTTCTAAAATTCAACTTTTTTATTCATAAAATGAGAGAGTGGATCCAATGATATTTGTGCAATCCTTTCCCTCTCTGACCTTCAGTATGAGTTGGTGAATACATACATGCAATTACAGTAAGGTTTGTCTAGAAACAAGTTCTAGAGGACCCAATTCCTCTATTTGATCTCATTTTCTTTTATAAAGAGTCACATGGTAAAGGAGACAAACATATCTAAATGAAAATTTTTTGTCATTCTTACTAAGTACCTACATGAAAAGACTGAACTGAATGCATATATGTTGTTCAACAGTTGCTTGTTGATTAAGTAATAAAGATTGTAATATAGTGAAGTGAGTACTGACTGTGATTCAAAAGAATTGTGATCAAGGTTCAGTTAGACCACATCTGAATTGTATATCCAGAGTGATCTTAGCTCTATAAGAGACTGCAGAGGCCATCTTGGCTAAGTCAATCATTTTACTGGTTTAGAAGAAACAGAGAAACATGCATAAAATCACATAGCTAGAAAGATTCAGAGCTGGGCCTTGAATTCAGGGTTCCTGAATTCAGATCACCTGGTCTTTCCCTTTACTACCCTACTTTTCACTTCTCTTGGAACCATAGTTTTCTTAACTGTAAATCGGGGCTAACATTATTGCCACCTCCAACACTACCCCCATTTCCCTAGAGCACCATGAGAAAAATATTCTTAAAAGTAGAGGTAACTAAAGAAAATATTCTATAACTGACTAATCTGATCTTTTTCTGTTTCCCTTCCTTTATCTTTTCCTTCCTTCTTTTTCTCATTTCCATTCCTTCCTTCTTTTCTTCCTCCCTTTATAAAAAATTCACAGCTTTTGTGCTCTCCAAAAATCCTTGGGAACCAAGCTTTACAAGGACAATTCATTTCTTTGCTCACCAGACTCTAGTATAATTAGTCACTGGGCTTGCCATTAGTTAATGGCAGGCATAGTTATTAGAGACATTATTTTTCTGCTTGGGAAAGAGAATAAAATAAATAAGGCCTGGGAGAAAACTTGGCTCCTAATTGGTTGCTGTTTTTAGACTGGGGCAATGGTAAATGTCTCTAATCTCACTTTCTCAGAATTGGAAGGACACATAGGAGACTAGTTAGTCTCACCCATATGTGAATAGAATTTGCCTCTATAATATCCCTGACAAGTGGTCATCTAGCCTCTTTTTTTTTTTTTAAGTTTTGATTGATTATATTTTCTACTTTTTAAATTGGCAGGAAAGGAAAAAGAAAAAAAAACAATCACTGTAACAAATATGCAGTCAAACAAAACAATTCCCACATTGACCATTTCCAACAATGCATGCCTCATTCTGTATCATGAGTCATTGATTTTCTCTGTTGAGAAATAGGAAGCATGCTTCATTCTTGGTTCTTAGAATCATAATTGGTAATTAGGTACATGAGAATACTTAGTCTTTCGAATTTTTTTTTAGTCTCTTATGGAAGACCTTGGAAGTAAGGAATTCACCAACTCTTCAGAGGTAGCCCACTTTATATCCGGATGGTTCAATCATCAGGCAGTTCTTTTTTAACCATGCCGGAAGCTGCCACTCTGCACCATTTCAAAGCCTCAGACCATTGACCTCATTTTCTTTTATAAAGAGTCACATGGTAAAGGAGACAAACATATCTAAGTGAAAATTTTCTGTCATTCTTACTAAGTATCTACATGAAAAGACTGAACTGAATGCATATATATATATATATATATATATATAGTTCAACAGTTACTTGTTGATTAAGTAATAAAGCTCTAAGTAAGCATTGTTAATATAGTGAAGTGAGTCCTGACCATGATTCAAAAGAATTGTGATCAAGGCTCAGCTATTGATAGATTGCTGGGTCCATACCTACCTACCAGAGCTGGCCACTTCCTCTGTGACTCATTTCAGCATTTCTGTGGGGCCTTAGTGGAGGGGTATAGATGTGGTATTGACAAATTCAGCTACTTAAGGACAGGTGAGTGGAGGAGGGCCTAGAAAAGAGTTTATGTGAGATTTCAAGGGGTGCATGCTGAAAAGAAATGGAATGCAGGGGGTGGGGGGCCAATTAAAGCTAATAGGATCTCAGACAGTATGATCATTATCTTTTCACATCTCTATAGCATTTCGAGTTTTACTTAGCATTTCCTTTAACACATCTTTCAGAGTTGAGTATTGTGAACATTATTATTCTTACTTTACAGAATGGAAGTGGTTTTCTAAAAGTTATATACTTGGTGCAGGAGCTGGGATTAAAGTCCCTGGTTCCAGTTCTAGGGACACTTTTTTTTTTTTTTTTTTTTTAGTTTAGTATAAAACAGTCCCTTATGATTAAATGTAGAAGGATTTGACTCTGTTTGGTCCAAAGGGTAATACTAAGAAATAAGGATCAGAATTGAAAACATAGATTGTATCAGATTTATTTATTATTCCTAAGAAGTTGATGGCTCTCATATGAATATAACCAACTCTTGTCTCTTCTCTGAGCTTCAATTCAACATCATTAATAGCTTATTGGCCACTTCAAATAGGATGTCTCAGAGACATCTTAAACTCAACATTTCTTGAGCTGAATTGATGATCTTTTTTTTTTTTTAATGTTTTTCCCTTTTCCAGACCTTCCTTATTTCTGTCATCAACACCACCATTACTAGAATCTCAAATTCATGATCTCAGCCCTATTATTGAGGGTACTCTCCTTCATTCCATAAAACCAATCAGTAGCCAAATTTTGTTTCTGTTTTCCCACCTCTGACTCTTTCTCTTCACCCACATGTCTACCACCTAAAACTCAGGTCTTATTCTCTTTTCTCCTTGATTATTGCAAAGATGCCACTTAGTTTGTTCCTATGGCTTTCAGCACTCCAGGCAATGTACTGCTGACAAAGTAATTTTTCTTAAGGGTAGATCTAACCAATTTAAAATTTACAGTTTTCTGATGGAATGTTAGGAAATATAAGAAGGGAAGGCCATCCTTCTTGTGCATTAATTAATGTTTCCTTTACTGCTAACCTATCCTTGCCTTAGAAACTTGGTCAATTCCCTGAGTAAATACAGTCATCTTAAAGTAATGAACATGTATTCTTTTTAATGGATCCTTCAAGATGAAGCGTCCTGTACCTAGGAGGCAGCTTCATTTCAAGACTCACGCATCAAATGAGAATACTAGCCTTCTTTGTTCTCAACCTATTAAAAATCCTTAGTGGAAGGAGACCTTGAGAATCTCACCCTTGAAGGGATGCCTTGCTTGGGATTTTTTCCCCCTCCGAGACTCTGAATGTCTATGACTAGTGATTTTCCAAGCCAAGAAGTTCAGAAATTGGTGCTCCCTTGGAGTGATGATGATGTGTCGTATATGTTGTTTGTTAGTTATATTGTCTTTGTTACAGTGATCACTACTTTTGTCAATTGTGTATTACTTTTATGCTATTGGTTTCCTCCTCCCTTATGTCTTGTTTGAATCAAGGTTCTGAGCTGTAATAAATTTGTACCCATTCTCTTTAAATCTGTGCCTGTTGAATGCAAATCCCAAACTTTGATTAATCTTACACATACCTCTATATGATGTCAAACATTTCTCTCCATTCCCTGATCAAACCACATTAGGAGCTCTGAATATGATTTTGAACATCACTGTGTGTGTGTGTGTGTGTGTGTGTGTGTGTGTGTGTGTGTGTGTGAATTAATGAGCTGGACTAAGGCCAGATGACCAAGTTGGCAGGGGACTGCTAGCAAAATTAGTTGAAGAGACTAGTATTATTTATTCCAGAGGAGAGAAGATTTAGGGGAAATGCAATAGTTGATGTTTTCAGGAATTTATATGACTATCATGTTTTTTGTCATAAAGACTTGTTTTGCATCTACCCAGGAAGTTGGAAGAATGGATAGAAGTTGCAGGAATTTTAGCTGAAATTGATTTATAAACTAAAACAAAAGTCTTCCTGTAGAGAAGGACTTGTCACACCAAAATCCTCTCAATATTTTGGTCATACTTTTCTAAATATGTTCTTGTCAATGTTCCTCCTAAAGTACACTTACCATGCCTGATAGACTTAAAACTATATTCTAAAACTGTAGCACTTTGCATATGCTTTGATCTAGCAGTGTCTTTACTGGGTCCACAACCCAAAGAGATTGCTAAAAAATGGACAAAAACTCCTTTTTTGTTTGCAAAATATGTAAATGTTTGTAGCAGTCTTTTTATTGTAGCCAGGGACTAGAAACTGAATGGATGTCCATCAATTGGAGAATGACTAAATAAGTTATGGTATATGAATGTTATGGGATATTATTGTTCTGCAAAATATTATTAGCAGGTTGATTTCAGAAAGCCCTAGAGAGACTTACATGAACTGATGATAAGTGGAGCACAACAAGAGAACATTGTACACAGCAACAAGATTATGTGATGAACAATTGTGATGGACATAGTTCTTTTCAACAATGAGGTGATTCAGACAAATTCCAATACAGTGTGATAGAACTATCTGCAACCAGAGAGAGGACTATGGAGACTGAATGTGGATCACAACATACTTTGTATGTTGTGTATGTAAATAAACACCTTTATTGTTATTGTTTGCTTACTTGTTTTTTTTTTCTTTCTTATTTTTTTCCCTTTTGCTCTGTTTTTTTATGCAACATGATAAATATGGAAATATATTTAAAAGAAAAAAAATCAAAAATGTAAATCTAGACATAAAGAATATTTAGGTTAATTCCCTGTGTGTTTAAGAGTTAATAAAAAAGCATATGGTATTGTAGGTTTTTTTTTTTTTTTGAGTCCTCTATAACCTTTCTTTTTTAGGTAGACTTGACTTCTAATTGGCTCAGTAGTCTTAATTTCATCTCCATCCAAAGCTCCTCTTCCACAGTTCTCCCTTCCCTAAACTAATGGAAGCTGATCCTACCCTTTTCTGAGGCTCAGGGCTATGATGGGTCATCCAATTCCCTCTATCTAATGAGGGGATTTAAAAACCTGAAAGAATCATGTTCCCCTATGTTCCTATCCCAGTTGGAAGCTGTTAACCTGTGGCTATTTTAGCCAGTGCCCAGGACTTTTCTGATGCTGGTGATCAGATTGGCTAGTTCTTTGATGTTGTGGGGGAAGAGGTTCCTGCAGAGTCTGAAATTAAGCTTTGCACTCCATTTGGCACACCTTACCCTAGAGAATTTTACAAATCTCAATGTGAATTTCTGGATTCTTTTCATGTGCTAAAGTGGGGCTAGTGATTTTCCTTTCTGTGGCTTTACATTTTATATCATTCTCTATGAGAGCATCTTTATATAATTTAAGGAATGGCTGATCTACCCATAGCCAGAAGACAGAAGTTCAAATCTCATCTCTCTTACTTGTTAAGAAAATGGCAGAGGTTAAGTCCCAAAATCTTTCTTATCCTGCTTCTTCAGGAAGGGATGGGGCTAGCCTATACTTCAAAGTTGACAGCTGCCATTAATATTGGGAAAAAAGCCAGAATGCCAAAAGTAAGAGTGAAAATACACTGGAGACTCTTCACCTAATCTGAAGTCAGTTCTAGGAGTTGTAATAGGTAAGGTTAGCTTTGTATGTTAATGGAAATAAAAAGTAACTGTGGTGTGGCTAGAGTCAAACACCAAACCCAATGTGAGAAAGAATTTAGCTTAATGTTTGTCTTTAACGTAATATAATATAAACTTATATTCTCTCTTTCGACCCTCTATAACTATAAATTTTATTCTACATTAGTAATTTCCTCACTAGAGAGTCTATATTCTAGATCAAAACAAAGTGTAGGAACAGAAATACCAGACAGTGTACCTCACAAAACTATGTGCTGGAAGAACCTCCTAAGTCCTTAAAGTACTCTGATAGTTTTTGCTTTCTTACTTTGTTTTATTTTAACCTCCCTATGATTTGTTTAGTATGAATAACTCCCTAACAAGGAAATTCCCTTCTAAAAAAACAAATTGGCACCCACTCTGCAAAGTAAATTTTTAAAGAGTTGGCTGAAACACGAAGAAGTTAAGTGACTTTGCCCAGTATCAGAAAATGAATCCCAGTCAAATTCTACAATTAAATGTGTGGTTCTTCAAAACTCAGTTGGTACAGTACATAGAGCACTGGACTTGAAATTATCAGGACCTGAGTTCAAAAATGGTCAGGTATCTGCTAATTATGAGGCCCTGGACAAATCACTTAATTGCTTCAGTTTCTTCAGCTGTAAAATTGGAATGATAATAGCAGCTCTTAGAGTTGTTATGAAGATCAAATAAAATAACATTTATAAAGCACTAGATATTTAAAAATCTTTCTTTCTTTCTTTCTTTCTTGGTTCTCAGGCCATCTCTCTGTCTATTATACCTTGTTGTCTCTCAAGTCAACATTACAATTTCTGGAAATGATGTATCAATCACTCTATTGTGATCATTACTGACCAAAACTTTCAACAGTGCCACTATTTTCCTAGAGGCCTGTTTTGTCTTCTCTTATTAAAATGGAAGTTCCTGATAGATTTTTTTTTAATTTTACAAAGCTTTTTATTTTCAAAACATATGCATAGATAGATTTCAACAATCACCCTTGCAAAACGTTTTATTCCAAATTTTTTCTCCCTACCTTCCCCCCGGATATGGCAAGCAATCCACTATATGTTACACATGTGTAATTTTTCTATACATATTTCTACAATTATCATGCTGCACATGAAATATCAGCTCAAAACGAAAAAAAAAAATGAAAAAGAAAACAAAATGCCAGCAAACAACTAACAAAAAGGGTGAAAATACTATGTTGTGATCCACATTAAGTTCCCACAGTTTCTCTTTCTGGATGCAGATGGCTTTCTCCATCACAAGGCTATTGGAATTGTTCTGAATAACCTTGCTGTTGAAAAGAGCCAAGTCCATCCAAATTGATCAACCTAATAGTTTTTTGCTAAAAACTGAGGGAATTAAGAAAGGCTTACTATAAATGGTCAGGAAGTAAGATGAAGAAATAAGGATGCCCATTATCACCACTATTATTTATGATTGTACTAGAAATGTTGACTTTAGCGATAAGAAAAGAAAAAGAAATTAAAAGAATTAGAATTGGCAATAAGAAAATAAAACTTTGAAGATAATATAATGATATGCTTAGCAGATCCTAGAAAATCATCCAAAAACCTAGTAGGAATAATTCACAGTTTTAGCAATTAGCAGAATACAAAATAAACTCACAAAAATCATCAGTATTTCTATATATTACTAACAAAGAGATAGAAAGAGAAATTCCATTTAAAATTACCATAGACAAAATAAAATACTTATGAGTCTATCTGCCAAGACAAACCCAGGCACTATAAGAACACAATTACAAAACACTTGTTACAAATAAAGTTAGATCTAAAAATCAATTGCTAATGGGTAGGCTGAGCTAATATTAAAAAAATGACAATTTAACCTAAATTGTTCTACATGTTTAGTGGCATTAACAACCAAACTAACAAAAAAAAACTTAATACAATTAGAAAAAAATAAAAACAAAATTCATCTGGAAAAACAAAAGATCAAGTATATCAAGAGAATTTATGAAAAAAAATACAAAGGATTGTGACATAGCAGTACTAAATCTAAACTACATTATGAAGCAGCAGTTATCAAAACTATTTGGTACTGTCTAAGAAATACAGTGGATGATTAGTGGAATAGATTTGATACCAATGACATAATAATAATGGCCTATACTAATATAGTGTTTGATAAACCCCCAAACTCCAGCTTCTGAAATAAGAATTTACTCTTTCACAAAAATTGCTGGGAAAACTAGAAAATAATATGTCAGAAACTCAGCATTGGCCTAAATTTCACAATCAAATAAATAAATACCAAAAAAATGGGTACATGATTTGGGCATAAAGGATGATACTATAAACAAATTAGGAGAACAAGGGATAATTTACTTATCAGAAATTTGGAGAAGGGAGGAATTTATGACCAGAAAACTAGAAAACATTATGAAAAGCAAAATGGACAACTTTGATTACATTAAATTAAAAAGGTTTTGCACAAATAAATCTAATGCAAACAAGATTGAAAAGGAAGTACTAAGCTGGGAAAAAATCTTTACAGCCAGTGTTGCTCATAAAGGTCTCATTATAAAGGTCTTAGATATATACATATACATATATATATATATATATATATATATATATATATATATATATATATAATATATAAAATGAATGGTATTCTTATAAATTTGACACAGTTTCATATATATATATGAAACTGTGTCAAATTATAAAACTGTGTCAAATTTATAAGAATACCATTCATTTCCCAATGATAAATGGTCAAAAGATATGGACAGACAATTTTCAGATGAAGAAATTAAAACCTATAGTTATATGAAAAAAATGTTCTAAATCACATATTGATTAGAGAAAAAAATTAACAACTCTGAGGTACCACCTCATACCTCTCAAATTGGCTAAGATGATAGAAAAAGATGAAACATATTGGTAGAGATATGGGAAAACTGAGACACTAATGTAGTATTGGTGGAGTTGTGAACTGATTCAACCATTCTGGAGAGCAATTGGGAACTATGCCCAAAGAGTTATCAAACTGTGCATATCCTTTGATACAGAAGTGCTACTTCTGGGTCTGTATTCCAAGGAAATCATAATGGAGGAAAAGGGACCCACACATGTGAAAATGTTTGTAGCAGCTCGTTTTGTGGTATCAAAGATTGGAAAAGGAGTGGATGCCCATCAATTGGGCAATGGCTGAACAAACTGTGGTACATGAAGATAACAGAATATTATTGTTCTATAAATATGATGAACAAGCTGATTTTAGAAATGCCTGGAAAGATTTACATGAACTGATTATGAGTGAAATAGCACAATCAGCAATACATCGTAGATGAGAACAGTAAGAATGTGTGATGATCAACTATGAAAGACTTGGTTCTTCTCAGTAGCTCAGTAATCCAAAGCAATTGGACAGAAAACATCATCTGCATCCAGATAAAGAACTAAGAAGGCTGAATGTAAATCAATACATGCTATGTTCAGTTCTTTTTTCTGTGTTTTTTTTTTAATCTCTCCCATAGTTTTTCCCTTTTGCTCTGATTTTTCTCTCCCAACATGATTCAAAAAGCAATGTGGATTAAAAATAAATAAATTTACTAGGAAAAAAAAAGGATGTAGGATGGAGGCTTAATTCTAGTTAAGATATAGAGAAAGCTGATTTATAAGACTTGAGAAATCAAGAAATAGAGATCAAGGTTTGTTTCAGGGGTGTGTAGGAAAAGAGTAGACATGAGGATGATGATTAAATGGTAGCAAGACATGAATCTGTTCAGGAAATGATTTAATAGGAAATGGTTTCAGATAAGATCAGGAAAAAAGCTCACTGTTTGAGTGTTAGCTTCCCCATTAGCATATAATTTCCCTGAGGGCAAGGGCTTTTCAATATGGGTTTCCAGTGGGTTTCCAGAATTTAACAAAGTGTTAGGTATATTTTGTTGTTGTCTTTCAGTTGTTTTTCAGTTGTATCCAACTCTTTGTGACCCAATGGGAGTGCAGTTCTTCTGAAAAAAGATGCTGGAGTCATTTATCATTTTCTTCTCTAGTTCAATTTACACATGAGGAACTGAAATACAGTTAAAGTTATTTGTGGATAAGAGGAAGCAGTCACCTAATTCTTGATGTTTTCTACATTATTCTATATATTTATTTATGAACTATCACAGCAAGCAACACTCCTGTGGAGATGCAACCTGGCAACTGTTTTTGCGGGTGCTATACTCCATGTTTTCTCAGCAGTCATGGGTACTGAACATCTAGAAAAGAAAATTGTTTGCCATCAAATCCTTGGCAATGACAAATGAAATAAAATCATAAAGTGTATGCTTTTATCAGTGGAAATGGCATCATAATGGATGTATTATCACCTTTTTAGTTATTAATCCCAAGTCTTTCTATTTGACTTCAGCATAGATTTCACATATACATATATACACATGCTTATATATTTACATATATATGTATGTATATATGTATGCATGTGTACATGTATATATGTCTATGTTTTTATATTAATTCCCCCAATAACATGTGATCTGTCTGGGGGCAGGGATTTGTCCTATTTTTCTATGTGGATCTCCAGGATTTAACAAACTGTTATGTATATTTTGTTGTTTTTGTTCAATTGTTTTTTTTTTTCAGTTGTGTCCAACTCTGTGATCCCATGGGAGGCAGTTTCTTGGCAAAGATACTGGAGTCATTTACTCTTTCTCTATCTCAATTTACATATGAGGAATTGGGCAAACAGGATTGAGACTGGAGTTAAACTCACAAAGATTTATTTTACTAATTCTAGGCTTGAAGTCATCTAGCTATCCTATGAACATGTCATCTAGCTAATCTATGAACACAGCAAGCACTTAGTATTATTTTAGACATCCATTTTACCTACATCATTTTTTTTAATTGATCTTAATAAAATGTGGATGTCCTGAGGTCAATGGCTGTTTTTTTTTTTGTTGTTGTTGTTGTTGTTTTTTGTTGGTTTTTGTTTTGTTTTTAATTTTGTCTTTGTATAAGGTTCATAGGGCTCAGAGCATAGGAGGCACTAATTAAATTGAAATAAGCTACATACGATGCAAAACTAGACTGCATCATCAGCTCTATTTTACAAATATGGAAACTGAGGCACAAATACATTATTTAGTATAACCCATGTTACTTATCTAATAGAGTTAGAACTGACCCAGTTTTTTTCTGAATCCACTTGGATGCTATTTCTCTTACACTGTGCCATATCCCAACCAATTACTAAATCATAAACTATTTGAGGACATGGATTTTTTTTCTTTTACTGACTTTGTATCACTTATTTCTAACAACTGTGTATGAAAGATAGTATCTTAAGCAGTGAATCGATCATAAGTGAATGAGTAAGGAATTAAGACTTTTATAGGAACTCTTTAAGTGATGATGATGATAATGATGTAAGTAGGAAAGAGAAAGAAAAAAGATGAAGAAAAGCAGAACTTGAAGAAGAAAGCAAAAAAGGAGAACAGGATGAAAACATTATTTATCTCTAAGATTTACCAAGCATTTCCCTCAAAATAGCCCTTGATGTGGGTACATATTATTCCCATTTTACATATGAAGAAAAATGGGAATTTAAAAAAGCCAATACCAAAACACAGAATAATAAATTTATTTTGGAAAATTTTCAATCATTCCCTTAGGAATGATTAAAAACCAAGGGAGAAAAACAAATCAATTTTAACCTTTCATTATCCCAAGACTTGATCTATTCCTAAAGGAAGAAAAATCAATGAAAAATATAAATGTAATTTAGTAAGAAGTCATTTGCCCTGATTAGCTGAAAGGACAATTGGGTTATTTCTACCATCAGAACTCAGAATGGTTGCCATTGTTTAGTTACAGTTGATAATGCTTTTCTTAGATCTTGACCCTAGGAAAGTTAGCAGAAGTCTGTAGTATCATTCTGAGATTCCACATAATTTATGATCCTCCAATACCCATCTCTAACATCTGAATTCCCAATAGCACAACAAAGACCCTAATTGCCTCATAGTTATTCTGTGTTTGGAAGAGATCTCAGATATGATGTCTGTAAATCAATGTTTCATCTCTTTTGAGAATCCATTTCCCAAATGCACATTGACACAATTCTGCTTAAAGTTAAGATGCTTTTATCAGAAAGAAAAATTTCTGGCAGAATACAACTCTACTCTGGCCATTTCTCTTTTGATAGAATCTATGGAAACTCTTATATATTTTTTCCAGTGACTTTTTCTCTATTTTCTTTCTCTGTGTGACTCAACCAATTTGGTTTAACACCTACTTTCTTATGTTTAATGATGTCTGTTGCCATGGTAACTGAACTCTACCAGGTACATCATTCCAAAAGGTTATCTTCTTATATCTTTGGTTTCTGCTCTGGAAAGGATGACCCCACTCTCCAAGTTGTTTTAGAGGAGGCATGACACAGTCATTCAAATTAAAGAAGGTTCATCAAATTTGACAGAGAAAGTTGATGAACATTAATTTCTCAGAAGTCTGGACTGAGAGATGTATAAAAACTATGATGTCTTTGAGGAACCTAATTAGTACTTATTCACATTTAAAAAATATTTAGGATATTAATATTTGTTCCTGAGAGATATTATTTTAAACATAGCATTTTGAATGAATAAAAAATGAAGAATGGAGACCCAAAGACTGACTCTCTTAATCTTACTTCTGTTTCCTCCTTGCTCTCTTAATATGGAGCTCAAGTTCTATCTTCTGCAAAAGGCCTTTCCCCATATCTAATAAAGATTTGCCTCCATTTAAATACATACATATATATATGCATATGAACTTTGACATCAAGAATTTCTTTTTATCCTTTCTCTGATCAAAAGCATGCATTTCACTGACTGACCAATCCGAGTCACAGGGCAGGAAGTTCTCAAAATAGTATTGCCAAGGAGTCACTGACATAATTGTCAGCCAGCTGGAATAGATTCTACTACAACTACAACTATTCTGTATTCCATACAAAGGATAATAGCAGGGAATAGAGTGCTGATTCTGACTTCAGAGTATCTGGTTCAAATACTGCCTCTAACATTTAAAACGTGTTGGACTTAGGGCAATAAATTGCTCTGGGCTACAATTTTCTCATCTGTAAAATGAGAAAGGTTATTTGATATCAGAATTCAAACTCTATAAATTTATAATCCTATAACCATTGCTTGGTTTGATTCAAGTAATTTTATTGATTAGTGTTATGTAAGACTGATAAATTCCAAAGCAGCTATTTTACATGTTTAGTCCTTAATTAACCCTGTGGTTAGCTAAAATCTCTTGACATTTCTTACAAACTATTAAGTTTATAGAATTCAGCTCTGGTTCTAAAAATGGGACTTTAGCCTCATTTCTAAAATACATAGAGAATTGACTCAAATTTATATGAATTCAAGCCATTTCCAATTGATAAATAGTCAAAAGATATGAACAATTTTCAGATGAAGAAATTGAAACCATTTCTAGTCATATGAAAAGGGGCTCTAAATCACTATTGATCAGAGAAACTCAACTGAATACAACTCTGAGATACCACTACACAGCTGTCATATTGTCTAAGATTACAGGAAAAATTAATGACCAATGTTGGAGGGAGTGTGGGAAAACTGGCACACTAATACATTGTTGGTGGAACTGTAAAATGATCCAACTGTTCTGGAGAGCAATTTAGAACTGGGCTCAAAAAGTTATCAAACTGTGCATATCCTTTGATCCAGCAGTGTTTCTACTAGGCTTATATCCCAAATAGATCTTAAAGGAGGGAAAGGGATCTACATGTGAACAATATTGTGGCAGTCCTCTTTGTAGTGGCAAGAAACAGGAAACTGAATGGCTAGATAAGTTATGGTACATGAACATTATGGAACATTATTGTTCTGTAAGAAATGACCAGCAGGATGAATACAGAGAGGATTGGAGGAGAGACTTACCTGAACTGATGTTAATTGAAATGAGTAGAACCAGGAGATCACTGTACATGGCAACAAGAAGATTATAATGATCAATTCATGGACATGACTCTCTTCAACAATGAGATTATTCAGACTAGTTCCAATGATTTTGTGATGAAGAGAGCCATCCCCATCCAGATAGAGGACTGTGAGAATTGAGTATGGTTCACAACATACCGTTTTCACTCTTTTCGTTGTTGTTTGCTTTCTTTCTAATTTTTCCCTGTTTGATTTAATTTTTCTTTTGCAGCAAAGATAATTGTATAAATACGTGTACATATATTGGATTTAGAATATATTTCTACCATATTAATAATAATTTCTACCATATAATATTAGATTACTTGCCATCTAAGGGAGGGATGGAAAAAGGGGAGGAAAATTTGGAACATAAGGTTTTTCAAAGGTTAATGATGAAATATTATCAATGCATATGTTTTGAAAGTAAAAAGCTTTAATAAAAAATAAAATAAAAGCACAAATTTATACTTATCTTTGTGAAGTTTTATTTTGGAGGTTTAGCATTTCCCTAAACTAGATTTTTGTTTCAATTTTGTTCATGTTTTCTAATATCACTCTTCTAACACTGTGTCCTATAAAATGGATAATCATAACTTTTGCGTCTTTTAAGTAAATAACAAAAATGACAAAGAAATATAAACTTTCTCCCATGCCACAAGAGTTCTGCTATTGTTGAAATACATATGTGAATCAATATTCTTTTGGTAAAATTGTTCAATAAGCTAAAAGGCTGCATATCTATGGCCAAGTCCCTAAGTCTTATCTCAAGAAATTATTTCAAGAGAAAGTTTATTAATTACAATTTTTCCTGACAATGCTTTCATTCTAAAACATCCATAGTTATTCATGCTGCCACTTCATAGAACTACAGTCTTCTGTAACAAAGAACTTATACCTGAATGGTTTACGTTACTGACCTGAAAATAACTTTTAAAATGTGTCTTTTTTTTCTGCCTGGTGATTTCTCAAGAATTGATTTATTTTACATGTGAAGTGCTTTTTAAAAAAATGTTATATACATATGCACATGTACAAAGAATATTAACATTTTGTTTATTAACACATGCATATGGTTATATGTATATAAATGCATATGCATAAAATATATATAGATACGAATTTACATACACACATGCACAAAATTATAAATATATTGAGATATAAAATTTTACTATATTTCATAGCTTAGGTACAATTTTTTGACAAACTAAAAATCACATCTCTATTGCCGATCTATATCTAACTTGTTCAAAAATTCATTTTTTTCTATTTTCCAAATACGTTTTTTAAAATGTTAATTGTTTGGAATTTAGTTACTACAATAGATATAACTCTGGATCTGAGGTCAGAAAGATCTGCGTTAAAATACGATCTCAAACACTTACTAGATATATAATTATGGACAAATCACTTCATCCCTCTTATAATCAGTTTCATCATCCATAAAATGTGGGTAATAATAACACTTAATTGCCAAGGTTGTTGCAAGATAATATTTTTATACCACTTTGCAAGCCTAAAATAATTATGTAAACATTAGCTATTGTTATTATTATTAGTTGTAGTAGTAGTGATAGTACATATTATAGTCATTCTAGATATATGCTATATTACCCAACCCATACTCACACCATTAAAATTTCCTCTGCAACAAATAAAAATATACAAAATCACTTTAAGAGTGAACTTATCCACCTGCATAAGCCACATTCTATTTTCATAGTTCTTGATCTCTCTATTGAGAAAAAGAATGTTCGGTCTATTACTCATACTCTATGTGCAAGATTGGACATCACATTTGCACAAAGTTGGGTTTGCTTTTAGTGTAGTATTTTCTTACCTTATTGTAATCATTGTCTCTATCTGTCATACATTTTTTCAACCTAGTTTTAGTTCTGTTTAATTCAATCAAGTCATAAATGAGTATTGAGAATGTATTCTATTACAGTTGGCAGACACAATTTATCTGATAAATATTTGTTAAGCAAGTAGTATTAGGTTATGAACTAGGAGTGACAGAAATGTTAAATAAATATGGCAGTATATTAACAATTTATATATATAATATACATATATCACACACATATATATGATATATATGTATGTATACACATACATACATACATACATACATCACCATATATATATATGTATATATATATGTGTGTATATATATATATATATATATATACATAAGATACAATTATGTTATGTGTGTATACACACATGTATACACACATGCAATATGTCAGGGCTGGTACTCTATCCACTGCGCCACCTACCTGCCCTTCACATTCATTCTCAATAGTTCTCTTTCTGGATGCAGATGGTATTTTCTAATCAAAGTTTAGCGGGATTGCTTTGGATTACTGAACCACTTAGAAGAACCAGGTCTTTCATAGTGGATCATCACATAATATTGATGTTACTGGGTACAATATATTCTTTGGTTCTGCTTATTTCACTCAGGATAAGTTCATATAAATCTTTTCAGGATTTTTCATCATTTTTATAAAGCAATGATATTCCATTATCTTCATATGCTAAAGCTTATTCAGTCATTCCCTAATTGATGGCCATCTACTCATTTTCCAAGTCTTTGCTACTACAGAAAGAGCTACTACAAACATTTTTGTACATGTGAGTTTTTTTTTCCTCCTTTATGATTTCCTTTGGCTACAGACACAGTAATGGTGCCCCTGGATCAAAGGATATGCACAGTTTGTTATCCTTTTGGGCATGGTTCCAAATTGTTATCCAGAATGGCTGGATCATTTTACAACTCGACCAACAATGCATTTGTGTCCCTGTTTCTAACATCCCCCCAACTTTATCATTATATTTTCCTGTCATTTTAGCCAATTTGAAGGTATGAGGTAGCAATTCAGAGTTATTTTAATTTGCATTTTTCTAATCAATAGTGATTTAGAGCATTTTTTCCATATAACTCTAGGGGGCTTTGAAAACTGCTCATATCATTTGATGATTTATCAATTGAGGAATGAATTATGTTCTTATAAATTTGACACAGTTCTTTATATTTTTTAGAAAATGACTTTTATGAGCAACACTGGCTATAAAGTTATTTTTTTCCCTTGCTTTGTACTTCCCTTTTTTTCTTGTTTATGTTGGACTTGTTTGTGTAAAATTTTTTTAATTTAATATAATCAAAGTTGTCCATTTTGCATTTCATAATGTTCTCTAGTTCTTCTTTGGTCATAAATTCTTCCCTTCTTCAAAGATCTGTTAGGTAAATTATCTCTTGCTCTCCTAATTTGCTTAAGATATTACCAACTACATCTAAATAATGTACCCATTTTGCCATAATTTTATTGTGGAGTCAGATATAGGACTATGAAATATTTCTAACATTATTTTCCAGTTTTCCCAGCAATTTTTGTGAAATAGAGAGTTCTTATCTCAGAAGCTAGAGTTTGAAGGATTTATCACAAACTGTATTACTATAGTAATTGATTATTATGTCATGTATATCTAACCTATTCTACTGATCTACTGTTCTATTGCTTAGCCAGTACCAATATTTTTGATAACTGTTGCTTTATAATATGGTTTTAGGTCTGATACTTCTAGGCTACCATTCTTTCTATTTTATTTTTTCATTTATTCCCTTGATATTCCTGACTTTTTGTTCTTCCAGATAATGTTTTTATTTTTTTCTAGTTGTATAAGATACTTTTTGGCAGGTAGATTGTTATGGCACTGGACAAGTAGACCAATTTAGGTAAAATTGTCATTTTTATTATATTAGTTCACCTTACTCATGAGCAATTGATTTTTAGATCTGACTTTATTTATGACAAGAGTTTTGTGATTGTGATCTTATAGTGCCTGGGTTTGTCTTGGACAGTAGACAACCAAATATTTTATTTTCTCTACAGTTATTTTAAGTGGAATTTCTTTTTCTATGTCTTGCTGTTGGACTTTGTTAGTCATATATAGAAATATTGATAATTTATGTTAATTATATCATATCCTACACATTTGTTAAAGCTATTAATTATTTCAGAGAGGTTTTTGGATGATTTTCTAGGATCCTCTAAGTATATCATTATATCATCTGCAAAGAGTGATAATTTTACCTCCTCATTATCTATTTTAATTCATTTAATTTCTGTTTCTTTCCTTATTACTACAGACAACATTTCTAGAATAATGTTGCATAATAGTGGTGATAATGGGCATCCTTGTTTCACCATTCATCTTATTGGGAATATATCCACATTGATCAACTACAAATAATGTTTGCTGTTGGTTTTAGATAAGTGCTGTTTATTATTTTAAGGAAAGTTCACTTTTTCCCTATACTTTCTGGTATCTTTAATAGGAATGAGTGCTGTATTTTTTTTCTGCATCTATTGAGATTCTCATATGCTTTTTGTTGAGTTTGTTACTGATATTATCAACAATTGCAATAGTTTTCTTGATACTGAACCAGCCCTACATTCCTGGTATAAATCCCACTTAGTCATAGTGTATTATCCTACTGATAAGTTGTAGTAATCCCTTTGTTAATATTTTATTTAAAATTTTGCATCAATATTCATTACAGAGACTGTTGTATAATTTTCTTTCTCTGTTTTGGCTCTTCCTTGTTTAGATATCAGGATCCTATTTGTGTCATAGAAGGAATTTGGTAGGACTCCTAGTCTATTTTTCAAAGTAGTTTACATAATATTGGAATTAATTTTTCTTTAAGTGGCTGGCAGGTTTTTTTCTTAGGGGATTCATTGATGGTTTCTTCAATGTCTGTTTTTTTTTTTAAGATGGGATTATTTGAATAAATTATTTCCTCTTCTGTTAATCTGGACAATTTATATTTTTCCAAATATTCATATATTTCAGTAAGATTTTCAAACTTGCTGGCATACAGTTAGGCCAAATAGCTTCTAATTACTGCTTTACTTTCTTTTTCATTGGTAGTAAGTTCACCCATTGCATTTTTATGTTATTAATTTCATTTTTTTTTTCTTTTTATAATCAAATTAACCAAAGATTGATATAATTTTATTGGTTATTTCATAAAAGCAAATTTAGTTTTCTAATTAGTTCAACAGTTTTCTTAATTCAAATTCTATTAATCTTTCCTTTGAGTTTCAGAATTTCTAATTTGATAGTTAATTGGAGAGATTTAATTTTTTTTCTTAGCTTTTTTAATTACATGCCCAATTCATTGATTTTCTCTTTCTCTATGTTATTCATATAACTTTTTAGAGATATAAATTTTTTCCTAAGAACTGCTTTGGCTGCATCCCATAAATCTTGGTATATTGTCTCATTATTGTCATTCTCTTAGAAGAAATTGTTATTGCTATGAATTGTTCTTTGAACCACTTATTATTTAGAATTAGATTATTTAATTTCCAGTATTTTTTAGTTTAAATTTCTCTGATCTTTTATTGAATTTAATTTTTATCGTGTTGTGATCTGAAAAAGATAGTATTGATTATTTCTGCTTTTCTGCATTTGATTATGAGGTTTTTATAAATGCATGCTCAATTGTTGTGTAGATGCCATGTATTGCTGAGAAAAATGTGCATTCATTTCTTTCCCTATTCAGTTTTCTCTAGAAGTTATTGTATCTAGGTTTTGTAGGATCCTATTAACCTCCTTAGTTTCTTTGTTGTTTATTTTGTGGCTAGATTTGTCCAATTCTGAAAGAGGAAAGATGAGATCCCCCACTTATATAGTTTTCCTGTGTATTTCTTTCTGTATCTGGCTTAGTATCTTCTCTAAGAATCTGGATGTTCTAGCACATAGTGCACAAACATTTAGTATCATTAGTACTTCATAGTTTCTGTTTTTATCTCTTTTAATTGGATCTATTTTTACTCTTGGTTTATCTAAGATGAGAATTGCTACCTCTGCTTTTTTTGCTTCAATTGAAGCATAACAAATTTTGCTCTATTCTTTTATCCTTGTTATAAATCTATATATTTATATATATACATACATACATAGACATATATACACATATATTGTTCCAATGTGTATCTTGTAAAGAACATATTATAGGATTCTATAATCCATTCTGGTATTTACTTCCATTTTATGGAAGAGTTCATTCTATTCACATTCACTGTTATGATTACCAGTTCTCTATTTCATTCCATTCTATTTTCCTCCTGCATAAACCTTTGCTCTCTTTCCATCCAGTGACTTCTTAGTAATATTCTGTTTTTAACCACCCCATTCTCTATCTGCCCTCCCTTCTATCCAGCCTCTCCCTTTTATTTCCCCTTTCTCCTCCTACTTCTGTATAAGAACCAACTGAATGATAAAGTTATTCCCTCTTTGAGCCAAAACTGATGAGATTAAGCTTCAGATCTCCTTCTCTTCTTTCCCACTATTGTAATACATCTTTTGTGGCTCTTCATGTGATCTGATTTGTTCCATTATATCTCCTCTTTCGTCTTCTCTCAGCATAATTCTTTTTCTACTCCTTATCTTTTTTATATCATCACATCAGAGTCCATTCATATCCATATCCTTGATCCATATATGCACTCTCTAACTGTTCCAATAACAGATACGATTTTCAAGAATTACAGATATCATTTGTAAGGATTTAAACAATTTAAATTCAAAATAATATATGTTTCCTCCTATTATCTTTCTATATTTCTCTTGAGTCCTGTGTTTGAAAATCAAATTTTCTGTTTAATTCTGTTTTTTTAATAGAGATAATTTAAAATCTCTTATATCATTGAAGATCCATCTCCCCTGAAAGATAATGCTCAGTATAGCTGGGTAGTTAACTTTTTTATTGTATCCCAAGGTTCTTTGCCTTCAATAGTATGGCATTCCCGGCCTTTCAACTCTTTATTGCAGATGTTGCCAGATCCTGAGCAATCCTGACTGTTGCTCCTTTATACAAGAATTGCTTTTCTCTGGCAGCTTACAGTATTTTTTCCTTGAAATTATAATTCTGGAATTTCACAAGAATGTATTCTAGATTGGGATTTTCCAAGATCTCTTTCCAGAGATGATCAATGGATTCTTTCAATGAATATTTCCCACTCTATTAAAATATATCAGGGCAGTTTTCCTTGAAAATTTCTTGAAGAATGCTATCCAGGCTCTTTTTTGTTGTTGTTTACAGCCTTCAGGTAGAACATAATTTTAAAATTTTCTCTCCTACATCTAATTTCCAGGTCAAGTATCTTTTCAATTGGGTATTTGTATTTTCTTGATTTTTTTATCTTTTTTTAATGTTTCACTGATTCTTGATGTCCTCACAGAGTCATTAACTTTCATTTGTCCATTTTTTTGTTTTAAATGTATTATTTTCTTCAGTTATCTTTTGTATCTCTTTTTCTATTTGATTAATTCTACTTTTCAAATTATTTCTTATATATATATATATATACATACATAGATACATATATACATATATAGATAGATAGATAGATATAGATATAGATATAGATATAGACATAGATATAGATTTTACATTTGGTCAGTTGTATTTTTTAAAGAATTGACTCCCTTTTCCAAGTTGTTGACTCTCTCTTACATACCTTTCATTTCTTTTCTCATTTTTTCTCTATTTTTATTATTTGCCTTTTAAAATATTTTATGACAACTTACAAGAAGCCTCTTAGGGCTTCAGACCAATTCATGTCACTCTTTGAGATTTGCTCTGTGATATTTTGTCCTCAATCTGAGTTGGCATTTTGTTCTTCTGTGTTACCATAGTAGCTTTCTATGGTTATATTTCTTTACTGTTTCTTGATCTTTCCTTTCCTTTACTTTTTGTATTTCTTTTTTTGGTATTTTATGGTGGAGCTCTGTTCCTGGGATAAAGGGGACACTGTTCCAAGTTTCCTGTGGAGTTCTAAGCCTTGTCTTTGAACACAGAGGTCTTTTCTGTTTGGTTTTTGCTCACAGAACAAGGTAGCTTTACCTGCTCTTTCCAGAAAACAGCCTGGTTTCCCAAAATTTGTCTTCTTATCTAGTACTGGGGACTTGACCCACTGATCTCATTTGCTACTGAGCCATTACATAAGGGTCTTACTTGCTGAACTGCTATATTTAAGACCTTCTCACTATCATTCTCAGACTTTGAATTGGCCTGAATACCCCTTTTACCCCAGAGAGATTGACCTTTCTTGAAGTCCTTCCAATATAAATTGAGCTGGAAAGTGGTTTCATTCCATCAGACTGTTTAGAAGCTGAGTTTTATGTGGTTTTCAAGGGAAAATGGGAGCACTCCAGCAGCTTCCTAGTTTCACTCTGTCTTATTGGCTCTTCACCCAGAACTCCCAAAAATTTTTATTTCAAGAAAAACTTTGTTAATTCTAATTCTTTTAAAGTTTTTTTTTTCTCTTTCTCTTTTCTCTGGGTCTTGGTCTCTCTTTGTCTCTTCCTTTGTGTGTCTTATTTGCCTCCGTTTGTCTATGTCTATCTTTCTATAATTTTATATACATAAAATACACATCATAATACACTACATACCTTATTTGTGTATAAAATATCTACATGTCTATTCATTTCTTTACTTTATATTTTTTACATAAGCTCTTAAAATTTGAGTTAACCAGAAGCTCTACTTTTATCTCTTTTGATATTTCCTCTTTTATCATTGAGAACACTTACTACCATAGAGAAAAAATTTCATTTTTTCCAACTTCTATATTACTAGAAATATTCCTTTTCTAAAAAATTCCCTTCCTTTTCCTTTACATTCACATTAATTGTAAAGGGTATCCCTATGTATTGTATTGCTTTTTTTATAATGTAGAATTGCAAAATTAAATACATAGTCACATTCTGATAACTTTCATTTCCACATCATGATTCAATTATTCAATGTTCATCAAGTTTAATTCTAATATACCTTGCTACTACCTTTGAAGCCCTGATTCCAGTCTTAGATTTCAGAAGGTAGGGAAGTATCCTTCTCTATGATTCCTGACATATGATTGACAGTATTCCTCAGCCATTTAATTGGAATAAAACAAATTGGCTCACATGAAATCTTGTTCATTTCCATTCATTTCAAGTCTTTTATGATAGAGTGTGTCTGGCAGCAGAAGAGAACCAATGTTCTCTGGATTGAAAAGGGCTAGTTTCCCAGATTCCATCCTGAGGCTCAAGCCCAGATCAAACTGGGCTCAAATATCCATTTGAGCACCCCATTTTGAATATGGTACTCAGTTCTTTTTTCTGTTGTTATTATCCTTGCTCTCTCTCCTCACCATATCATCCATGTCTCATTCATTGCTTCATCATCAGAGAAAGATGCTTATCATCTAGGTTTAACTCTAGATGATCCTTTTCACTTCAGCTGCCTTTTTTGTTCATCACATCAACATAAAAATTAATGCCCTTTGAGATATTCTTTGACTTAGGGTTATTGAATACATTATTGATTTACAAATTAATGAAAAAAGAAAACTATTGTTCAAGATAGTAAAGCACAAGCAACAATGGTCTAAGATGATTCCTCTGAGCTCCACTTCCTAAAAAGAAAGGGGGCAAGAGGATTTTGTTACTTGTTATCTGGGTGACCTTGAACAAGTTATTTAACCTCTCTACATAATGTATTTTTCATCTGTAAAATGGACATAAGACTATTTGCACTACCAAATGCATAATTGAGTTACTGGCGATAGTATAAGCTTTGTAAATCTCAAAGTGTGAAGTAAATATATGCTGTTATTATAATTCTAACTCTGGCACTTTTAATTAATATGACTTAGTGCATGTGTCTTCATCCACATACAGCCCAAACTTCAGAACCTTGATATCCCCATCCATCAAGTGTGTATAATGTTTCCAACACTGATCTCACAAGTTGTTGGATAGGATGCAGAAGCAATGTATAAATATGAGTTTTCATCATTGCTAATATTTAATGCACAGGATACAAGACTTAGCCAAAAGTCTAATTGACTGGAAGCTTGGGTTAGAAGGAAAAAACTGTGGTATAACAGATGAAGAGAATATATTTTTAAAGGTTTAAAATAAACACAACAAATTAGTGTAAAGAACACCCACAGAGGACAGAGTGAAAAATATACTCAAACTGCATCAAGGGAGATTTAACCATTAGGATAAATTTTCTGTTCTAACAGATTATTAGGAATTGTGTAATACCTACCTCTTGAGACTCTTTGGAAAAAAAATACAAGCATTTTTTAATTGTTTCATAAGCCAATTTCCTGATGTTATTCTAGGCTGCAGGAAACTATGATACAGATCAGAGGGATGAACTGAAGCATAGTCAAATATTCAATAGGTTAGGTGACATTTGTACACTTTTATGGAATCTAGTCTTCCTAAATATCTATTTCTTGCTTTCTTCAATGACTGCTTGAAAAGCAGTATGGAAATTCAGACATCTCTGGGCTATATATATGTGTTAACATTAAAATGAGAATGGGAGCTGTGACATTTCATGAACATTGGCAGTCCAAACATAGAACAATATTGTCTAACATTTGTGTGGGATTCCCCATCTATTTTTTATTCAAGAGTCAGAATTAGTGAAGTAGAAGGAGAGATATAGACAGAATAAAAAGAATGAGAAAGAAAAGGTGAACAGAAGTGAAAAAAAATCTCCATCTGGTACCTCAACTGCTCTAAAATGGTCTCTTATTAACATTATGCAAATTAAGAATAGAATAAAATATGATATAAACATTTTCCAGCCTGATAAGTAAAGCTTTTTATCTCTCACTTCAGATGAGAGAGGTGCAAGGTGAATGTGAAGTCAGCAAGCCCAGCTTGGTCTTTAATCATCTTCAGAATGAGAAAATATAGGTCTCTATGATCTTTGACCTCATACCCAATAATATTTTAAAATTAATGAGCCAACACTCAGGACTAAGTAAAACCCCTGTAGTTTCCAAGGAAAGGTAAAAATATACTCTATTTCTATACATTAAAAGAAGGGGAAACTTGATTTCAGAGTGTCATAAGGGATAAAAGGTTGTAAGGCTTGGATTCAAATCTATCCCCTAACATATTCAAACTTCATGAACATGGGTGAGCCATTTAAATTCTTGATTTCCCAAGCAACTCCCTAAAATGATTAATTACAGAGAGCTTGCTGATAAATATTCCTAAAGAGAATTTTCAAATGAAACAATGGTCCTCCTTACCAAGTTCAAGCCATAAATATGGATCCTTTATCTTGTTTTCCCCTATCTTCCCCACTACATTGTCTCTATGATCATCCTCTTTCTAACATTCATTATTTCCCAATTTGTCTTCCTCATACTTAATTTTAAAAAAAGAACATCTCTTACTAGATTCTACTATGCCTGTTAATCATCATCCTCTCCCTCTTTCCCATTATTATGCTAAATTGCTGAAAATAGGAATCGAAATTCAATGTCTCTATTTCTTTGGTCCAATTACACCAAGTTACTAGTTGATCTTCACACTGAACATTCTAATTCATATTCCTATACTTATTTTGCACTACAGTAGAATAATCCACAAAACTATACCAATGAGGTCATTTTTTCTTAAAAATTCAAGATAATGTATTTTATTATGTTTTTGACAAATTTTTTGTGTTATTTGGGAGTTGATAATGGCATGGCTGATCCCATGTCTGGAATACTCCCTTTACTTAACTCATTTTTAGAGAATCCCTAGTATTTTTCAAGATTGCTCAAAGATTATCTTTTCCAGTAATCCCACTGGCTACTACCTCTTACACTTAGGTAACCTTACATATATGTGTGTTGTATATAATTATATATGTATGCTTTCCCCTCTTTTTTGTATCTCCAATGCTTCACAGAATTCCTGGAACATAGTTAACATTTTTTAAAAAGTGTGTTAATTGATTGATAGTTCTGGATGCCCTCACCAAGTACTCCCTAAAGGAATAAAATCATCAGACTAGAACTACTCATTAAAAACAAAACAAAAACAAAATAAACCAACAGCGAATAAAAACACCAATCACCTTTTAGTCATTAAATCACAGAAGATACAGCTGGAAGGGCCTTGTAGAAAGATTTGACTTAAACATCTTGACCAACTTTACCCAACTAGTATGGCAATCTTTTGCCTCTCCCTCCAGATCATTATGTATTTAGGTTGATAGACACAAAAAGAGGAAAACCCTGTTTTTTTTTCTTTCATTGAAATAAACTTTAAAGACACACACACACACATTATATATGTATATATATATATATATATATATATATATATATATATATATATATATATATATATATATATATATATATATATATATATCACCTTCTCCCACATTCAGATCTCATCTAATACTGCATCTCTCCTAAGACATTTTCATGTACTTTTTTTTGTAAATTATTGTTGGAATACACAGGAGCCACCTGACAGTGGCTGCTGGACATCCAACACAGAATGGGTCTCCTCTTGTGAGAGGATGATACAAGGAGACTGAGAGGTAGTTGCTGTTCTCTGACCTCTTTGACTGAGAGGCCTTTGCTTTGTCTGACCTCTCTCCTCTTCCCTCTGCCTCCAATTTATCTCATTCCCAGTCTGCAACACCTGTGTCAGCAAAGGCTTCCCTGCAACTCCTTCAGATGTATGATCCACAGCTGTGGAGGCTCTCAGAGAATTGATCTGTCCCTTCACAAATCATACCTTTTTGTGTGTGAGTATAAAGACTCTATTATTGTTACTAGTCAGTTATTTCAGCCATGAATGACTGTTAATGATTCCTTTTGGCATTTCTTGGCATAAATACTGAATAATTTGCCATTTCCTTTCCCAGCTAATTTTACAAATGAGGAAACTGAGACATGCAGGATTGAGTGACATGCCCAGGGTCACACAACTAGTAAGTGTCTAAATCTCTCAGGTTTTGGTGATTCCAGTCCTAGCACTCTATCTATGCTACCCAGATGCCCCTTGATAGAGTAAGGATTCTATCTCATCTCAGCTTTGCACCTTTTCCCAATTTGTGCACAGTGTCTTGCATGTGGGATTGATGAATTTGATCTCATTTCAAAAATATCAAATACTATCATTAATGGGAAAGTTACCTTCCTAGCCCATAGGATGACCTGGAAGAGGAAGGGGTGCAATTGATTTGGAAATAAGGATAAATAAAGAGATAGCTGGCTGGTGGAATTAAAGAAATCTGTTCCTCAGATGCTGGAGGCTGGCCCGCCAGATGGTTACACTTGGTCAAGGTCAGAGTTAAGGAATTAAGAGATTCATACTTGACTTTCCTTATTTTGAATGTTGTCTACTTGCAAGGGAATTGGATTTAAGTAAGATAGAGGCATGTAAAGTCATTACTCTCTCCTCCAAAATAATCAAAGTCCAATGTCCATAAAAGAAGTCCACTGGTGGTGGCCCAGGATACTAGGTTCAGATTCAGGGAGTCAACTAAGCCACATGTGACTATATGACTCATCTGTCTTCTTGGAAGGAGAGTCCATTTAATGTGTCTGTGGCTATGTCTTGGCCCCTACTTTTTTACAGTATGTATGTGTGTGTATATATATATATATATATATATACACATACATATACATATAAAGGTTTCCCATAAAATATATGCATATATGTGATATATACATATACATACAAACATACATGTACATATAAGGAAGGGGAAGGGAATCAGCATTTATTAAATACTTTGTGGGAGATAGTATAGTAAGTACTTTTCAAATACTATTTTATTCAGTCAAATGATATGAATAAATTAATATCTGTAAAAAGTTTTGCACAGTGCCTGGCACACAATAAGCATTTAACAAATGATTGTCTTCTTCCATTTCTTCATCTTACATATAAATATGTAACTTAATTTGGAGCTACAATTTCTTTGATTTGGAAAACTCTTGTCCCTGAAGCAATAACTCATCGATAAATTCTCTAGGAGGTCCCAATCCTTGGGGCAGGCACTGACATTCTCTGCCTACTACCATTCCAACATGTGGAATTTTGAAACCTGGTTTTGTCGTGATGGTTTAGAGTTTAGTACTGTTTTGTGATAGAAAGCCTTCTAACTGGCATAAATACTGAAACCAGAAGGCCTGATGGTGCAGGGGGCATGAAGCCATAAAAGAATTTGCATATAAACGATTCACTATGTCCCTTTAACTGACTTTATTTTGTTTTTTATTCCTGCCAGGGAGAACTGCAGTTAGTCACCTGTTGGGGAGGTAGGAGGAGCTAGATGCTTTTTCTCCATTCCTCAGTCACCAACCTGAGTACTTGGAGTGTATGTGTGTGTGTGTGTGAGTGTGTGTGTGTGTGTGTGTGTGTGTGTGTGTGTGTGTGTGTGTGTGTGTCTGTTAGGGAGTGTATTTTTTTCCTGATTTTAAGTAAATGGGAAAGTGAATATCCAGAGATAGAGTTGACCAGGTAGCAAATATAAAAGCTTTGAAAGGTCAAAGAGATCAACAGAGATGTCAGAACCTAAGGCAAGTAACAGAGTCAACTGGAGTCAGGCCTAGCAATAGCTGAAGACAATGAGGATCTAGCCTAATTGAGTAAGGAAAAAGTAATTTATAGGCAGCATGCCCAGAAGTTAATTTGGTTTGGATATCGTGAAGTACAAAAATTAATCCTAGGGCCACAAGCCAAAAGGTACCCATCTCAAAAGGATTTTCCCTTTTTTTGGAAGTTTGCTCCCAGTGATTTCTCAACTTTTTGAAAGAGCATAAACTTTATAGGGAAATGATAATAATAACAACAAAAGCAGCAGCAGCAACAACAACAATAATAATGTTAATGATAATAATAATAAGGCATGGAATATTCAGGATCTTTCATTAAGGGAATTCATTTATTTGACTTAGAACACACACAAAAATATATATCCATACACATTCATATGTATTTTAAGCCTTTTTAATTTACATCCCTGAACTTTAGTACTGAATGAGGAAAGGTCTTTTCTTACCTTATGGGATTATCCATCCGTGACACTGTAAGGAAGGCAGCAAGATTTGCCGTATAAGACGAACAGACAATTAAGGTGAAAAGCCACCAGCTCCCCATTACAATTCGCATGGCCATGGAGTTTGTGGGTGATTCTCCCCCTAAAAGAAGCAGAGAATGTGAAGGGACTTGGTGGCTCCCTTCCCCAATCACCATTCAAAGATCATTATCATCATCATTTCCATCAATCACATTGATAATCAGAGCTGCCTTTTGGCTTGTTTCTCATTTTGTCCTTATGCAAATTAAAAAAAGGACAATTATGAACCCATGAAAACCACTGAAAACTCAGGGATCCACTATGAAGGTTTCAAGACACAGTCATATCAGTATCAACTGCCAAGTATCAAAACTTGTCAAAACTTAAAGCAGACTGCCTTTAATTTTTTTTAAAAAATGACTTCATTGGTAGTCTTATACATTATTTCTATGTGATACAAAACCTTCAAGGCCCCAAGCTATGATTTGGGATTTTTTCAATTTCCAATTTACATTTCATGTTCAGGAAAAAAATATAAATATGATATTATCTCCCACCCATGGATCCTTGTGCTTTTTTTCTTTTCAACCTTCAAAAAACATGATGGCATGATGTTCCATGCCATGTTCTTTTTTTTAATTTTTTTTATTAATATCCTAACTTCCCTTGATGAATCTTTTTTAGAATGTTCTGGGAATTATTATGTTTGACTTTTAGTCAAAGGCTGCCCCTATGAGTCCAATTATTTCTCCTAGGTCCCTTAGGTGGTTGCTTAAGAAAGCTCTCAGGGACTTATTGCTTTTCTCCAGCCCACCAGGCCTTTGCTGAGGCGAGAATCAGGGCCAAAAAGCACATTAGGAGGTATGTGAATTTGTAGTTTGCAGCCAAAATTTGATAATTCCATAACATCACAGAATGCTACCCAAAAAGCCCTGAAAATGCATGAGTACTAATCACCTCAAGAATGCTTGGATTCCTGTTTGGATCCTTGCTAAATAATCTCAGTGTTTTCTCTTCCACATAAATTTATTTAAATTAAGCAGAAAGTCAGCTTTCATTTGACAACATTTTGTACAAAATGATCCACCAAGCTAAAATCAAACAAAAAGTAAAAGCAAACCCAAAATTTCTACGTTAATTCTAATTAAAATGAAGAAGTAGAATGTAAAGATTAGTCTGATATCATTTTACTCATTTCTAGGCAGGAATGAAATTGAAAGAATTCTATAAGTTTTTAGTAATGATATAGAGCTAGATAAGTTATTTTAAACATTTTTTAGTAATAATATGGAGCTAGATAAGTTATTTTAAACATTTCTTTCTTTCTCTCTTTCTTTCTTCTTCCTTTGCTTCCTTCCTTCCTTCCTACCTTCCTTCCTTCCTCCCTTTCTTCTTTCTCTGTCTCTCTCTCTCTGTCTCTCTCTCTCTCTGTCTCTGTCTCTCTTTGTCTCTCTCTCTTTCTCTCTTTCTCTCTCTCTCTCTCTCTCTCTCTCTCTCTCTCTCTCTCTCTCTCTCTCTCTCTCTCTCTCTTCCCCTTTCCTTCCTTCCTTCCTTCCTTCCTTCCTTCCTTCCTTCCTTCCTTCCTTCCTTCCTTCCTTCCTTCCTTCTTTCCTTCCTTCCTTCCTTCCTTCCTTCCTTCCTTCCTTCCTTCCTTCCTTCCTTCCTTTCTTCCTTTCTTCCTTCCTTCCTTCTTTCCTTCTTTCTTCCTTCCTTCCTTCCTTCCTGGAGAACTGGATAAAGATCTACAACATACCTTGCTGTACAAAGGCTCCATAGACAATCCATATGGCACTGTGAAGGGTGGAGGATGCTGATGGACTAGACTGTGAAGAGTTCTGCAATCTGACGGCCTGTATCCGGTTCAATACAAATATCAAGACACCAACCACGGGAATTGCTGCTGCAATGCAGGCCCAAACAGCGAAGTCAAAAGGAGCAAAGAGGGAGAAAATGTTGATTTTCTCTTCTGGTTTCTTGATAAGAATCCCCACTGAGTAATCCATGTACCGTTTGCTGAAGTCTACAACACTCTCCCGCTCTGGTGTGATGGTGATGGCTGAGATTGCCATGTCTGCTTTCTGAAAAACAAAGTTAAGCATCTTATCTACTTCTGAAGGTCCCTATGTTTCACAGAAAGAATGGCTATTTTACATAAAGAGGGGATGCCCATGATTATCAGAAGTCTCCTTTACCCCAATATATATTTGTTTGTATTGTATTGTGTTATTAAAAAATCATCCTCCCCATTTCCATAGGGACCTGTTTTCCACTAAATCATCTGCATTTTCTTCCTTTTCCCTTAAGAAAAGGGTTTCCCTGGGTTCACATTTATGAAATTCTCAACTATAGTCAGGGGTATGATTTGTGGCTGGAACCCTCAAAAAGATCAAATAATTTACCATGACCAGACTGATACTAACTCTGCTGTATAGTCTGCCATATCCCTTATATGGTAAATTAATCATCTCTGGAGAAAAATCTTAATTCCAGATTTGCCTATATACAAGTCAGTTCTGCTCGGTTCCTTACCTTTCCAACCTCCTCATTCCTTTAGAAATCCCAGATTTAATTCATAGAATCTAAGACTTGAAAAGTACTTTAGAAGTCAGGCAACAGAACTTTAAAAAAAATGCCACTACATCGCAGATAAAAGTTTACTTAATCTTTTCTGGAGGACTTCTGCTGAGTAGGTAGCCCAATAGTTCTCCAAACTGATAATAACAATCACATTTTTGACAATTCTCATTATTTCACTTAATCCCACTACAGGGTTTTTTTTTTCATTTTCTATTTTATTTACTCCTAAAAACATTTACCCTTTCCTATTTTCCTTTCATCTTCAAGTACAGAACTTGATAATAAAAGTCCTTGGTTCAGATACTGAACTGTCTCAAATACTTACTAGATGTATAATCTAGGATAAATCATTTATGCTATAATAATCAGTTTTCTCCATCTTTATGATGGGTATGACAATAGCTGTACCAATCTATATCCCACAGTTATGAAAAATAAAATTATTTATAAATTGCAAATAGCTAGATCAATATATATGTACATATATATAAGTATATATATGCATATACACAAACATATATAATTATTGTCATTTTCTACAGAAAGTCAAGATCCTTAAGGAAAGATATTTTTCTTTCTTTTTTTTTCTATTTTTCTACCCTACCCATAACACAGTACTTGATAAATATTGGATGCTTAATTAATGTGTATCCAAAATTATCTTCTCATGAAACAGAGCCAAGATACCAGAGAAAAGACAGGGAATCATCTAAGTTTTCCATCAGACCTTTTTATATACTTTTAAATAATCATTCTTTGCTGGGAAAACAAGAAAATAGTATACTAGAAACAAGGCATTGACTAATAACTAATACCCTATTCCAAGATAAGGTGAAAATGGGTTCATGATTTAGACAATAAAAGATGATACTATAAGAAAATTAGGGAAACAAGTTTTAGGCTGTCTCTCAGATCTGTGGAGAAGGGAGGAATTTATGGCCAAAGAAGAACTAGAGAACACTATGAAATGCAAAATGGTTAACTCTGATTACATTAAATTAAAAAAGATTTTGCACAAACAAAAACTAATGTAGCCAAGATTGGAAGGGAAGCAGAAAGCTGTGGAAAAATTTTACAACGTGTTTCTTATGAAAGCCCCATTTCTAAAATACATAGAGCATTCACTCAAATTTATAAGAATAAAAGCCAATCATCATTAATAAATGGTCAAAAGATATGAACAGAAAATTTTCAGACAAAGAAATTGAAATCATTTTAGACATATGAAAAAATGTTCTAAATCATTATTGATTAGAGAAATGCAAAGAATGACAACTGTCAGGTATCACTTCACACCTATCAAATTTGTAAGATGACACAAAAAGATAATATAAATGTTGGAGGGAATGTGGGAAAATTGGGACACCGATACATTATTGGTGGAGTTGTGAAATAATCCAATCATTCTGAAAAGAAATTTGGAATTATGCTCAAAGGGCTATGAAATTGTGCATACCTTTTTATCCATCAGTGTCTCTATTGGGTCTGTATCCCAAAGAGATTATAAAAGAGTGAAAAGGACTCACATGTGTAAAAAAATATTTGTAGCAGCCATTTTTTATAGTGACAAAGAACTGGAAATTTAGTGGATATCCATCAGTTGGGAAATGACTGAACAAGTTATAGTATATTAATGTAATGTAATATAATTATTTAAAAATGGCAAACCGGCTGATTTCAGAAAAGCTTGGATGCTAAGTGAAGTAAGCAGAACCAAGAGAACACTGTACACAACAAGAAGATTATATGATGATCAACTATGATGGACTTGGCTCTTTACAGAGGTGATTTAAATCAATTCCAATTGAATTATGATGGAAAGAGACATCCAAATCCAGACAGAAAACTATGGAGGCCAAACAAGAATCAAAGCAGAGAATTTTCTTTAAAAAGTAAAGCTTCATAGTATTTTTACCTTTGTATTGTTTTTCATGTTTTTCCCCTTTTGATCAGATTTTTCTTGTGCAATATGATAAGTATGTAAATATGCTTAGAAGGATTGAACATTAAACCTACATCAGATAGCTTGCTGTCTAGATAAGAGAATGGGGGAAAAGGGAAGGACAAAAATTTGGAACTTAAGGTTTTCAAAGGATGAATATTATCTTTGC
This sequence comes from Sminthopsis crassicaudata, assembly GCF_048593235.1. Classification (NCBI taxonomy): domain Eukaryota; kingdom Metazoa; phylum Chordata; class Mammalia; order Dasyuromorphia; family Dasyuridae; genus Sminthopsis; species Sminthopsis crassicaudata. The sequence continues at coordinate 627,893,929 of NC_133618.1, forward strand.
ATATAATAAATATGAAAAATAAAAAAATAAAATACTATTTAAAAGGAAAAAATAATGGTGCAAAACAAATGTTAGAGAATCAAAAATACAGAATTAAATACTTTTTTTCCAGCCAAAGACAACTTGGAGGATCAGCAACAATGCGATACTAGCACAATATCGTGCCCTGTCCCCATCAAACCAGGAGCAAACATCAGTGCTGCCTCATCAGTGGCAGCAGTTGCTCTTGTTGGACCTCACAGCACAGACACCAAGTGAATTAGAAGGCTGAAAGGAAAAGTCTATCTCAGTAGGATGAGAGGGCCCTGGGAAACCAGCAAACTAGGAGTGGTCTTGGGAGCCACTTAATTGGTGATGGGTACAAAAGCAGCAGGAGGAGCAGTGATGGTGGCTTCCAGAATTCTTAGATGACAGATGGCAAGGGGGTCAAGAACAGCTAGTCAAAAGGACTAGGCATCCTTTTCTAGCACTGAGACAGGACTCTGTTGCTTAGCCCATACTCAGAACCTGGACATAGTCCTAGATTACAGTCCCAGGTTAAGGAAAGGTGCTAATATTCTAGAATTGTGGAACAGGGACTTTCCTCAATGTTTCAGAACAGAAAAGAGTTCTATAATCACTCACAGACCAAAGTGCAGGTCAAGGGAATAATTAACACACTTCTCCATGGATCATACCACTTTGGAAGAACTGAAAGCTTACATGTCCCTTACATATAAGGATCTAAATGCTTATTCTCTCCCCCACCTCTTGAGAATTCTAGCTCATTATGAGCTTTCTGCCTAATACTCCTTCATTACTTACTGTGTACATCACACAATTATGTAATTAGACAAAGAGACTCTGATTTTGGCCAGAGTAGAGTACTCTCAGTGTGGAGACTAATATACTTTCATCTCTTTGAGAAGAGGAATGGATATAAGCTGAAGTTATTAACAATACATGCAGCCCTAGTAGTAAGCCTCCAGAGTCAATGAACCCTTAGGTCTTTCTGGGTGATCAAGGGAGAATAATTATCTGTCAAAAATAAAAATACTTGGATTTTGAACCTCTAGATTTGAATGATCAATCATGCCCTGAAACATTTTAGGATGCTCAACCCAAGAAATACTCAATGCCAGGATCAATAACTCAGTTCTGTCTAAAATTGAAAGACAGATGTTGTTTTATTACTGACTGCACCAGAACTGTTGATAAACAAGAAGCTGTATAAAATACATGAATTTTTGGCATATTACTATATGTATCCATCCAAATGACTCAGGTGTATTTAGAAAATTTGATAATACTGTATCTCCACTTCTGAGCATCCCTCTCAGCAGCAGAAGGGACATCAAGCTACTCTGTTTTCAGAAAGAAATTTTTAGATATGAAGTTTTCCTAAATACAGAAAAATAAGCTATCCTTGACATTATACATAATCCTGGTTATTATGCTATTCTACATATACATAGGAGACTCAGATTATATCATTATGATCTATGTGATTTAATAAGGAATAGATTATAAAAAGTCCAATGGGTCTCATTTCTTCACTTCACCGTTCTTATAGCATACTTGCCTTATTAATGAGTTCCCCTATCATTCCATTCCAGGAGGTGTTATGTAGCTGGTGACCATATTTGCCATCAGGAGCTTGATAAATCTCATATTTAAATCCTAGGGTTTTGGCCAAGGCATCCAGGACATCAATGGAGAAGCCTTTGTAGCGTTTGGGCTGCCCAAGTATATTCTCTGCCACCATCACAAAAGGTTCTTCCTGAGAAAAATACAATGTTTAAGCTAATATTAAAGCCACTTATTTTCAAAGAATGTAATTGAGTGGTGAGGATGTTAATGCTTACTGATTTGGAACTATGGGTACTTAAACTATTAACAAAGAATGGACTTTACCATAATTTAAGAATAGTTATAAAAATAATAATTTATATCTGCCATTAAAAAGAGGCAAGGAAAAGCTTTTACAATGGAGAAGGGGGGATGAGAGGGAGCAAGTCAACCTTACTCTCATTGGACTTGACACAAATAGGAAATAACATACATACTTAATAGGGGTATAGAAACTTATTCTACATTGCAGTAAAATAGGGGGGAGATAAAATATGGGAAAGGGGTAAGAGTGATAAAAGAGAGGACATATTGGGAGAGGGAGTGGTCAATAGAAAAATATTTTTGAGGAGGGATAGGGAGAAAGAAAAGAGAATAAATGAGGAGAAATACAATTAGCAATAATAAATATAAATTTTTTTGAAATAAGTTTCTCTTATGGAATATTATTATTCTCTAGGAAATGATGCGAAGGATGCTCTCAGGGAAAAAAAAAACACATGGAAAGCCTTCCATGAAAAAAGTGAAATATATTGTATACAAAGTAATAGCAATGTACTGGGATGACCACCTGTAAATGACTTTCTTATTCTCAATAGTATAATCACCCACAACTACTCTGAAAGACTTATGATGAAAAAACTTATCCATAGCCAGAGAAAAAAACCAATTTGTCTGAATATAGATCTAAGCATTCGTTATTTCTCTTTATTTTAAACTTAATTTTTTGAGGGTTTTTATTTTCATTAGGATGGAAGATCTATGTTTTCTTTCACATGGAAATGTTTTGTATAACTTCACATGTGGTTTCTTAATTGTGATTGGGGTAAGAGAGAGAACCTAGAACTCAAAATGCTTAAAAACAAATGTTAAAAAATGTTTTGAATGTAACTGGGGAAATATTAAAAAATATATATATATTAAAAATAATAATTTACTCTTTGGGGAACAATGTTCTAAGATATCAAATCAGACATCTATAGGTTACCAAGATCTGTACAGGATGGTATAGGTAAAATCCAGTTCCCAAACTATAGAATAATCATCTTTAGTTCAAAACTTTGAGATTTGTTCATCATTGTCCTAAATGTTTACTACATAGGAAAAGCCATAGTAATACTTCTGTCCATTCAGAAAGGACTAAAAGAACCTGTATTTTTGTGGAGACATTCTATATGCCTACTGATAGAAAAGTGATGGGCTCAATACCAAGAAAGAAATACATATAGTTTTATAAGTAAGAATTTGTTTTTGAAAAAAAATAATTAAAAATGTTTTGTATCACCCTTGGTTCCTTCATTAGTAGCCTTACCAGTGTGCTGTTTCTTATAAGCTAATCACCTGTATTCACATATGTGGCAATTTTTCAGACTTGATATTTACCTATAATTTATAGGATTCCACTTAAGAAAGCCAGATGCTTCTCAAAGATTTTCAAGTATACAAACTCATGCTATGATAACATAGAAAAAGGAGCAATCTATATACTAGGTTATCTCAAGAAATATTTCATTAAGATCGCATTATGGTCCAATGAGAGAATTGGAATTAAAACATAGGACTTGGGTCTTTGAGCATCGACCATAAATGTATGCTTTCTTCTTTTTCATGATACACTGTAAATGGTTTGACTTTAAGGGTAACAATATGAAATGCTAACATTTGTCATTATTCCTTTCCCTTGCATTAACTAGATCCAGTGTGGCCCTTTTGACAATGAAGCTCAAGGAATTGTTTTTAATATTAATTATTTTGAATAGATTAATTATTAATTAATAGAATGTGCTTAGGTAATTGAGGGTAGGAGGAGGAAGAGAAAACTCTAGGAGGGGGAGGAAAATGCTGTTTTCTTCATAATTACTGCCAGAATGGAGGTGAAGTCATATCTGGAAATAAGAGAATAGAATGTGGAAATATATCTGATATGGCTAGTATGGAACCAAGTTGTAAAAACATTGTTTAGCTTTGTTATCCGAGTCTCTATCCTCCTAGGTAATATTGTTAGTTAAACAAGGTGACAGGATGTTAGAAAGGGCAAGGACATTTAGCAATAGACAGGATACAGCTTTTGATTCCTGAACATGATCCTACCAAGACAGTCACCACTTTGAGTGTCAGTCCATGGAGGTGGCTGCCTGTGTGCCTCTCCTGAAGGCTGCCATTCAGACCTTTCTCCGAGTCCCAAGTCGCCAGCTGTGGAAGAGAAAAGAATGAAGACATAAACAAAAGAATGTTCCATCAGTTCTTGCCTATTCTCCTTCCCATCTCAGATCAAATATATATCTATCCAACTAAAAGTGGGAACAAGTAATCAATAACCCCATGGGATTTCCCATGAATGTAAAATAAATCTATAACTATGAGCATGAATAGAACTTAGCCTCAGAGTGCTACATTGAACGTGTACTAATGATACCTGAATATATTCCATAGTATAAAGATGCTAACTTTTAGTCCCCAATTAGCAAGTATAATTTGTTAATTAGAAATCTACTGAGTGGTAGGCTATATAGAGTACCTCTTTCTACCCTCCTACTTTACTCTCCCTTAGGAACCATTTTGTATCACTTTTCAGATACTAGGATTATAATAAGCACAAGCATAAAAATGCTTTGAGTATAGCTGTGGCCAAAATTCCCAATGATTTATAGGGACAGAAGACTGTTCAAAAAAGATCAGAATTTCATTCAGTTGCTCTATTGTATTGTGAGGAATAATGTCATCTTTTTGATTAATTGAAATAATTAATTAATTACATTTCAGTGGTGCAAAAGTGAGTTCTTACATTCTTCCTACAATTATCTCAAGGCTACCTTATTACTTCAAATCACCTTTTTTTTTTTTTTTTTTGGCCTCTACTATCACACTGAGATATATATAGATAGATATATATAGATATAGATAGATATAGATATATATATATAGATATACACACACATACACATATATACATACATATATATGTATATATATATATATATGTGTGTGTGTATATATATATATATATATATATATATATATATATATATATATATATATATATATATATCAATCACCTCCTAGAAAAAGAGATAATAGAGTTCATCCTGAGTTGCAAAGTGTCTGTCTATAGCAGACTTCATTACTACCCAAAAAACAATCTGGAGAGAAGATCATATATCTGGCATGGTATGGCAGTCATAGGATACATTCCATTGAGAAGTTTTCTTTGTAAAAAGATAAAATATTTGGGATTTCCTTAGAAAGGAGATTACAAGGAAAACCTTTTCTCACAGGATATTGGATGGTGTGATTTCTTTTGAAAATATCCTATTGTTGAATGAGTCTCAGTTCCAAACACACTCATAAATGCTAAGGAGACAAAGAAAAAATATACAATCCCTCATTCCCTCTTTTTTTGTCCCCTACTTCTGTCTCTCTTTGCCTCTAACTCTGTCCAAAACCTGAGTCCTGAATCACAGTGACTCAGCATCTGGAGGCAGATATCCACGGAAGGGAAATTTGCTGTTATATTTTGATAGTAGTTTGGGAAGGGAAATACTGATATAGACTGTGACATCTATTCTGGCTGGAAGGGGTCTGTGCTCTGATGTTCTCAGCTGTACAACATTTGATACAAACAAAGGACCTGGTTCTAGGAGCTAATCTCAAAGGAACTATTGGATTTTTCTTTCTCAGTGTTATCTCAATAAACCATTAGTAACTCCCTGATTATTATAGATGAGAATTCTGGAAAGGCCTTTGATCCAGAAGAAAAAAAATAGCAATAAATCCAAGCTCTCTTTTCATTTGTGCCTTTTATTAACATTTTAACTACTGATCAATACATGGTTTCTGGATGCTCCAGAAGTAGAGGGGGAAAGTGAATAAATATTACCAGGGAAACCTGAAAATAGAATCAAAGATCAGGATTTCTATGGGAGAAGTCTCAAATTAATTCAATGACCCAAACTTTAAAATGGCAGAACTTTAAAGGTCTTTTCAGTAGACTTTCAATATTCAGCTGATAGCACAGGGCATAGAAAATTGAGTTGAGTCAAGAAGATCTGAGGTAAAATTTGGCCTCAGATACTCATTAGTTACATGATTCTGGGAAAATCATTTAATATCTGTTTGCCTCAATTTTAAAAAATATAAAATGAGGATTTTTTTGGTAGTGCCATGATTTTATCAGTGCAAACCTTTTCACTTTTAAGGGATTTAGTGGACTTTATTATAAATTTTATAATTACCAAAAGACAGGAATAATGCCTGCTTCCCAGGGCTTTAAGATCTTAGCACTGTTCCTAGTACACAGTAGGTACAACATACATGCTTATCCCTTCCATCTTCTTTACCCTTGGCTTGACTCTGATTCCAGAATCTTAGAATATGAAGAATATAGACTTAGAAGATAATAGGTGGCAAGGACATCCAAAGTTATCTAATTCAACACCCTCATTTCATGGAAGATAAAACTGAAGTTCATTGAAGCTCACTGACATGACAGAGACAAAAATCCACACCTTCTCCTCTGATTTCAATTCTTGTGTTCCTTCTACTATTTTTCATATCACACATCCCCACTCTAATTCCAATATTGGGAACCAACAGTACACTACCTCTAACAACAAATGTTTATAGACCTTGAGATTCCAATATAGATGGCGATTTAGAGGCAGCTAAGGGATGCCATAGAACATTGGGCACTGGATCAGGAGTCAGGAAGCTTAGAGTACAAATCTGGGCTCAGACACTTACCACCTCTGTGACCCTGGACAAATCAATCTCTATTTGCCACAGTTTTCTTATCCATGAAATGGGGATAAAAATAGTATAAATTCTTAGGAATTGTTAGGAACATCAAATGAGATATTTGTAAAGTGTTTTACAAACCTTAAAATGTTATTTAAGTACTAACTATTACTGTTGTAGAGGTTTCTTCATATATAAATCCACATATGAAATTGTACATATATCTATATAGTCGATATGCATGTATGCTTATATGGCAGAATCACATACTTTTAGAGTTGGGAGAAAATTCAAAGACAAGGTAGTCTATGCCATACTAAAAAAGGAATCCTTCCCAAAATTTAAAAAGTCATATTCTAACCCCAACTTGCAGACTTTCAATGTGAGAAAACCTATTACCTTAAGGCAGCCCAATTGTTAGCACTTTTCTCCCCCTTTCCCCCCTTTTTTCTCCCTTCCTTCTCTTTGCTACTTGCATCCGTTTCTCCTATTTTTCCTCTGAAGTCAAATCTGGTTTAAAATACTTGAAAATCACTATCATATTCCTTTTGTGCATTTTCTCTTTTCCATGCAAACAATCTTATTCATTTAGCTCATCTTCAGATGGCTTGATGGTGAGATCTTTTAACCATCCTAGTTGCTCTTCTCTGGAAATTAAAACATCTAGCAATGCTATTGAAGAAATGTAGCTGCTAAAAGAGAATGGAATTCTCTGGATATGGCAGCACCAATACAGAATAGAAGCAGGAATGATCACTTCCCTAGACCTGGACATAAACCATCCCTAATGATGCCACAGATCATATTGGCTTCTGTACTAGTCAGGTTGTCCTGCTGAGTCATTGATTTTATTACAAAGTCCACTAAATCCCTTAAAAGTAAAAAGGTTTGCACTGATAAAATCAAGGCACTACTAAAGCTACCAAACTCCACTGTGTATATTTCTAATTAAAAAGTTTTCATTTACATTATCTCAGATAACCCTCAACACAACCCTATTAGACAGATTTTATGCAGATTAAATAGAAATAGATTAAAATGTGAACACACACAGTACACAGATATGTATGTATACTTATTTGCATATTCAAACATAAACATGCATGAGTAAATACCCCTGTGTAAGTGTAACTGTAAGCATATAAAAGCAGGGCAAAATACTCAACATTTTATCTTTGAGTAAAGTGAGGCTCAGAGAAGTCCCAGGATTTGCACAAAGTCAGGTAGCAAAATCAAGAGTTAATAATAGAAGGAAAGATGACTAAGATAGGAAATATTGAGTTCTTCAAAATTCTCCCCCACACAAAGGAAACTCTCACCTCGAGATAAATTTTGAATGTTGAAATAATTAAAAGGTCTTGGGAGAACCTCAGAAAAGATTTGACCTCCCAGTGCCCTTACTGAAGTGCAAAATATCTCTAGGAAGATTCTCCCAAATCAATCAACAAGCAATTAACCCTTGGGGCCACTTTCATATCATTGATAATATAGGGGTCATGCAACTGAGCAGAGGAAAACTGAAGGGACTTTTGCTATTGGAGTACCAGTGATACTGGTCTACAGCTGTGAAAGAGGAAGAATAAACTCATTACGGGTGAATGTGGTTGCAAAGGGGTGAGGACCCTATTGGTTATGGGAACTTGGCAGAGGGCAGAACCACTAGTTTTGGTTCCAGGGCATGTGGGTAAACTGATATTTGGCTTGGGAAGGATTGCATGGAGTAAGAGTTTTTGTAGTGATGGCATGACAGGGGGGCCCTGGGTGTAGCTCAAGGGTGGAGAAGAGTGTCTGAAATTAAGATCATAGAACTCAGAAAACAACAGTACCAAAACACAAATATGTACCGTCATCCACTACACCTCCGGACCATGGCCTGCTCATAATAATAAGCTACTAAAAATAAGAATGGTTAAGAAGAAGAGAAAGAAACTAATGATAGATTGCTATCATGAGGATATAGGAGATCCGGGTTCATACTCAGAAGAAATAATGAAGTTTCAAAAAGTTACTCCTACTTCAAAGAAAAATGATAAATGGTCAAAAGTCCCAAAAGAGTTCTTGAAAGAGCTTAAAAAGGACTTTACATATCAAATAAGAAAGACTGAAGAAATGTTGGAAAGAAATAAAAGAATTCCAAGAAAATTATGGAAAGCCAATCAATTGGAAAAAGATAACCAACATACTGAGGAAGAAAATAACTCCTTAAAAAGTAAACTTGGGAAAGGAGGAGCTAATAACATGATTATAAGACAAAAAATAATAAAACAAATCAAAGGAATTGAAAAATAGGAGAAAATATGAAACCTCTCATAAGAAAAAAAATCTGAAAAACAGATCAAAGAGACACTGAAATATGTGAAATTTATCTCTTTTTTTTCTAAAAAAAAGGTTTAGATTGTATATTATAAGAAATTATTCAAGGATATTTTACTAAAGTTCTAGAATGAAAGGGTAAAATACAAATTTAGAAAAAAATCAATTATCATTTAAAAGAGATTCCAAGATGAAAACTCACAAAAATATTACACCCAAGTTCCATAGCTCCCAAGTTAAGTAAAAACATTACATACAAGAAAAAATAATTTAAAAACTGGAATTACACTCAGGATAATAAAAGAGCTAACAGCTTTTACATTAATGAATCAAAGTGTTCAGAATATTTCAAAGGCCAAAAGAACTGGTTTGCAACCAAAAATAATTTACTCAGGAAAATTGAGTATAATTCTGACTGGGGAAAAATGGATATTTAATGAATTTTTAAAAATGTTCCAGTATGTATGTGACAAAAAGTGGAAATTTTTTCAAAAGAAATTTTGACATGTAAAATCCAGGAAAAATATAAGGCAAATGTTAAAAACAAATTAAAACATTTATATAAGGGATTTAATAAGGTTGAACTGTTTATCTCTTATGTAGGAAAATGCTATTTGTATTCTTAAGAATGTTACCATTATTTGGGTAATTTTAAAGAATACACATAGACAAAAGATACGTGCTTGAGTATGAAGAGATGATTCTAAAAGTAAATAAAAAATGAATCTAAAAAATAAATTAGGTATGGAGAAGTATAATTGAGCAATTATCTTAAACAGACAAATCAGAAATGGAAGAACTGGCATGACGAAAGCAAGAACATTACTATTATGGCAATTGGTTAAAGAAGGAATAATATATACACTTGGGTATAAAACATATAAATTTATAAAGAAATAGGATGGTAGAGGAGTGGATAAAGGAGGGATTTTTAGAAGGGTATATAAATTAGGAAGTAGGAGTGTGGGGGAAGAGTTTAAAGGGAAAATTCTTAGAGGAATGGATAGAATAAGGAATAAGAAGGTAATAGAGAAGATAAAAAGGAAGGGTTCTTTCAGAGGATGCAGATTAAGGAAATGGTGACTAGAAATCAGATGTGAGAAGAATGATGGGGTCAGAAGGATAACAACGATGAAAAATAGACTGGGTGGAAATACACAACTAGTAATTATAACTTTGAATTTTTTAATGACATGGAATCACTAATAAAAGAAAAATTGATAGGCAGAATGGATTAAAAATCAGAATCTGACAATATATTGTCTACTAGAAACATATTTTAAAATGAGATACACACAAAATTAAAATAAAGGACTAGAGTAGTATTTGCTATACTTTAGCTGAGGTTTAAAAAAAAAGTCAACACAGAGATAGCAATTATAATCCTAAAGTAAAAACTAAAATAGATTTAATTTAAAAAGTTAAACAAGGAAGCATTATCATTAAAAGGTACCATCAATAATAAAACAATCCCAATACTGAACCTATATGTACTCAATACTATAGCATCTAAATTTTTAAAGTGCATTATAGGTAAAAATAGGTAATAATATTATAATAGAAGGGAACTTAACCTTACCCACTCAGAATTAGATAAATCTAACAAAAATAAATAAAAATAAACAAGTTAAAGAATTGAATAGAATCTTTTTTGGGGAGTGAGCAAATTAGAGTTGAGTAACTTTACTTATTTAATTAATAAATTAAATTTGAAGTAATAGAATTAATAAATTTGAATCAAGGTACTCCTGACTCCAAGTTTAATGCTCTATTCATTGTACAACCTAGCTGCCATAAATGGAATCTTAAAAAAACTAGAGAAAACTGAATGAGAACTGAAAGAGTTATACCATTTTTCTCAGTGGTATGTGGTAACTTTATAAAAATTGACTATATAAATAAAAAAAATTGACCATATATTAGGGCATATAAGCTTTATGGTTAAATGCAGAAAAGCAGAAATATTAAATGCATCCTTTTCAGGTTACAATGCAATGGAAATTATATTCCATAACATACTACAAAAACACTAATTAAAAATTGATTGGAGACTAAATGACCTAGTCTTTAAAAATGACTGTTTTAAAGAACAAATCAAAACAATCGATTGCAAAGAATTATAATAATGAGACAATATGTTAATATCTATGGGATGGAGCAAAAGCAGTAAAAGGAGGAAAATGCATGTGTCTAAATACTTATGTCACTAAAATAAAAAATACACCAGTGAATTGGGTATGCAATCAAAGCTAGAAAAATAACAAATTTTAAATTATCAATTCAATTTTAAATTGGAAATCCTAAAAAAATTAAACGTGAGATTTATAAAATCAGGAATAAAAATTGAATGAATAAATAAAGCTAGGAATTGGTTTTATGGGGGAAAATGATTAAATAGATAAATCAATGATTAATATGATCTTTAAGAATAGGGAAAAAACAGATCACTATCAGTAAATAAAAAAGATGAATGACATTAGTAAAGATGAAATCAAAGCAATTATAAGAAGTTATTTTACCCAATTATATAAAGTATAAAATGCCTAAGGTTAACAGAAAAGAAAATAGAACATATAAATATACCTATTCAAAAAGGAAATTGAACAAACTTTATATGAGCTTTTTAAGAAAAAAGCATAGTGATATGTCTCTCTTCAACAATGAATTGATTCAGACCAGTTCCAATTGTTCAGTAATGAAGAGAGCCATCTATCCCCAGAGGACTATGGGAACTGACTGTGGACCACAACATAGCATTTTCACTCTTTTTGTTATTGTTTGTTTGCACCTTTTTTTTCTTCTCTGTTTTTTTTTTTCCTTTCTAGATCCTATTTTTCTTGTGCAGAAAGATAACTATATGGATATGTATACTCATGTTGGATTTAATATATATTTTAACATGTATTGGAATACCTGCCATCTAGCAGATGGGGTGGGGGGAAGGAGGGGAAATTTGGAACAGAAAGTTTTGCAAGGATCAGTGTTGAAAACTTATCCATGCATATGTTTTGTAAATAAAAAGCTATAATAAAAAACTAAAAAATAATTCATAGAGATTAAGAATTAAAAGAAAAGAAAAAAGCATCATGGGACAGCTAGGTGGCGCAGTGAATACAGCACCAGCCCTGAAGTCAGGAGGACCTGAGTTTAAATCTGACCTTAGACACTTAACACGTCCTAGCTGTGTGATCCTGGAGAAGTCACTTAACCCAAATTGTCTCAACAAAAAAGAAAAAAAAAGCATCAGGACCAGAGTGATTTACAAGTGAATTCTACTAAACATTTAAAAATCAACTGATCAACTAAAGATGAACAATTCCAATATTAAATAAATTATCTGGAATAATAACCAAAGAGGGATCCATATCAAATTCCTTTAATGTATTAATACTTAAACCATAAAGAGCAATAGCAAAGAAAATTAAAAGACAATTTTATTAATGAGTATGAATATAAAAATCTTAAATAAAATACTAGTTTGGAGACTACAACAATCTGTTACAAAGATTGTGCATTCTGACCAAGTGGGAATGACCAGCAAATGCATGGATGATTTAACACAAAGAACACCATTAACATAATTGATTATATCAATAACAACAATTACCGAAATCTTGATTATGTCAATAAAAACAGAAAAAAAGCTTTGATAAAATATAACACTCATTTCTAATTCAAGTACCCTAAATTATAATTATAAATGCATTTTTAAAATTGATTATAAGCTTCTACCTAAAATCATTAGAAACATTATTTATGATGGGAATAATTTGTAGATTTTCCCAATAAGATCAGGAATGAAACAAGGATATCCATTATTCACCATTATTATTCAATATTGCTAGCAATAGCATTAAAGGAAGAAGAAACTGAAATAATTCCAATAGACTTGAGACAATAAAACTATTCTTTTTGCAAAGGATATGATGAAAATCCTTGGAAAATTCTAAATGTTCAACTAAAAAGGTAGTGAAAACATTCAATAATTTTAGCAAAGTATTTTGTGTAAAATAAAACTACATAAATCAGTAGCATTTCAACATAATACCAACAAAATATTCCAAGAAGAGGTAATGAGACATAACCCATTTAAAATAATTGTAGACTGTATAAAATATTTAGATGTATATCTACCAAAACAAACTCAGAATCTATATAAACATAATTATAAAATATCTATGCACAAATAAAATCAGATTTAAACAATCAAAAATATTAATTCAAAACAATGATCATAAAAATGAAAAAAATTGATAATCTGTTTATTCAAAATCATTCCAATTCAATTAGCAAAAAAAATTACTAAATTAAAAAAATAAAATCTATTTCAGAACAATAAAAAGTCAAATATATGAAAGAAATTAATGGAAAAAAAGTAAAGGAAGGAGTTTAGCATTTACCATCTATCAATGATACCAAAAGGCAATAAGTATCAAAACTAACTGGTACTGGCTAAGAAGTAGTAAAGTACATTAGTGAAACAGAGTAGAAATATAATACACAACAGTGAATTATTGTAGTAACCTTGTGTCTGCCAAATGTAAACTGAAGTTTTGGGATAATAAATCATTATTTCTTAAAAATTGTTTGAAAGCTGGAAAGTAATCTGGTAAAAATCAGGCATAGACCAACATATTATACTATTTACCAAAACAGTTCAAAATGTGTAATTACCCTGTGTGAAAATGGGGATATTATAAAGAAATTATAAGAATATGACATATATTACTTATCAGATTTATAGATGGGAAAATAATTTATGAATAAACAAGAGAATATTATGAGGTGTAAAATGGATGATTCCAGTTAACATTAAATTAAAAAGTTTTCATACAAATAGAAGCCAAGGTAGCCAAGATTAAAAGAAAAACAGAAAATGGGGAAGGGATTTTTATAGGCAGTTTTTCAGATAAAAACGTCATTATCTCTATTAAAAAAAAAAACAACAAACAAAAACCTTTGCCAGCTACACTAATTAGCTTGCCCTGACAGGTATTGTTTGGTCAGCAATTGTAGAGACTGTTGGCCCTTCATAAACAAATTTATTTTTGGAGTGGGGGTAGTACTCAAGAGAACATTTTTTCAAGTAAAAAAAAAAAAAGTCGAAGGAAACTGAGTATGTACTCTGAACAACCTAAAATTCAACCTAAAATAGTTTATGCAAATTTTTTGTAAATAGTTGGTAGGTTTATTTCTTTATAGTTTCAAATATACAAGGACAAAACAGAGTGTATCAGGGGATCAGAGATTGAGTTTATCACAGGGATATTCTCTCTTCCCACAAACCTGTCACTCTGGGACCCCACTATGGGACAAGCAATTTTAATTTTAAGTAAATGTTGATTTGAAGGAACCTCGTGAAGGCACTAGATATATGTCACATTCAATGAGAAGATAAAATATTCCATTCAAATTAAAAAAATAAGGAGAAAACTCCTTCCTCATTCCCACAGGGATTTTTTGCCTTTACAGCATTCATAGTACCCCATATTTTAGAGAAAGAAGGATTTGTCCGTCTTCCCCTTGAGCTGTGATTTCTCCCTATTTGCTAGGCAGACGTATTCAGTCTATAAGAAATAAGTGATGCAGATAAGGTTGATAAATGGGACTTGAAGAAACTTTTGGCCCAGAGAATTCCAGCCTCTACATCTGCCAGCTCCAGACCATTTCACTTGTATCTAAGTGTGTCAATGTTGACTTCTACTTGTACTTGTGGACAAGATTTTGTTTATAGGATCGATGAATTTACGGGACACATACACCAATTTTTTGACAGCTGACCTGTCAAGATCAGTGCCTGAAAAAACTAATTTCCAGCACGGTTAAACAAAACGCGAGCTGCTATGATTTGATAAGACCATTACAGTTTTTCATTCACGCTGGAAGTCTGTTCTATCCTTACCAGAAATGTGGAGCCAGAGGTTACAACACAATCATCACTTGAGAGGAGATATACGACTTCTAAATCTGATTATGACCAACAAGTGTTCTCAGGATCAACCAGTTGTAGAATGAATTTGAAAAACCACTGGACTCTAAAAAATATATTTTCTAAGTCAATCTAGGGTGGTAGTGATATTCAAGTTTCTGGTGTGTGTGTGTGTGTGTGTGTGTGTGTGTGTGTGTGTGTGTGATATGTGAGTATTTGGAACTTAAGAGCATTCTTTTAATAATGTTCTTGCTATAAAAATAGAGAATAGCTCTTGTTCAGAGAATAAACTAAGCTATATGTAAACAAGTGATCGATATGCATTAAAATGGCATTCTTCTTTATAAAATAGGAAGTCAGTTGATCTGCACCCTAATTAAGGGTGAGAGCATCCTTGATTCCTGATATAATGCCACTTGTCTATTCCTCTGAAAATTTAGAGGCTTAACTGCTATATTTTGTAGAAGAGTAACATTCTCTTAAGAGAAAGAATGATAAAAAAGTTGATAAAAATTGCAGGTTAAGGCATTGCAAGGGAAAAATGAAGAACAGCTATGAAATAAAAGTACTCCATGATTTGGGGGAGAATTTATTAAGAAGTTTTCAGAAATTTAATTAATAGATGCCCTGACCAAAGACTCCCATCAACAGAATATGAAATAAACAGTGATCGACATTGATAAAATGGAGTTAGGATATTTTAGAAACTGTCTAACTAACAGACATCAAACAATTATACCACCATACCAAACAATAGCAAAAGCAGTAGGATTTTGGAAGCTTTTAATATAAAAGACAACCAGAAAATTTTTGAATATAGACCTAGGTTGGACTAAATGTCTGTCAACCAAGAAGCAGCCTATATAAATTCAAGGTCACTTAACCAGAAAAAGGCACATTATGATGACGATGTTTACCTACAGAAAATCCCCCAAAGACTATCTAAGAATAAAGGGAACCAATAGAAACAAGATTAAAAGGGAAGTATAAAACTGGGGTGAAAATCTTTACAGCTAGTGTTTCTGATAAAAGTCTCATTTCTAAAATATATTAAGAACTCTGTCAAATTTATAAAAATTTAAGTCATTACCCAATTGATAAATAGTGAAAGGATATGAACAGACAATTTTCAGATGAAGAAATTAAAATCATCTATAGTTACATGACAAAATTCTCTAAATCACTATTGATTAGAGAAATGCAAATTAAAACAACTCTATGTTACCATCTCATATCTCTCAGATTGGATAAGATAACAGGAAAAGATAATGATAAATATTGGATGGGATGTGGGAAAATTGGGACACTAATGCATTTTTGGTGGAATTGTGAAATAATCCAACCATTCTGGTGAGCAATTTGTAATTATGCTCCAAAGGTTACAAAACTGCACATTACCTTTGATTCAGCAGTGCCATTACTGGATCTATATGCCCCGAAAATCATAAAGGAGGGAAAAGGAACCATATGCACACACAAAAGTTTGTAGCAGCTCTTTTTATGGTGGCAAAGAATTTGAAAATGGGTAGATACCCATCAATTGGGGATTATTTGAACAAGTTGTGGTACATGAAGATAATGGAGTATTATTGTTCTATAAAGAGATAAACAAGCTGATTTTAGAAAAGCCTACAAAGATTTATATGAACTGTTGCTGAGCAAAACAAGCAGAACCAGGAATACATTGTGCATAATAACATCAAGAATGTGTGATGATCAACTATGAAAAACCTGATTCTTCTCAGTGGTTCAGTAATCCAAAGTAATCCCAATCAACTTTGGACAGAAAATGTCATCTGCATCCAGAAAAATAACTAAAGAGACTGAATGTAAATCAATACATGCTATATACAATTCTTTTTGCTGCTTTTTTTTCTCTCTCATGCTTTTTCCCTTTTACTCTGATTTTTCTCTCCCAACATGATTCATAAAGCAATATGCATTAAAAGATAAATCTACTGGAAAAAAATGAAAAAAAGGAATAGTTTACAATCTACATGTTACAAGAGTGATCAGATGTTTGAAATCATACATCCTTTAAGTATAGGAATAATAAAGCCTCTTTTAACTTTTACATCATTTTTACCCAGTTTTATTTTATAAAAAAGCTGTCACTAGTTTCCACAGTAGTCATAATATTGGCCCAACAAAATAAATATTGACTCAAATCAGCTTGAATCTAAAACTTTGGCCAACAGAATCTAGCCAGCAATAGAAACTGATAGCCAAGTTCCCAAACCATTTATTTTCCAAATAATAAGTCAGTGGCTTCCCCACCAACACTTTTCCCTGATGCCCAATAAAGAGGTGACAGTATTTCCTCAAAATATTGTAAAACAAATTCTGACACATTTTAAGCCAAAACACTTCAAATGTGGGTCAAGAGATGGAATCTATGTATATAGTATAAATATATGTGTGTGTGTATTATATGTATCATATGGTATACATATATACATATGTATATATATTTGAATAAGAGAGAGACAACAAAGAGAGGAAAGAGAGAGAGAGAACATGTTTATGATGTGGAAAAGGTGCCAATTTTTGTTGATAAAGCTCCCTCATTCAGGCAATCAATGAAATCTTAAACAATCTCTCTGTTCTGTCCTTTTTCACTGTTTTTCCCATTGCTGAAATGTTCTTATCCTTCTCATTCTAGACTCCTTCAAGGTACAATCCAATTTCTATCTTCTACTGAAAGTTTTTCATGGTCCTACAATTATTTCCGGCTCAGAATAGCTTGCATCTACTCTGCATATACATTAGATGTTCTTATCTATTTACATATTGTCTATCCTCTTAGAATGGAGAAGGAACTTCTTGAGGGTAGGATTTATTTTCAAGTTTTCTTTGTAACACCAGTGTTTAGCATCACTACTGGCAGAATGCAGGCATATATTAAATGCTTGTTGAATGATTCTCTATATCCACATATCCAACTATCAAAAATATTTATGTGGAGAGACTCATCACTAAAACACTAATACCAAAAATAATAATTTTTTGTGAGGTGAGTTTTTAGCAAATATTAAGGATTACTAATCTAAGTCTGGGAGGCAATACACATGCTGATGAAATGACATGAATCATTCAGGATACCCAAGTAAAGCCTAACTGGATTAAGGTACATATATAGTATTTAATCATTTATGAAAGTATATCTATCAAGAACTGGGGGTCCTTGTCAGTTGCTCAAGAAATCTCTCACTTGTTTCATAAAATATTTAAGTGACCATGTTCACCAGTAAAACTTGTAATGTTCTCTTCTTTAAATTGTAATCATTCTCTGGAAACAGGTTTCTTGGGGATCTTCTGGAGGCAGTCTTTGTTTCAGTTAAGTTCAATAATCTCAGATGCAGCCAGGAGTCCAAATCTTTTATTGTCTCTTTCCAAATCTTATCTCCACTTGGGGTTCGGCTTGTTTTCTGGTGGCCTTCTGGGTCTTGGTCTCAGTGTTCTCCACAGGACAGCCTGCCCCCACTTCTCTGTTTTCCTTCCTTTGTTCTGCCTGACTTGTGAATCTCCTTGACTGAATCCTGACTCTGAATCTCCCAAAGTCCTCTTTGGCCCTGAGAGCTTTTTGTGTATATGCTGCACACTGAGTACACACCAATAACTACATCACTAGGAAACCATTATTTATTGTAGGATTAAAGCAATGCTAAAATTAGATTTAACCATTGTCTCTTCAATTCCACTCAGTACCTTGTTTCAAGTTCTGGCCCATAACATCTCCTTGTAGGATCAGATCAATCATACTAAACCATGCTAAATTAGATAATTATTGTCTCTATCCATTCCAGTAACTTAGCACCTTGTATGAATCCTAGCAAAAACTAAAAGAATTTACTGTGTAACTCAGGGGTTCTCAAACTATGGCCCGCAGGCCAGATGCAGCCCGCTGAGTATGTTTATGTGGCCCTCCGGGTTATGGCAAATGGGCTGAAGGGCGGAGACAGAGTGTGAGCTTTTGTTTTTACTATAGTCAGGCCCTCCAACAGTCTGAGGGACAGTGAACTGGCCCCCTATTTAAAAAGTTTGAGGACCACTGGACTGTAAATATTTGAAAATAAGGATTAAAACATAGATTTTATATAAATGGAATATGTAGTTTCCATATAGCAATTGTGTTAGTTAATAGTAACTGAATCCAAAAAGATCTTGAAGAATAGAGCGGTGGTTTGATTGTAGGAAATCATGAGGTATTAATGAAAAGAGCTGAGGACTTGGAATTAAAGCAGTGTCCCAAATATGTTCATGAAGAATCAGTTACGACTTTAACAAGGACTTAAACAAATACACCATGACAAATGTAAATCTCAGCTATGCTATTTATGATCTGTATGATTTTGGGCAAGTATATTAACCTCTCTGGACCCATCTGTAAAAGAAAAGATGCTGGAATAAATGAACTATAAGTAACCTTTCAACTAAAATATATGATCCTATAAAATATTTTGCACTGACAATGAAATTCAATGGATAAAAATGTAGGATTTTGCACAGAGATTTAAAAGATAGATACCATAAGTACAAGATGGGAGGAGACATAGATGGTCAAGAATTCATGAGAAAAACATCTTGGAGTTTTGGTGGATTGTAAACTCAATATGTGTTAACAGAAAGACGATCAGTGTCCAACCACCCCAATTCCTCAGGCAGGGGGAAGCTAAAATATATTGAAACTACAGTTAGAGAAATATGGAGCTTAAAATAAGGTAGAATCAGGAAGGAAATGGTCTGCCTACATTTTTCTCAGATATCAGAAAAATACGTACATTTTGAAGGGATATTTATAACATAGAGCAGGTGAAGAGGAAGACAAACAGGATAGTGAGAAAACTAAAAGGAATACCATGTCAAGGTATTAGATAGGTTTAGTCTGGAAAAGGATGCCTGAAAGGAAATGTAATAGCTGGCAATTCCTAGAGTCATTCTCCTAAGACTAGAATTTCACTCTGATTTCACTCTAAAGGACCAGAAATTCACTTCCTGATCAAATTCAATTTTCTGAGCTGGGCTTCATATTTCAAGATGAATAAGCTTCCCTCCCTACTACAGAGATTTATTTACTTCTGTTGGAGACAGTCTGATTTGGATTTTCCCCCCCTTATATTTCTTGAGGCTGATTGAAAACATTAAAACTTTCAGTCATGAAACTCAAGTGTTAATGAGTCTAATGATTCAAAGAGACTATGAATAAATACTATGCACCATAAACAGCAAATGGATTATTAAAAAAGAGGCTTGATATTGAGTCTATGTGAAGATTTCTGCTGGAAAACCCAAACTTGTTTTGCCCATTATTTAAAGTGACCATCTGTAATTATCCTGACAGAAGAGAAGGTATAGCGTAATGTTGTAATCATGTTGTGTCTATATACATCAGTGAGTATTACAGGTATAAGTTAGACAATTACATGAAAATCTTTGGATCATTATGAGTTATGATCTACCAGAAAGCCACTAGAGAAAAATATTTTTATGTATGTAGGGGGAAGGCTAAGGGAGTTTCTTATCCATTTAATGAACTTTTATATAGATTTTGATGAATATCCCCCATGCAGATGATGCAAACTCTCAGAAGGTTTCCCACTGAGAGCATAAATTACTTTGGATTAAGTTGCAATAACTAGTACTTCTTCAGGATGAATTGGCTTGTTGGGAACTCACCTTTTTTGCTTCCTAGATAATGGGTTTTACTGATTGGGCTGCCCTCAAAATGAAATAAGTCTCTTGGGAGAACAAAATCTTCAACTAGCTCATACAAGTAATATTTATGGAAGTCTCTCTCCCTCTCTGTCTGATTGTCTGTCAAATGTCTCTCTCTCTGTCTTTTTTCCCTCAACCTTTCTGTTATCCTCTCCCTGTTTCTTTCTCTTTCTATTTTTTCTGTTTCTTTATATCTCTGTGTGTCTGTCTTTGTCTTTCTATCTCTTTTAATTTGTCTCCCTCTTTGTCTCTCTTTTCTTCTTTTTTTTCTTCTCCTTTTCTATCTTCCTTTCACTGTATTTCTATTTTCTCTTTGATTTTTTCTATTTTTTCTTTGTCAGTCTTTGTATCTGTCTCTATTTCTCTGTCTCTCTCTTTCCCTCTCTCTTTCTCTCTCTGTCTCTCTCTTACATAGACACATACATACACCCACTCACACACAAATATGCACAATTGGTTTCACACACTTACTATGTGACTGATCAAGCCACTTGACCTCAGCTCCTTATCTATAAAACAAGGGAGAAAATGGCAAAGCTCTCCAGTACCTTTGCCAGCAAAACCCCAAATGGGGTCACAGAGAGTTGGACACAACTAAATATCAATCCTATGGGAAAAGGTAGTTGATTTTCTAATATACCCAAAGACACTGAAAATTTATACTGCTAAAAAGAGTCTCTACACAAGGAGCTCTCTACACTAGGAAAATCATGCTTGAATCACCTCTTTTCACCCCACTAAAGCAAAAGAAAACTATTATATAGGGTCTATGTAGGGTCAGGCAAAGCATAAAAATACATACATGGAGAAAATCTGAAAATCAGTTTAAATAATATTACTTATCTCTTAATAATTACTGGTGGTCTAAATCAAAATGATGCCCAAATACACCAGTGCCATAGGGATATATACAACTCCAAGTACAATTGAAGCTGCCTAAGATTACCAGGAAAGGCATACAACTGTCAGTGTGGACATCACTGTTGTCTTGGAGTCAAAGGCAAAGCTCAGATCTCCTGAGACTTACTGGCATCTACATTTGTAAGATTAGCCCTAGCTACAACAAAATAATAGAATAGACTGCCTCTGGGATTAGTAAATCTGCTGTCACTACAGACCATCAAGTAGAAGATGGAAGATCATTTGTTTGAAGAGATGTCGATGGAATTCATTACTTATGTTGGTGTCAGACTAGATAAGCCTTGAGGTTCCATCGAAATCTAAGATTTCATGAGTCTATAATGCCAAGAGCCATTTTATTTTGCTATATTATGAATATAGCATCAATGACAGGCCAATTCCAATCCCCATCACACACAAAACCATCGACCCATACCTGCTCATCAGGTCCCCAGTTCCAGTAACCTTCCAGAAATTGCTTCATCCTAAATCCATATCCTTTTTATGAGATTAAATAAAAGAAACAATGAAAACTTAATTTTCCAAGAGGATCTCTTTATGAATCATAGAACTGACACTGGACCGAAAAATGCATAGCCCCAAAATGTAGTTCTATGGCTCTCCAAATTCATTTAGTCACTGGAGAAGCCCTGGAATATGTAATTTCTATTTTTCATATTTCAGATATGTCATATTTCAGATAGTCTAATCCTCTGTACTAACTAAGAGTTATCTTTCTGGTCAGTTTATAGATTATAGATTATGATCCTTGAAAAGCCCCTTGGCAGTCATCTAGTTCAATCACTTAATTTTACAGATAAGTAAAATGATAAACAAACGGATGAATGAACTTGCCCAAGGTCAATGCCAATAAACAAAACTGAGATTCAACTCTAAGTTCTCTAAAGATGAATATACTTATATTTTTCCTTTATTTATAATTATATACATAATAATAAAGAAATATGCATGATATATATGAAAGAGTAAATATATATATAATAAATATACAGAAAAGTATCTATCTATTCAACTATCTATCTTTCTATCTCAAAATTCAATTTAATTCCTTTGCCTCTTCACTGGAGTTCTGTACTATTTTCTCAGAATTACCCAATCACACAAAATGAACAAAGTTTTTGCTACTCTTAGCCCCAGAAAGAACGCCATCAATTTCTTCAATATGCCCTATTCTAAAAAAAATCTTAAGCCAATAGATTTGACATTAATTAGTGTTTTTTCCTTAGAAACATATACATAACATATATGTACATATATATATATACACACACACACATAAATATATATACATATATATATATATATAAACTAATCTTTCAATAATTAATTAAACTAATCTCAAAACTAAACAATCAAAAGTGGTTCATTAACACAGGTGAGGAATTTCCTGCATTTTATATTCCTATGATCATTCTAGATGTGGAAATGAAATCATTTTCTTCAGAATTAACATACCTCAGAGACACAGAGATAAGTAGCCACATCTAGCCACCAGCATCAGGGAATTCTAGTTACTTATTCTGATAAGTTAGGTGTTTTTTTTTTTTCAGATAAGAGAATATCATATAATAACCTGTGCCCACTCTGTATCCTCAAATACTTTTCTCCTCCCATATTCCATCGGTATGTATATATATATATATGTATATAATTTCTTGGGCTCAGCATTTTAGAAAATCCTTTCTTCTGACTGGTAGAAATAGACTTATACCAAGTCTCTCTGTTTGTGTTTACTATTTCTCATGAATCTTTGCATCCTGGTTGTAAAGAGAAAAGGATAGAAAAGGGAAATATTGGGAGATGTACATTACTCACACTTATCCCTACCTGAGATATATACAGAAATAAACATCTCATCTCTATCCAGGGAATATAAACATGTAGCCATCATGTTTTCACCTCTGAGCAGGATAAATTGCTTCAATTAGTCTCACTGTATGAAGGCAGAGAGACAATAATAGGCTGATGACATTGAAACAGGAGTAAACTGAATGGGGAGATTGGCTGCCCAGACAGCAGAGATACCAAGTAAGATGCAGCACTTAATGAAACAATCATAATAATGGCAAAGGCAGTCTGAAGAAGGAACATCATGCTTCCCTGGTTAATTGGATATTATATTAGGAAAGTGCCTCACTACTGTTCACAAAGGTGTACATCACATGGCTGTGTGATACTAAAAGAGAACAGACCTGAGGATAAAGTTAAAGAGAGCCAAGTGAGACTCCCCCATGAAAATGAATTCAAGACACTTAGCTCTCTAGTCTCTCCCATAGGAGTTCCTGGTAAAATGAATGGCTTCAACGGCTTTCACTACCCACCCGACTTTCTATCACTCAGTCTTTACTGGTAGATTCTGTGAGTCTCAGGATGATAGAGTATTGGGATTATTATTAAAAGGGTCTTACATGGGCACTTCTTCTAATCTGCACTTTTACAGTAATTACCTTCAAAATATCTGACAAGTGGTCATCCAGCCTTCATTTTAAAAAAATTGAGGGGGTACCCATCTGAGACATCCCATTATCCTTGGGCATAACTCTAGCTTTTAGGAAGTATTTCTTCCTATTAGAACTAGCATGTCCCTTTTTCAGTGTCAAAAGGAAAAGAAAAGTCAAATCCCCCATTTACATTAGAGAACTCTGGATTTCTGAAGTCAGGACATAGGTCCCACTCTAAAGGTTCTTTCTTCTCTAGCCATGGTATATCCATCTACACCAATCAATCTCATCCAACATGTCTTTGAAGTCCCCTCCCATCCTGTTCACTTTCCCTTTTATGCTTTCTAGCTTGCCAAAGTGCTTCCTGAAAAGTGATTCTGAGAACTAAAGCCAAAATTTCAGATGTGGTAATGACCAAGACAGAATGCAAAGGGACAATCACTTCTTTCACCTGACTCAATTTAACTTAGCAATAGCACTGACATTTTCAATTGTCATATCACCATTGGGATTTTAATCCACCAAAATTCTCCTATGTGTTTAACACCATGATAGAAAATTCTTTGAGAATCCAAGGAAAAAAATGAATCCAGTCTATAAGTATTTTATATTTGAGAGAGAAGGGGAGAGACAAGCAAAATCCAAGAGACACCCTGAGACAGATAAAGAGATAGAAAAAAGACAGAGTATAAATACATTTGAAAAAGAACAATACAAATCATCACTTTTGCCACATAAGACTATTTGTAATTATCTAAGAAATGGGTTTAGATAGCTTATTTCTGCCCTCCTCATTGGGACTTTTCATCAAGATTAAATATTTGAGTATGACTTGGATATGAGAAATGAACTCCCAAGCTCAGAATACCCTCAGCATTTCACCAGATTCATCACTGACAAGCTAGCTAAATAGAAGCAACAGGGACACCCAGCTCCATCTATCTTGTAGCCTCCTACAGTACAGAAATGATTATCATCTAATTTAGATTATATCTATACACATACTTACACATATATGTGCACTATACTAATATATATGTACACTAATATATGTGTACACATTAGTGTGTATATATTGTGTGTAGTTACATGCATAATGTATCTTTGTGTATATGATTATGTTTAGACAGAATCCCTTAGGCCATCCTCCTCATCTCCTGATACTACAATCTTGGACTTTGTCCTTGGGTTCCCAATTTTGATGATAAGATTTTCTCTTATGTATTTATATATGTACCTGCCTATCTTATTGCTCAATATTTGTGGGATAGAAAGAAGGAAATTACTTATTTTATGCTCAAAGTAGAATCCTTAAGTAGGAAAGGAGACTGAAAGAGGGAATATGAAGGTAGAGATAGAGAAAAGAGAGAAATAAAGGAAAAGAGAGGAAAAAAAGGTGAATTAGATCTGAGAGAAAGAAAGATGGGGGAAGAAAATTGAAGGAAAATGAGATTTGGGGGTGTATGTTAAAAGCGAGAAAGGGAGAAAAGAACTGTTTGAGAGATAGAATAAGGGGCTGGAATTTATTTCTAACATTGCTCTGAAGGGAAGTGAAAAGGAAATGCAAGCCCCTAAAGGACTGAGAGAAAAATAAATAAAGGCTGACAGAACAACATAAGCAAAGATATTTTGCATGGAGATGTTGCTGTCAGGTTGAATCCAGTCCACTTTTCCTTTCCCAATATCCTTCCCCCTCACAGGTGCATTGTCTGCCCAGTGCAACTGAACAGCAGGTTCAGCAAATGATTCAAAGTGAACAACAAAAGATGAATACCTTCTGATACATTATAAAACATTTTTTGAAATTGAAATTTCAACTTGAATTTCAGCTCCTTTAAAGGTATGGATCATGATTTGTATATGTTAATATCTCTGACTGTGTAGTGAAGCACCTGATGAACAGTAAATATTTCTTGATTAATTAAATTATTTTAAGGAAATGGTTAATTTCCTATAATAAGCCTAAAATTACAGCCCAAATCCAACTCTTCCCCTAAGAATAAATAACCAGTAAGCTCTAAAGAGCTGCATTTTTGTCAATCCTTTTTTTGGGGGGTCAATGACACATGGATACATTGCAGTATATCAATTAATTCCACCCCCTGCCCTCACTTTCAGTTATATCTGTACTCAGGGAATCATAGAGAATTATTTATTTTCCTGACATTTTCCCAATAATCCCTGAAATATAGGAAAATATTCTCAGTTTTTTTTCAGTCTACAGCATCTCAGATATTCTTAGGTCATCTATTCTCACTATGAATGGCAGCATAGAAATGGCTTTCCTAAATTTGAAATTTGAATCCTTTGGGGGAGCAAAATGGTAATTTGAGTAGGAGCATGGGAAAGAAACATTTCTTTCTCCAATGCATAATGAGGTCTTGAAGGCACAACTTAAATGCAGACAATATTATTAAAAAAGCATGAATGCTTATCTGCAATAATGATGTGCATTTAATGGTTTTAATTTACAAGGAAAACTATTTTTGAAACTAGTTTGAGGAATGCATTTTCTCTTTGGTTTTATGTATGTTAAATTTAATCCTATGGGCAAGTACTATAGTGTCATAGCCTACACACCAGACTAATTAGTAGTGATTCTTAAAAATACTTGAAATAGTCAAACTTTCTCCATTAGTTCCCCCTGCCTATGCCCCATCATAGCACAGCAATGGATGGATGGCCCAAGAGTTTCTGAAGGGTACGCCAACAGACCATAAACTCTGATATGACCGACTAAGATACAGAACCATGAAAAATGATTGAGCAAAGAAATGTACATCTATGATGCAAGGATTAGCCTAATAGGCCACAGGAAGGCCCATCCTCAAAGGACTGATTGCCAGGTGGTGAATGAAGCCATAGAAAGTTAAGCAGGGTGGGACAGCCAGGTATAGCTGCAATGGATAGAGCGCTATCCCTGAGTCAGGGTGATCTGAGTTCAGATTCAACCTCAGACACTTAACACTTACAAATTGTGTGGCAAGTCACTTAACTCCAGATGTCTCCCCTCAAAAAATAGTCAAGCAAGTTTTCAGTGTATCCGACTATACCGATGACAACAGAGCTCTTGGGATTTTTTTATACATCAGCATTTAGCTAAACATATTTATGTCTCTATTTTAAAGCCTCATTCACAGATGGCAATCATTAAATCTATTCAGAAAAGTGTTTAATATTTTCCATAGCAAAAACAAACAAGCAAAAATAAAACTCTTACAATCCACAAATTAGGGTGTAAGTCAGATATTATTGAAAGCTATGGCAAGGAGAGTCATCAATATGGAGAAAAATGTCTGTCAAAGAAGTGGATTCCAATTACAAGGAATTTCCTACTAGTAAATATGGCAAAAATTGAAAAAGGAAAATAAGAGCAGTTAAACCGAAACACTAGCTCTTTTTAGCTGATTTTAGGAACAGGATGGGACAGCTTGTTTTTCGGAGAGAATAGAGATCTAATCTGCTATTGACTTTACAAGGTGTGAAAAGTAGGAAAATGTTGGCTGGTCTTGGTAATACAAGACAGGAATCCTAAATCTAGGCCTGAATATGGGAAAGGGAAAAGTTGTACATGACTGTTCAATTTATCTGGTATGGAGCATCCCATATGTCAGAAGAAGGAGATGCCAGCCTTTCCTCTCTGTTTACATGAAGTTTTCCTGTCTACATGTCTAATGGCCAAGGCCAATCTTTCCACTTCTAAAGTGACTCAATATCCAATATGCTTAAATTTTTCAGAGGAAAAAAAAGAGGCTTTTTTTTATTTATATGAAAAATAAACCCTTTACATCTTGATCTCAGCTAATTGTCATAATAAACCTCGAGTGAAAAAATGCAAAATTAATATAATGTCAAGAGATTTGGGATTAAATTAATGCATTATTTGAATATGAATAAGAGTACCATTAGGAGGAAGTATCAAGAAGTCACAATAAGCACCATTGGATACATTATTGACTTTGATAAGATCAGAGATCTTTGGAACAATTCCAAAAAGCAATGCCACTTGCAACTGTTTTTTCTCCCATAGTGGAAGTAATCATGCATGGTATTTTCCACATTTGAAGGGTCCTCATGTGGAAAACAATCTGTACTCATTCTTTTGGTCTCAGGGGACAGATCTTGGATTGATTAATAGTAATTACAGAGAAGTGGAGACCAAATCTATACAAGGAAAACTTCCTTTCAATTAAATCTAGCCAGAAATGAAATGGATCGCCTCAAAAGTTAAATGTGTTCCTAGGCCACTAGAGTCTTTAATGGGAGAATAGATGGCAAATTATTCATATATTATAGAAGATACCCTTCTTCAGGAATGATTAGGATTTTTGAGGAGGTCCTTTCCCATTTTGAGTTTCTGAGACTAACTAAAAAATACACATAAGTCTCATTAATACCAGTCCATAATTAAATGAGAACAAATGACTGAGTTAAAGCTCCTGGTCAGTCAGCCTATGGCTTCACCACATTATAAATTTCATGAAAGAAGAGTCACAACAATAATAGATGAGTCATCAGAAAAACCACTAGGGAAGAATTATTTGTCATCTAGTGTGTTTGCACTTCTCTCCTTGAAACTACTCTTGAAAACCCAAGGTAGACTCTATATTCTTTCTCCTAATACAGAGTGACAAATTTAAACATAATCATAATTTTTCATCCTCCAATTACAGAAGTAATGTTAAGTTGCCCAGTGCTGATCCATGCTTCTCCTAAATGACATTCTCAGTTGATGTGATTTAGGTGTATAACATTTGAGGCAACCCATTTCACGTCTGGTTAAATTTAATTTAAAGAAGTTTTCCTTGTTTGGATTTGAGATCTGCCTCTCTGCAATCACAAAGCATCACAATGCATAAGTCATCATTAGTTGTTTCCTTTTACTCATATAAAGTGCATGTGGGATCCCCATAAGGCATATTCCTAACTAGAATCAACTTCCAGAACACCATACTCACCACAAACATCATATAAAACATAAACCCTCAAGGGAATGATATCTCAAGGTAGCTGTCACAACTAATGCGCTTTCAAGGCTCTTCCAATCTTTCCCTGCTCTTGTTCTTATATCTAGCTAATATACAACTTCTCTATTTTCTCTGCAATAAGGCTAGTTTCTTTCATTATTTCATATTATCATATCATATAGTTCATATCAAAGATCTGTCTCCTTTCTGGTATTCCTAAAGACTCTTATCCAGCTGGAACCAAATTATCTTCTCCATAGCACACCCAGTAGCAATAAGATCTGTAGGAAGAACTTTCCCAGGTAAATTTCAACTATTGCCACATCTTTTCTCCAGGCTCCCTGTATATAATCCAATCTATAAAGATGCATTTGACTATCAGTGCTATGACTTAGTATGTGATATTGTAGATCTAAAGCTAGAAAGGATCTTAGGAATAATTTATTCCTAGACCTTTATTTTCATATTGGGGCAGAGGGAGATAAAGAGACTACATAGAAAATAAGAAGCAGAGGCAGGATTCAAACACAATCCTATAACTCTAAGGCCATTGCTATTTCTAATGTACTATACGGCTGTCTTCTGTATCTTCATTCAATGATGATAAAATTGTTGAATAAGGCAGGGTTGATTCATTAAAAAAAAAAAAAAAGCCCACAAGCAGGCAATGATTCATCCATTGACACTCATTGGGAATGTTTCTTTTATTAAACCAAAAATTCACCTAAGATTACTAACATTCCACTCAAATTTCTTACTCTTATCCTAGATTGGTATTTTATGGAAAGTATTTGAAAACAGAACTTATTAGTTGATTTTTTTTTTTTGTGGGTAGAAGCTTAATTTTTTTTCTCCCAAAGATAATGATGTTTTGGGAATTGGCCCACTTTGGAAAGAGAAAAGTATTGTGGATAGGCAGTAAAGTTTTAGAGGAATAGAGTAAGATATTTGGTAGAGTATTGTCTTGAGAAAAGTGACTCCATTTTGGTCAAATTGAACAGTCAATGTCCAATTTTCCCTTTTGAGCATTCTCAAGGTCCACCACCAAGACTTATTCTTGCATCCCATATAGTAACAAAATTTTAAATCTCTACTCTTTCCCAGAAGATCCATCTTTTTGGGGGAGGGGAAGGTGGTAGGGGTGTTTACCTTCTTACTTGATACTGAAACTTGCTATCTGAGGTCTCTCCCTCCATTAGAATGTCAGTTCCTTGAGAGTACAGTTTGGTTTGTTTTCCACTTTGTATCCTCTATAATTAACATAGTGTTTTGCATATTAACAAATGCTTTTTCATTCATCTATCCACTAACTCATTCATCCAGTCATTTATTCAAAAGGACTTTATGAAAGCCTAGTCAGATGCTTTAGCTAAACTGAGACAGATAATATCCCCAGTATTCCCTGGATGAAAAACTCTAGATATTCTTACCATTTAAAAAACTAAGGCTAACTTGACATAACTTAGAGATTCCATGCTATTTCTATGTGTACTCTTTTCTTGGTCCTAAGAAGTCACATGTTTAATAAGTCCCAAGTTATTTAACCATTTTTTTCCTTATGAAATGTTTTTCCCTCATCACATATTGGTGTCTGATATGCAGGAAAGAAAAAAAAGCACATAATAATTGTCTGTGTCTGCAGTCAGCACTGCCTGACACACACAGAGCTAAGAAATCTGCCTGTAGATCTGTAGAAAAGCTCTTCGTTGTCATTCATTTCCCCAAATTTATAGAGTAACTTGGGAATGCAGTGACATGTAGCTAGAAAAATACAGAAAGTAGTATTTGCTCACATAAATGTACCTCTCTTCCCTTGCTTATCTTTGCTCTTTCCCTAATTTCACTATCTTTGCTCCCTTCTACTTCCCCATCTCAACTCCTTTTTGGTATTCATGTCTACAGATATTCATGCCAATACTCTATTTCATTCTGCCCCTTATGCTCTATATCTCTCTATCTTTATCTAAGAATAAGAAAAAAAATATTGAGACCATCCAAGTTCTTCTTCTTCTTCTTCTTTTTTTTTTTTTAAATCACCCAATTCTTCTCTGAGACCTTATACCCGGCAATAATAAATGAACCTATGACCTCTGATCTCTTAACCCCTTCTTCCTCTTTCATGCTATCCATGGGTCATCTGGTCTCTCCTTTATTGCTCCCTGTCCTCCTGTACTTCTTTACTGATCTGACTCCTTGCTTCCCTGCCAAGCTAACCCAGCATCCCCTCTGCTCTTTCACCTTGCTACTCTGCTGCCTTTGCTTTCTTTGCTGTTGAAAATCAACCACCCTGCTCCCAATGCTTTTACGTTTCTCCTGTCAATCTCCCTTGTTTTCAACTTTTTCTCTTCCCCATTATCCTGTCATAGTAAAAAAAAAAAAAAACAAACAAAAATGGCAGCTTGTATTTCCAAATCTTTTTTACCTTTGACAAAATACCTTCCTACCATGAACCTATGAGATCATACTATACATTCTGTTACCTATTTTACAGATTAATAACAATGACAATAATAATAGTGGCCATTTATACATGCTTTCTATGTACAATGCACTATAGGAAACACTTTCCAGTTATCTCATTTGATCTTCACAACAAATTACCCTGAGAGGTAATTGGTATTATTATTCCTATTTTAGACTTGAGTAGATAAAGGCAAAAATATATTAAGAGACTTGCTTAAGATCCCACAGCTAGTTAGTATCTGTGCCTGTATTTGAACTCAGGTCCTTCTGGAAACAGGTGTGGTGTTCCATCTACTGAGACTGACATGGTTGCCTCAAGATCACTTAAATAGTGAATGACAGAGCTAGCCACCAACCCTCAGGCCAGTGTTCTATCTACTGCATAATCTCCCTTTGCTTTATTTATTTTCTCTCAACTTCTCACTTACCCTTAGACCAATCACAGTAATTGGTCCTTTTGTGAAGGCCTGGCCCAAAAAAGTGAATATTGACTAGTTATCCAACATTGGCTTCTCCCTTCTCAAAAAATCCCAAAATTTGTGAATTATAAGGGAGCTCCAGAGTCATCTTAGCTCAAGAAAGTAATCCACACACTGACAGGTTTTCCTACATTCTAGTCCAGGAGTTGGGAAGAGGAATTTAAACAACCTCAGCTTTCAAAGCCTAAATCTCTGCTTCTTCAGGTTGCTTGGCCACAGTTATAATTCATAGCAAAATTCTCCTCCCAAGTAGAAATTCATGATGGTTTTACGGCTCATAATTGCCTAGAGACAGAAATGAATCGCTGGCATCTGTGGAGGTCTCCAAGATATTAGAGTATCGACTATCTCCCAACATTTTCCCCAAATATACCGTCTTTTATTTGCTGACCGAATAAACTGAGGCACTTTGCCTATAGTGCCTTCCTCCCAGAGTTTGTCTGTCCTAAAGAATCTACCACATCCCTATTGCATCCTCCCACACAATCCAAAATTATTTATTCACTTCAGCGGAGGTGGGAATGCCGACAGGAGAGAAGAAAAGAAATGCTTGAGGCAGGGAAAATTTTGTTATTAGCCTGCATGAGAGGGGGAAAAAATAAAGCAAAGCATGTTCAATTCTATTATGTTGATTATGTTGACAATGTTGAAAAGTCTCTCTGAATATCCAAAGCATCTGCTTCCTTTGCCAAACGCCCCCCTCCCACCCGCCCCACCCACAGAACCCTCAATTAACCAAGGCTGGTATTAAGTTGTACTCAATTCCAACATGGGCAATTTGCCACCATGCTCCCCAATCCAGTTCCCCACTCTGTCCCATTTCCCCACTGTCTTTTGAGCATGCATGCTGATGCTGATGCCGTGTGTGAGGATGATAATTAAATTTGGCATAATTACTTTTCCAAATGATCACTGACACTCTATTGTTCAAAAAGAATTAATCCTCAGAGCCTTCCAAGTGCATTCTAGTTCCTGGTTCTAAATGAGATTTCAAAGAATGTAATTTATAATAACCAAAATCCCTGATGCACACTTTAATATAGCTTTTCTTTGTTAGAGTCATTTGCTGGTAAAAATCTGCTGGTATTAGAATCCTCTGGAGGTGATGAGTTACCTGTAACACCCATGCCACCGGAAGCCAAGTTGAAATTTAATAAGCATTCTTAATGATAATGGATTGTGAGCCTTTCTCAAACCTTTAAAGATAAAACAAGAATTCCAAAGCTGATTTTTGTCCTTCCCATTTAAATGTCTCACTTAAGCCTGTCGCTCTTGCTTCATGTTCACAGTTTTCCTTGTAACTGCAATCCAGTAATGAGGGAAGGCCTCCCAGATTTGGATTCAGAAGGCCCGCATTCAAATCTTGTTTCTATAACTTGTTGGCAGGTTGACCTTGAATAAATCTTCATATCTTTCTGAAGCCTATTTTCCTTATCTACAAAATGGGGTATGACATTCAAACTGCCTACCTCTTGGGGTGGTGGGAAACTCCAATGAGATAATAGATGGAAAGGAGTTATATATCAAAAAGCACTCTACAATTCCCAATTCTCATTAAAGTGATATAAGATATAGGACAAATGTGTGTATGTATTACAGATTATATTTAATCTGTCCTATTTCTTTGCATCTATATAGATTTTTATCTATAGATTCTTTCCCAAAATTATCCTTTCTCTAAATCAATAATATTTGAAAATCTTTGAATTTAACCTTTGAATACACACACAACTACATGTATGTATCCAAAAGTGTTAAATATATCTATAATGAAGATCTTTGCATTTATTTATTTTTATAAATATAACTATAATGATCTTTAATGAATATACATGTATGTGAATATACATTGACACACATGTATGTATATATATATATATATGTATGTATCCAAAGGTGTCAAATATAGTCATATTTGAATATAACAACTTTGAATATATAGTACATGCATGCATACACATATATCCATACATATATACACATCCATATGCATATGTGCATTGTGCACACAACTGTACGTTTTAGAAATATGAAATCCAAAATCTTTGAAATATGGTTTGCACATATGTGTACACAGACATGGGTGTACATCCCCATACATATATGTGTATTCAAAGGTGTTAAACCTAAAGCTTATCCAATATGGATACATTTTTCATGCATGTATATATGTGCACATATGTGTGCATGTTTATATGTATACAAAGCTGTGCATTTATATATCTTTAACTGCCAATCTATAAATTCTTACTATTTCTAATTTGGCCTTTAGGCACCAAGCGACACAAATTATAAGATCATAGATTTAGAGCTGAAAAGGACCTCTAGAGTCAACTAGTTTAATTCCATTGTTTACAGATGAATAAACCATTGTTTAGGTTGTAAATGGCCAAGCTGGCAATTGAAGCTAGATACTATGACATTAAATGATCTTGCTTCTACAATCCATTGCTTATCTCAAAGAAATGTGTGTATGTGTGTACATGTGTATATATATGCCTGTGTGTCTGTAGGAGATTTATATGTGAAAGTGGACCAAGCTAGTATGAAATAATACTGATTCATTCAGTGCTTGAGTCTTTGGACGATGGGCCCGTTTCTTTGTCCAGAGAGACAATTACATTCCCACAAAGAGGGAGTGGAATTGTTGATTAAATATATGATTAATAAACAGAGTCTTTGTAACATCCCTCTTTAGATCCTAGAATCTGACCAATTCCAGTGTCTAGAAACCAGGCAGAAATCCATTTATGCTCTAGTAACACAGAATGTAGAAGATACATAGAGATCATTTAGTCTTCTTTTCTATTATTCCACAAAAAGAAAGTGAAACCCAGAAAAAATAATTATAGGCTCAAGGAAATGGATAGAAAGCAGCAAAGCTCTATGGGCTTGGACAAGTTACACAACTGCTCCCAAGTGTGTCTTCCTCATCTGTAAAATGCAGGGGATTGGCTGAATGACATCTCAGCTGCCTCTAATTTCTCTGTTTCCTGAGATTATGGAGATCTGCAACTACATAATTTTCTACCATAAAAAGCAGCAATGGAGATAGTTCACATCTGTTTGCAGGACTGGGAAAGCGGAAGAAACAAGGAGGCATCTGTTGACCCTTGCACAAAAGTAACCAAATGTTCCTGGGATCTATTGACATTAAGAGCTCTGGGATATAATCTGTCTTCTAACAAAAAAACAAAAACCTGGTCTTCCATCCCCTATCTTACTGCCCTTCCATTTGCATAATGCAACAAATCTTTTAAATCATTTTCCAAAAGCTTAGAACATTTTTTTTATCACACTAATGCCTCTTTATCTGCTTAAGTCCAGCTTCAAATGATAAAATATCAAACACAGACTTCTCCAACGTGGGCCTGATTTATAATGTACAATCTTTACTTATTATCATCCAATGAATACAGAGAAAGGCCTATGCATTATGGAGCCACCATTCTCACCATCTCACAATTTCCCCTGCGTTCATTAGAATCTATGATATTTAGACAGTTTTGAATATGTATAACACGTTTATTAATTGTAACATTAGCACTGACATTTCGATTTAATCAGTGTAGATGTAGACAAGTAAAGGAATTCTCCCATGTTCATACATAAATAGTATTATCTTTTCATTTCCAAAAGGTACCAATCCGTGATCAAAAAAGCTCAGGGGATAATTGCAACTTTGCAAGGAGAAACTAGTGAGAGAGGAGCCTGAGAAATCTGTGAGGCTGCATCAGAAGCTTCAATAATATATAAATTAAAAAGGTGAGCACCGGGAAAGATACCTCGGTAAACTGTGAGTCCCAAACATTGGTTTGCAACAAAAGTTAAATAAATATGTTTTCCACTTCGAGAAAATCAGTTGGTTTGAGAAGCCTATAATAAGTCTTTCAAAAGTCTCTGACCCTTTCTATGCAGGGTACTAATGGGTGGACTGAAGTTCCCCATCAATCCTCCATAGGCCAAAGGGCAGGAAGATTTAATAACAAGAATGATACAGTATAATTCTGGACTTCTGGCTGCTGTCTTCCAAAGCAATAATTCTAAAAAGAGTCCTTCAGATTTAATCAAATAAGATTATTTTTAGTGGGATGGAGTCACCAAATCAACTTTTCCTTCCTCGGAAAGGCGAGGCTATTGCTTGAGCTGGTTCACTTGTTTTTAACATCATTTATATTTCTCTATTGAGGGTCTAAATAGTTACAGATGACAGTCACAGGATACAATTTGGCTTCCTTTATTATAATAAAGAACCATTTAAAAACATCATAGTCTCTTAAAAACAAATAGTCATTCATTCCTCACTCTCAAGAAACTGATATTAAGACTTCAATTTTAGCAATATTTGACTAGTCCTTCAGACAGCATATCCAATATCCAATAAGACTTCAGTTACTCACCAGGGTTTGGCAATGTGGGCACCAAAACACCCTAGCACCATTTGAAATAAGAACTTTTCTTTCATTTTATTATTGCAACTTCCATGATTATTTCAGTGAATTATATTTTTTTCATGTTTCATGTTTATTAGTCTCTTAATAAAGAGATTAATTTATTACTTTTTAGTCTAAGTAAACATTAAGCAGTTAGATTCTTCCCTGTGACTGGAGGTCATAGTAAAGTCATAGTAAAGGTAAAATGAAGACATCAGATTGGGAAAGTAATTGATAATTCATATGAAAAATCTGATTTACAAAAAAGAAAGAGAAGGGATTTGGCCAGAATGGTGGGAAGTGGTCAGTGCTCTCACCTATTTTATGGGTTGTGTTTAATATTTTCCCTTAGTTGTCTTAGATATTTTGGTGGAAAAATTAAATTATCATGATGGTTGGGAATGCATCATTAGATTGTCATTTGATTAACTAATACTACTAATATCAGGTTGAAGCATATTGTTTTTTACTTTATTTTTCTTGATTTTTTTTTTTTTGGCAATAAAGCAATTGTAGAAATATGTCTTTCCTGACATGTATTTAGTTGTTGAGTTGTTTTAAGTCATGTTTGACTCTTCATGAACAAATTTTGACAAATTACTACTTTTGATATTGTGTCTGTGGATATCTCCTAGACTGGGATTATTTTACATCAATGCAGATTTTAGCAACTTAGAATCTTAACTTCAAGAACTTCCCAAGGCATTGAAAAATGCTCAGATTTAGATCTGAGCGCACAGTCAAGGTGTGGCAGATTTAGGGCTAGATCTTAGGTCTTCCTGAGGCTGGTCTTTACCCACCAAACCATTGTGTTCTCGGAATAGCATATGCAAAGCCACTTGTGCTCTACAGTGGCTTTTCTGAATTGAGTGCAAATGGGGAAGAAGCCTTAATCTTTTGGAAATTGGCTGGCTATGGTCCATAAACAGGAACTATCTAAAATGTAACTGGCTTATAAAGTGTCCCAGATACCCACCAGCTGGATGGTGAATACTCTAAATCCCAGACCACTGAGCATGACTTTTTTCTTAGCTACTCTAACCTCACTGAAACATTAATTTATATAAATAACAGCTATTGCTGTTCTATATATTTTATATATGTATATATATGAATATATGCACATGTGTGTATTCATTTTTTCAAGTCTAAAAAGAGATTTCCAAGCATTATTTCATGTGAGATTTACAAAAGTCTATGAGGTAAATATTTTGGGTTTTATTATCTCTATTTCACAAAGGAAAAAAAAAAATGAAGCTGAAATAGATTAAAGTTAAGAGGCTTCCTCTTAGTAGCAGAATTTGTATGACCTAAAGGCTTCTTAAATCCTGTTATATTCTTCAGTACAGCAGACACTCCATAGATGTTATCTCCATCTCCCTAAAAACATCTAAGTACTCCATGTAGGTTAACCCAAGGCTCACAAGAACCCATTCTCTGGTTTCTCCATCCTAAGTAAGAACCAGCTATGGGTCAAATTACTTTGGAACTAGAAATCAAGTTAGCAGTTAATCTGAAAAAGACACAACAGGGGAAAAAGTAGACAGTTGCTTGTTGTACTGGCTTCCATACTTTAGTATTCTCCCTCCATTCCAGCCTTTGCATCAGAGTGGACTTATTTCATTAGCAAAGAGGAATAGCAGCTTGCACTTCATAAAGTGTTTAACAACTAATTTTTCAATGAATTAGATGAAAGATAAAGATAAAGAACTGACAGACTAGGTGCTTCAGGAGATAAATCATTGGACCTAGAGTTAAGAAGATATGAGTTCAAATCCAGTCTGGATTGCTTAAAAGATGTGACTCTGGGCAAATCAATTACTTTTTCTAAGTTTCAGATTTTCATCTATAAAATGGGTATAATAATAGCATGTACATCAAATGTTTTCTTTGAAGCTCAATTGAGATTAACTATAGAAAGTGCTTAACTCTAAAATAATATTAACCATTAGCTAATATTCCGGGGAGGGGCCATCAAAAAAAGGACTTTCTTATTTTCACTTTTCCAGATATAAGAAAATAGAAAGGCAAGGTTGGATTATAAAAATAAATTAATTCAATACAATTTTAAACATCTTGTTATTGTGAGAAAGTGGCTTTTCTTAGTTTAGCCTGAGGTTGATTAGTTTTTCTCTTTTTGCATTTTTGTTCAATAATGGTAATAATGATAATAGTTTTTCAAAATTTACCCCATGTTTTTGTTTATTTTCTCTTTCTTAGTTACCTTTATAATCAATTTCTCCATCATAGTAATAATGACAATAGTTTTTCAAAACTTACCCCATGTTTTTGGCTTTTTTCTTCTTTTGGTTACCTTCCTAATCGGTCCCTCAAAACCTTCCCAATATCATTACTTCCGATAAGGATCTCTTTATGGATCTTTGATCAATTCAGATTATTTTCCCATTTTAGGATTCTTACCTCCTCTATATGCACACCAGGGATTATAATATTAAAATCCAAAGCTGTTTCTCTACTATTCTTAATAATAAAAGCATTCTTGTTCTAAATATATTTGTATATCTTTTCCATTTTTATTTGTCAGTATGTATATTTGGAGCAAAAAGTAAAAATGGTCATTCAGTTGGGCCCAGAATTAAGATGGAGGATTAGAAGACCTTGGATTGCTAATAAAAGATGAAAATTTCTTTTAATGATCCCAAATTTCCGATGTAAACACAGGGTCATCCCCATCCCCCCCAAAATGATGTTTTCTTTATTCATTCTGTTTTGCAAATCATATATAATTTAATACATTTTAAATCTTATTTATTTCATTATACAGCTATATGTAACCACATGTAAAAATTTTTGGAATTAATTTTTTAAATTTTGAATTCAAAATTCTCTGCCACCTTCCCCTTGAGAAGAAAAGAAATTAAATATTAATTATATATTCAAAGTCATGCAGAATATGTCTATTTATTAGGCATATCTCTAAATTAAAACAATAAAAATAAAGTTTAAAAATATGATTTGATCTAAATTCAGAATTAATCATTTTTCTCTCTGGAAGTAGATATCATTTTTCATAATGAGTTTTTTCAGAGTGTCTTGGATCACTGTCTTGATCTGAGAAGCTAAGACTTTTACAGTTGAACATTCTTACAATATTGTTATTACTGTGTACAATATTTGTTTGATTCTGTTCACTTCACTTTGTATCAGTTTATATGTCTTCCCAGATTTTTCTGTGATCATCCTGACTGTCCTTTCTTTTAATACAATAGTTTTCTATCATAATCATATACTACAACTTGTTCAGTTATTCATCAATTGATTGGTGGTCCCTTTATTTCTAATACTCTGCCACCACAAAAATAGTTGCTATATATATTTACAAATAGGTCCTTTTCCCCTTTATTTGATCTCTTTGGAATATAGACTGTGTGCCAATATTATTGGATCAAAGGATATACAGTTTTACAGCCCTTGGTATAACTCCAAATTGTTCTCCAGAATGGTTGAGTCAATTTACAACTCCACCAATAGTGCATTAATTTTACAATGTCATCTTTTTAAAAACCAATATTCTACCAGTGCTATTGGACAGCTGCAAGACACAATATACAATAATCTCTAACAAACTGAAAATGAACATAACAAAGAGGGTTGTGGAGGGTCACAGCATGCGTGTGAGCCAGCTGCAAAATAAATTTAATGAAAAACATTGAAGAAAAGCAGTTAAAGATATTGTTGGGGAATTATGTGGAAGACAGGATGGTCATATGGTAGAGCCAAAGGATAATGAGTAGACAGCTGCAGGCTACCACTGGTGGCCCTTGCAATGTCAAAAGAAACAGAGATAGGCCTCTGGCACACTAAGTATACTTCTTGTGTTGAACTGAATGGGCAGACAGAAATATGTTTGAAATATGCATGATCTGCA
Source organism: Sminthopsis crassicaudata (assembly GCF_048593235.1). NCBI lineage: Eukaryota > Metazoa > Chordata > Mammalia > Dasyuromorphia > Dasyuridae > Sminthopsis > Sminthopsis crassicaudata. The sequence continues at coordinate 627,934,040 of NC_133618.1, forward strand.
TTGTTATAGAGACCATCCAATTTGATGAGATCACAATTCTTCTGAGTAGTAAGTATTTTGCTGGAGTCATTTACATTTTTTGTCCTTGTCCAGTTGTTTCAGTCACGTCCAACTCTTTGTAAACACATTTGGGGCTTTCTTGGCAAAGATACTTGATTGCTTTTACCATTTTCTTCTGTAACTCATTTTACAGATAAGAAAACTGAGGCAAACTTCTAGCTTGTAAGTGTCTGATGTCAAATTTGAACTTAGGAAGATGAGTCTTTTTGACTTCAGGCCCACTGTACCACTCACTGCCCTGTTCACATTGACTACATACTAATCAAATTCCTAACTTTCCTTTTTTCTGCTTCCCTCTATGTAGGCACACTATGGAGTCCTCGTGCTTATATATCAGTACTGCCTGATATGTATGCAATATTTTGATATTTGCTAAGCACTGAACCTATATTGTATTATATATTCTTATGACCATCCCTTGCAGTCAATTATAAAGTGTATCATTGTCCCATTCCTGTCAGGTGAGTAGCATAGGGATTACAATAATCATAACTACAATGATTATTATAGATATTATTGATTCATGGGCCTCTTTTTACTCTCAGATCAGACCTCTTGCACAATGCTATATTGGCAAAGGAACTCATATATCTCCTCAAGTTTCAAAGGCAGCTTGGACCCAGAAGATCTGAATTCAAATCTCTGTTTTGCCACATTGGCAGTCATTTAATCACCCTGCATCTCCATTTTCCAATAACTGCAACAAAATAGAACACACATGAATAATACAATAATATTTGTAGAAATAATAATAGTTATGATTATTGTAATCCCTCTATGCTATCCTCACAGGATTGTTATAAACATGAGGGAGATGATGTATATAAAATGCTTTCTAAACTATCAGGTGCTGTATGATATGCCTATTACTCTTGGATATGAAGTTTTAAAAAGGACCAGGGAGAGGGTGTGTATAAGGCTTACCTCCATAAAATATAAGCATCTATAGAAGTCTAGTCTCACTGATGATGTCAGAAAATGACTATTTCCAGATATTTTCTCAAGTTGTCATTTTCTGAATTGTTTCCTAGTAGGGCAAGCCTTTTCCCTCCTGATGTTCACAACAATAGCTGCTTATTGTAAGGATCTGGGGAAGGAAAGTCTGTGACATTTTTAGTTTGTTTTCCACGTACAACTCTTTCAAAGCTATGTCCCTGAAAGGATATATCTCTTTCTTTGCCCAGCTTTCTGAACTTTCTGAATTCATCCAAGGACAGAATATTAAATCCACCAAGTAGAAGTAAAGTTGTATCCTCCTTTATGATGTTGTTTTGTTATTGTTATTTTGGGAAGTTTAGGTATTGTCTCAGAAACATACAATTATTGAAGAACCCAGTAGAGAACCTTCTCTGTAGCTCCAGGATCTGTGATCCAGAAGGAAAAAATATATATATCTTGGGCATGAAGGTATTCATTTCATCTTTGGGGCGTGTTGCATTCTCTACTGATAATCAAGAATAATAGAGCCATGGTTCCTCCACCCTCTAAGTCTTTTCCATTTCTTGATTAATTAAAACATGGTGAATATGTAAAGCAGTGGGAAGCATTTGACAGTATTATCCACACTACAAGCAGAAATATGACAAGGTTAATCATACAGCCAAGAAAGAATCTAACTTCCCCTCCCAGGAATTAACTCCTATCAGTTTGCCAGTGAGCAGACAGTCAATAATTCCTCCTAATCTCTTATAGCAGACATGAGCTGAGCAGCCTATTACAACAGGGATGAATGAGAAAATGGAAACTTAATGCAAAAAGTACCAGCAAGAAGCAGCAACTATTTAATGATTCCACAGATGTTGAGATGTGCATATTTTACTGAGCTGGTGAATTTTATGGGCCTGGGAGAAGGGAAAAGAAGTGGATGTTAGAGTCATGGGTTTAGAGCTAACAGGGACCTCAGAAGTCAACAAATTCAGACCCTTAATTTTTATGGATAAAGAAGATGAGACCCAGAGAAGTTAAATGTCTTGCCCAAGGTCATAGAGGAGATAAATGTAAAAATTGTTCCAGAAAACAATTTGTAATGGTGGAGGAAAAGTCACTATAATCTCTGACCTAGTAATACCATTATTTAACATATAGTCCAAAGAGATCAAAGACAGAGAGAGAGAGAGAGAGAGATCTTGTGTATATCAACATATTGAAAATAGTATTTTTATGGTCACAAAAATCTTGAAATTAAGTAGGTGATATTTGGAGAATGGCTAAACAAATTGAGAATTTCTAATTCTAACAGCTAGTGTTGTGCTCAATTCCAGAGAACCCAAGTTCTAATCTGGGCTCTATTATTTTTTAAGCTTTTTATTTTCATAATATATGCCTAGAAAAAATTTCAGCATTCACCCTTGCAAAACCTTATATTTCAAATTTTTTTCTGTCCCTTCTCCCCACTCCTTCCCGAAGAAGGCAAGTAATCCACTATACATTAAACATATGCAATTCTTCTAAATATATTTCCACAATATAAAAATAAGATCAAAAAGAAAAAAGAAGTAGAAAGAAAATAAAATGCAAGCAAACAACAACATTAACAAAGGTGAAAATACTATGCTGTGATTCACACTTAGCACTTTCCTCTGGAACAGATGGCTTTCTCCATCACAAGTCTATTGGAAATGGCTGGAATCACCTCACTGTTGAAAAGAGCCAAAATTGATCATCATATATTCTTGCTGTTTCTATGTACAGTGTTCCCTTGAATCCATTCACTTCACTCAGCATTAGTTCTCATAACTCTCTCCAGGCCTTCCTGAAATTGTCCTGCTGATTGTTTCTTATAGAACAATAATATTCATATAGTATAACTTATTTAGCCATTTTTCCAACTGATAACCATCCACTCAATTTCCAGTTCCTTGCCACTACAAAAAGGGCTGCTGTATTTTTGCACATGTGGGTCTTTTCCCATTGTTTATGATCTTTTTAGGATACAGATCTGGGCACAGTTTGATAACCCTTTGGGCATAGTTCCATATTGCTCTCCAGAATGGTTGGATCCATTCAATACTCCAGCAACAATACATTAGTGCTTGACCTCTATTCTTTACTATGTGAATCAAAAATCTCTTCAGCTCCTGGAGCCTAATATATGTGAAATAAGAGGGTTATGTCAGTTGGCTCTCCAGCTCTACATTGATGACCAAAGGATTCTATGAGCCTATAAATACTTGTCAGAAATGTGACATCAAAATTAAACTAGCAGATTCTTAGTTCCTTTCTAGAATGCTCCCATATCATCTTTCTAAAGAGAATCTCTCTCTTACAAATTTGGAAATCCCCTGGGAAAAGTGGAGGTGTTTTATGGAGGAAAAAAGGTGGTTGCAGTCAAAGCAAGCTGTGGAAATAATTCTTTGGATGAGAACAATTGTTTCCTTGAGCCCTGTTTCTATATGACAACAGAGACTTTTGTCTGTTCAACCACTCTTGCATCTTGGCTTACCCCCCCTGCTCCAAAAAGGAATTAAAAGGGAGATGTTCTAAAGAATTCCGGCCCTGCATTTGAATCTCCCTCTGAACTCAGATTAAATTTGAAGCTAGCAAAACCCAATTTAAAAAAATCAATAACAAATCAAGTATAATTTTTTCTCTGCCAGAAAGAAACAAAAGCTAATTCTTCTGGACCCCCTGAGTCATAACACCATTTGAGAAGAACAGTTGCCTTCAAATATTGAAGCACACTATATAGAATCTATGTACTCCACATAAATATGATTAACACTGCTAGAAATTCATCCTTTGGTCCTAAAAATCCATATTTCTATTTTCTTATAATATTTCCTTAGACAAAGGACTAATCTGTTTTCTTTTTTTTCAATACACATTTATTTATTACTTAACCTCTTTGTTATATGTGACCACCAGAAATATGTGGTTCAGATGAAAAAATAATTTGTATTGTTACATCTGATAATGTAACAAAACTAGGTGTGGACATTAGCATGGCCATATAAATGTTTGGCATCAGAACTCAGAGAATCATGATTATAGAACCTTGGAATTGCAAAGTTACTCAAACATCCTCAAATTCACCTCATTCCTGACCAAGAATCCCTCCTACAATACAGTGATAAGTAATTATTCAGTTTTTGATTGAAAACCTCCAGGGAGGGGCAAAGCTACTAAATCTGGAAGCAAAACATTTCATTTTTAAATGACTCCAATTATTGAGAGTTTTTTTTTTTTCCTCAGTAACTGGAAATCTCTGAAAATTTCTTCCCATTGCTTCTAGTTTTGCCTTCTGGGATGAAGCAGAAGAAACCTAATCTTTCTTCTAACATAATAGTCCTTCAAATATTTGAAGCACTGAGTAATGTAAACATCATCAGTTTCTTCAATCAATTCTCCTATCCATTAGTTTCCATTACCTTTATCATACTGTTCTTTTTCCTCTGGACTGACTAATTTGTTATTGCTCTTCCTACAATTTGACATCTAGAATTGAATGCAAGAGTCCTGTTCTGAGAATAGTGAGATTATTAGTGCATAGGCTAATTGCCTTGCTAGCTGAACTCCTTAAACACAAGAAATACATCTTCTTTTATATTCCCCACAAGGTATAGCACAGTATATAGCATGCAGAAGACTTGGAAACTAAATTGACCTATTTTTTCTTGACATAATATTTGCCTTCATGGAATAACATAATTCAATATTTTAAAGTTAAAATGAATTAAAGAATACTTATCTGGATAATAATAATTAGTCAATTAAACAAACAATAAGTATTCATTTAATGTCTAATTTGTGCCAGGTGCTGTGCTAAATATTATATATAATATATATCTCTCTATATCTATATTTATAACTATCTAGATATAGTTAGATATACATATAGATATATTTTAAATCCTTAACCTCAAAGAACTCTGTTGTGGTGGTGATTTTTCTTTTATTCTCACAAAAGGACCACAACATCATGAAGATGATGCCATGCTCTTGCCATGCAAGATGAGAGAGAACTAACTGTACAAGGTCACCTACCTTACTTTCTGTGGCCAGATAGAGGATCATTGAAGATGGCATTAGAGGCTACTTCTCGGTCTCTGAATAGATATCAATTTAAAACTTACAACCATCTACACACACACCTCATATACAAATACATTCTATGTGTGTGTAGATAGATAGATATAGATATGTGTGTTCACATATAATGTATTTTTTCAGAATATTTTGTTAAAGTTTTCAGGGAACAGATATTATTGTAATATTTATATCATAATGGGGACAAATACATTTGGCAATATTTATAGACAAAATATGGAATGTAGGGAGGAGAGGGAAAAAAGCTTAGAGGATGATCCATGGGCAATTTATAAATCTTCCACTTTTTTTCTTCTAGAAATACATTAATTACCATCTTTAGATAGGTAAAAAGAGGATAGAGGTGATAAGAACACAGATGTAATTTTCTGCTACTTTTAAAAAAAAGTTATGATGTCTAGAAGAGAGAGAGATAGTAGTCCTGCTAGACTCTGCCCTGGGTTGGACACATCTGGAATAGTCTATTCAAATCTAAGCAGCACATTTTGGGGGAAAAAAAAGTTAACAAGCTGTACCATGTCTAGAAGATTATCACTAGAAAAGCAAGAGTACCTAAGAATATTCCTCATAAAACTGGATCATTGAACCTAGGAGTGTTTACCCAAGAGATAAAATATAGGGGTGGTGATGGTGAGGGGGGTAATTATAGATGACATCAAATATTTTAAAAGCATCTGAATATAGGATTCTGCGTATTCTTCTTGGGTCCAAAGGCTAGAATTAGTGAACATTATAGAGACAGGTTTTTAGCTTTGCATAAGGAAAGATAAACTAATAAAGCTGTGCCAAATAACTGGCCACTTAAGAGTGCTTCCTTTTCAGGAGTGGTATAAAAAGAAGTTTTGGTCAGAGATAGGTTGACTTAATAATCCCCTCATTTTCTTTCTAACCTTTTTTTATATCATGAGGATATAAAGACCTCAGAATCACATGGGATTTTTTTTAATCCCATGTGATTCTGAGGTCTTTATATCCTCATGATTTAAGAGCGTGTATGACCCATGAACTCAATAATTGATGTTTTACCGTAAACTCTTTTAAATTTTAAAAAGGAAGGAATCAAAACTTTAAGCTAAGATATGTTGACTTTGGGGTCTTCTGCCCCGTTGAAGAATTACATTAAAGCAGAAACATAATTAGGAATTTACTTATCTGTGGCAAACACTGCACAACTATGCCAGAGCTGAGTGTCATGGGAGCTATCCATGGTTAATAGGGGGTACACAGTACCATAATGGCTAATAAAGACTCCAGACTCAGGATACCATGAGACACTGTTAATGAAACCTCCCCTTTAAATAATTATTCTTCCTAAAGAGATAGCAGCCTGATATGGTAAATAAAGAGCTCTTGGGTTCAAGTCTTGACTCTGATAACATTTATGTGAGCTTGAGCAAATTATTTGACTCTTCTTGTTCCAGGCAACTCTCCCAACTGATCATGTACAGAATAACAAAGATCTGAATTGGTGGAGAGAGTCAGCATAAAAAAAATTTATAAAGAGCACAGGAAGTGAGAGGAACTAAGTTCAAATTCTAGTTCTCCTACTTATTAATCGTGGCAAATCACTTACCTTTCCTGAGCCTCAGTTTCTTCATGTGTAAAAGGAAGAATTGCATTCAATGGCTCTTAAATTCTTTTCCAGTATTAGATCTAGCTTACTATTATTACTATTATTAAACCACAGCTCCACATCAAAGGGGAAAGCAAACATTTTAAAGGTAGTTGTTTCTTTACATCTGTCTTTGAGAAAACTTTATTATTGGAATGGGGTAGAGAGCTGCATCATTAACCTTATGATAAATGGGTGCCAGATAGATGCTTTGAAAAGGAGAATGAAAGAGAGTTTGAAATCAAGATCTTTACACTTATAAAGTATCATGACACAATGAAAGAGATGGCAATGAATTAAAATTAATTTATAAAGCCCTTAGTATGTGCCAGATACCATTAAAATGCTAGAGGAACAAAAGGAAGGTAAAAGCATGAGATCAGGACTTTTCACAATGTTTCCATTTTGATAGGGAATAATATATGTCAGTAACAAGGCATGTAAAAAGAGAGAAATGGGGGAGAGACAGAGACAGACACACAGAGACAGATACACACACAAAGAATAGATAGGAGCTAATCTCAGAGGGGAGAATATTACTTGGGTCCTTAGGGATCATGAATCATTTGAGAAAGAAATAAGCCAACACTCAGAGAGCTAAAGGGGTCAAAGTACCTTTCTTAATGAAATCAAACTGAACTAAGGTGGAAAAAATGCAACTCAAATCACATAGAATCTCACAGACTATCAGAATTAGATGGGCCTTACAGACTGCCTTGTCCAATACCCTTGTCTTAAAAAGAACAAAGAGACAAGAAAGAGAAAATTTTAGAATTTTAAATCATTTACTGTCTTTCCAACAGTCTACCCAGTTTCAGAGATTTGACCTTTAAAGAAAGGGTAAAGACCCAGTTGAGGGCATTTCCAAGCTAAAGAAAATAGCCCAGAAGTCACCAGGACCTGAGTACAAATCTGGCCTTCAGACACTTAACACTTCCTAGCTGTGTGACCCTGGGCAAGTCACTTAACTCCAAATGTCTCAGAAAAAAAAAAAAAGAAAGAAAAGAGAAGAAAGAAGAACCTGGGCCATGGATAGTGAGGTATGGGAAATGAGTGCAAATGATCACTACCCTACCCTCTTAATTACTTTATCCTTTCCTTCAGTAAAAGACAGCTCAAAGCATAAGCTTTGGACAGCTAATCTTCCTATACACTAACTCTCTTCCCAACCACAAACCAAAACTTGATTTCAATAAATCCTAGTCTCTACCTTCTCTTGTCTTGCACCCAGACCTTTCTCTCCCATTCTCCAACTAGGCTTTGTTATGATATAGTAACCATTGCTGCTGCTATCTTCTTTTATCAATAAACCCATAAACATTTAATCAATAAAATCAACAAGCACTTACTATATTAAACACCTGCTATCTGAAGGGCAAGATGTTGAGAATTTAAATACAAAAATAAAATACTCTATACCTATAAGAAATGTTAAGTCTTCCTTGGGGGAATGTAAAAGTTTTCAATGCCTCAGTTCCTATTTCTAGTAATAGTTAATAGGTAGAATTTATAAAGGATTTAAAGTTTGTTAAGCACTTTCAAAATATCTTAGCCCAGAACAACCTTGGGAGGTAGGTTCTACTATTACTCCATTTGACCAAGAATGAGTTAAAATAGCATTTAATCAATTTGCACATGGTCATATATTGGCATTTGAGGCAGGATTTGAACTTAACTCTTTCTGACTCGAAGTCTATCATAATATTTTTTGTGGCCATCAAAGATCTGGTAGCCCTTTCCCAATTGTATCTGTCTTTAGGTTTCCCTATCTCAATACAATAAAATTTCTTATTTATTCAGGTGAGAGTGAGAGACAGAGAGAGAAACAGAGACAGAGGAAAGGAATGACCCTCAGATTCAATGTTCTTTTAAAAAAAGACTGTTATTTCGATCTGATAAAACTGGTGTTGGATGAATATGAATAAAAAAACTAGCCTGATGACTAGAATAATTAAATGGAAGACAAATATAAGGTTTACAAATCAAAGGGAAGTTAGTAATCATCTAATCGATGCTCTTTATTTTATAGTCGGGCAAACTGAAGTCTAGAGAAAGAAATAGGATTTGCCCAAGATATTTAGTGGCAGAACCTGTACTGGAAACCACATATTCTGGCTCCAAAGTCAATGGCCTTTTCAAGACACTGTATCACCGCTAAATCATCAAGAGACCCAGGCTCTTCCTACTTCTGTCATCTACATAAGTGGACTAGATGTGTTTTTCCCCATTGAATCTCTGTTTCTTCATCTGTAGAATGAAGGAGTTTATCACTAGTCACTGATATATCTTCTATTTCTGACATCCTTTAATGGTTTGATATAATTTTTGACAAAAACTTTTGAATCAGAAGCCAGAACTTTTTCTCTTATTGATGCCCTTTCCCCAAATATCTTTTCCATTATTCATGATATCTTAGGTCAGTTGGAGGAGCCTTGCTAAATGGAAGACTTCAAATAAGGAAGGAGTAGAAAAAGGGACCAGGAATTTGAGCATCTGGTCCATATGTCCAATATTATATTTTTTCCCAAAGAGTTATAGATATTTGCATATGATAGAACGATTTAACTTCTTCCTTTTGAAAATGGGGAATAGGGCACATGGTATTAATAGCACCTTCTTTCTACAGGAAAGAATTCAGAATCTTTGGTAGGGCTAAAATAGGGCTGGTACCATAAATAACCACACTTAAATTCTAAAGCTAGCATTTTCTACCAGTGAGTCTTGGCCAAGCCATCTGTAAAATAAGTAGAACCAGATAAGATGGTTACTGAAGTCCCTAATAGTCCTAAATTTATAATTCTAAGAACCTAAGAGATTAGAACCCTGGGTGCTGGGAGAATTGATGTACTGATTGATCTGGATATAATCTCTAGAGAAATATGTTTTCAGCCACTAAAGAATCTGACCAGTTAATAATCCAGACTGGAATAATTGTCCCATGTTAGCAGAAAAACAATTCCTCATATCAAATATTACCTCCAGAAATCTTTGATTTTTAGCATCAGAAGCTTTATTTTCTATCATAATAATAATAATTGGGAAGTGCTTAACAAAAATAAATACAATATAATAAAGCATAGATAATATCATATTTTAAAACTAAATCAATATGTGACTCAGTAGGATTCTTATGTGTGAATTAGTCACCCTATATTTGCTCTACATTGACCCCATTAGGTCCAGAGGAATTAATCCTATCTTCTAGGATAACAGGTCAACAAAAGGATACTGTCTCTGCTCAAGTGGACTCTGCTGAGTCCACTAAGGATCTATTAATTAGGCATCTGTTACTGTCAATTAATGAAACATTTCATTAGTAGCAAGGTATGTGGGTGAAAGACAGGCTGGGGAGTTTGAGATGTCAAGGATTCACTCAACCAGTCAATCTATCAGGTATTTACTGATGTCTCCTGGGTACCCACTTCTGAGTTAAGAAATACAGATGAAAACAAGCAAGTAAATAGTGCATACCTGACGAGAGTTATAGCATCATGTCTGAAACAAGACATAGACCAAATGCTAGCAATATTCCTCACCTTCTCTTCTTATTCCTGTATGACATACAACTTGTGTTCTGTGTTGTACTAGCTGTATGATCTTGGATTTAAAAACCATATAAATTATAAAATTCAAGATGTAAGGGACTTTGAAAGCCATAAAATTAATCTCATTATTTTAGAGCTGAGAAAACTGAAGAGTTGGATACCTCATCTAGTCACATAACTAGTAAATATCTATGGTGGGTTTTGAGTACATCTTGGCTTCAATTTCAGGATCCTCTACACCTTACCACAGCATCTATATCTGCCCTCTCCTAGGTTTAACCTAATTAACTAATTAATTAGTTACTAGCTAACTCTTCACCCTGCTTAAATCTTCAATCCACAAGAAGACAAGGTTGTATTATAAGGGTTTTGAAGACTCTTCTTAGCTCTAAATTATAGGCTCTATTGGTGCTCTAAGATAAGCAAATGTTTTGCTTAAATTTGGGTGATTTGACATACTGTCAATTGTATGACAGGCTTTTGCTCCAAATATATAGTGCTACTACTTATCAGAATGTTTCTGAAAGTTATGCTTGTTCTCTTCATATTTAAGCATTTCTTTTTTTTCTTAGTTTCTTAAATGATTTTTTTTCCTGCTTGATCCAGAGATACTCCAAAATCATCGAGACAGAATGAGAAGAAAGAGCAGAAGGAGTAAGGACAAAATTAGAATCTTAGATTTTAAAGTTGAAAGGACCATAGACATCATCAAATCCAACCCCCTTATTATATAGAAAGGAAACTGAGATAATAGAAATATAGATACACAAAAATTGGATTTAACAAAAACATATTAGCAGTAAGGTTTAATAGTGAAGAGTGGCTCTGGGTTTAAACCCAGGTTCTTGATTTCAAACTGAGTGCTGAGTCCCTAGAATAGTAAACAGCTAGAATTGGGGTGAAAGTGTCAGTGAGGGGAGTAGCCTGATTACAGAAAAGTCTAGAAATATTTACATGAACTGATGCTTAGTGAAGTGAGCAGAATAAAGAGAACATTGTACACAAAAACAAGATTATGTGAAGATCAACTGTGTTGGAATTGGCTCTTTTCAACAATGAAGTTATTCAAGGCAATTCCAATAGACTTGTGATAGAGAGAGTTATCCGTATTCAGAGAGAGAACTAGGGAGACTGAAACATAGACTTTTTACAATTTTTGTTGCTGTTCGCTTGTTTTTTTTTTTTTTTTTTTTTTTTTTTTGCCTTTTTTTGTGTTTTTTTTTTTGCCTTTTTACATAATTTTTTCTTATTCAGCATAATGAATATGGAAATATGGTTAAAATAATTGTTTATATTTTTATCTATCAGATTATTTTCTGATAGAGATGGGAAGAGAGGGAGGAGGGAGAGATAAATTTGGAAAACATGGTTTTGCAAAGGTGAATGCTGAAGACTATCTTTGCATATATCTGGGAAAATAAAATACTACTAACTTAAAATGGATGAGTGAATGAATAGAAAAAAGTATAAGTCAAGATAAAAATAGTTACTATATTAGAATTCGAGTTGAGGAATCTATCATGATGTTTCTACTGGTGGCAGGAATGGTGGTGGAATATGAGGAAATTATGTTGGACATAGACTACAGTAGTATGGAAGAAAACATATGACAAAATGGCGTGAGTCCAACCCAATAGCCACAGGAATAATGAAGACCTAGAGCGAAGATCAAAGAGAATCAAACCATAGGGTCCACCAGGCCTGCAGCAAAGACAGAAGAAAGTAATTGGAAAGAGATCAAGAAGAACTGGGTCATAATCAGCTTAGATATTCATAAAGCCAGTCTAAGACAAATATCATGGAAGCTGACATAAAGGACATTACCTAAAAAAAATTCTTACACAAAGCGTTGGATAGATATTCCATGTTTCTTTGGTATATCTATCCTCATCACTTAATTGAAAAAAAAAAGGAGTGAGTTAGCACATAGTGAATTTAAAACAAACATTTGCCATTTAACTGACTTTCTAGGTAGAAAAGAGTGAATATGAAACTAGGGGATCTTGGTTAAAATATCAGCTCTGCTAGTTAATACTTTATATTTAGTAAGTCATCTATTCCCTCTATATTGGTTTGATGAGATAATATTACAGGTCCGTTCCAGCCCTAATCCTATACTATCATAAATAAATCTATGGGATCATATGAGGGGGGAAGTGATATTGTGATTATCCCTCCACTAAAAGCAAACTGAGCTCCATCAAGGTTTCAAGAGTCTTTAAACCAAGAAGTCTTATGGACATTAGATAATCCTGTTAAATGATTAAAAAGTATAAATGGGAATTTTGACAATGTTTATGGAATCCTTTATTGTTTTAAGTGTTCAAACAGTTCCCTTTGTTTAATAAAGGTAAAAACTTTGATCTAATCTATGTCAACATAATTATAAATTCTGAATTAATAGAGTGATAATTAATGAGATTTGATTATATTTTCTTGCTTTTTATAGCAGATGCTCAACAATATAGCAAGTTTAAAGTATTTAAAATAAGCCTCCATAAATCATAAACATTTCTATTTTTTACCAACAAAACCTGGCAGGGAGAGATATAAAGAGAAATTCAATTTAAACTAAATTCAGATACTATAACATACTTGGGAGTTTACTTGCCATGGCAAATCCATGGATTATATGAACAAAATAACATATTCAAATAAAGATCTAAAAAATGGAGAAATATTAGTTGTTCATGAGTAGATCAGATCAATATAATTAATTTGCTTATTAAGTAATATACCAATAAAAGTACCAAAGAATTATTTTATAAAGCTAGAAAGATAATAAAAAAATTTATCTGGACAAAAAGATCAAGAATATGAAAGGAATTTAAAAATTGAAAGAAGATAATCTAACTGTGCCAGACTTCAAACTATATTACAAAGAGATAATTATGAAAATAATCTAATTTGGGCTAAGAAACAGAGTGAAAAGTAAGCAGGACAGATTAAGAACCTGATATACAGTAATAAATGACTGCGATACTCCAGTGTTAGATAAAGATCCAAATTTTATGGTTAAGAACTCACTATTTGACAAAAATTACTGGGAAAATTGAAATGCATGTTGTAAAGGAACCAAGTATAGATCATCATCTAATACTGTGTACAAAAATAAAGCCAAAATGGATAAATTATTTAAACATACATGGTATATCATAAGCAAATTAGGAGAGCATAAGGAAATTTGCTAAGGATAAGGGAAGAGTTTATGAGTTTCAAGAGATAGAGAAGATCATGGGAAGTAAAATGGATCATTAATTACATGAAAGGAAAAGGTTTTGCCCAAAGGAAAGTAATGAAGGACAATTAGGATAGTGGGAAAAATTTTTACAGCAAGTTCCTCTTATAAAGACTTCATTTCTCAAATTTATAGGGAACTGAACCAAATTTATAAAAATGCAAGCCATTCCCCATATAATAAGTGGTCAAAAGATGTGAACATGCCATTTTCAAAAGAAGAAATAAAAGCTATCAATAGATACATAAAGAAATGATCTGAATTACTATTGTTTAGAGAGATATCAATTAAAACAGATGTTACCTCACACTTCTCAGATTAGTTAATGTAAAAGAAAAGGAAAATTATAAAAGCTGAATTAGGAACATTGAAATAATAATGTATTATTGGTAGAGTTGTAAACTAGTCTAATAATTCTAGAAAACTAATTGGAACTATACACAAAGAGTTATAAAACTGTGAATAGCTTTTTATTCAAGAATACACTTGGGTGGATCCCAAGAATAAAAGGATTTCTACCAATTTCTAAAAAAAATATAGCAGCACTTTTTTATGTTGGCAAAAAAATGGGAGTTGAGGAGATGCCCATCAATTGTGGAATGGTTGAACAAAATATGGTATGTGATTATGATGGGATAAGATTTGTTATAAAAACGACAATCATTTTTTAAAAGATCAGGGAAGATTTTTATGAACTGATGTAAAGTTAAGTAATAAGAACCAGGAGAATATTGTATACAATAAAAATAATATTTTAAAAATGATCAATTACAAATGACTCAGCTAATATGATCAAGATAATGATCCAAGATACTCCCAAAAGACCCATGATGAAAAATGCTATCTGCTTCCAGAAAAAGAAATGAATAAATTTGAGTGCAGATTGAAATACACATTTAATTTTTTCTTGGTTTTGTGTGTGTGCATATGTGTGTGTGCATGTGTGTTTTCTTTTTAAATGTGGCTAATATGGAAATTATTTTGAATGATTTACATAAAAATAGATAATCAAAAAAGGGTAAACCATGATCTCATTAAACTATTGAGATACAGACAGGACTGGCTGAGAAATACAACTAAGAACCTTTGTTCAGAGAAGATCCGCATGCACACAGGGGAGGCTAGCTTGAACAGTAATATCTTTTACTGATACTGGTACTACTGGACTGGAAACAAAATAAGATAAATAGAAGTCCAAAGGGATGCTTATCACCAGATAGCAAGCAGGTTAGAGTTAGAAGTATGATTTAAAAATCATCTCTTTATTTTCAAGGTCCAAAGACCTTGATCAGAAATGAGGAACCAGAGAAACTCAAAAACAAACTATAAAAGCATAATCTACAACTCTCAAGATGGGTAAGAATCCAAGAAGCTGTGTTTCCAAGATTATGGTTTGAATGGTTTGACTCATCTCAACTCTTGAGTTCCAGTCTCTAAATTTTAAAGCAAACTACATTGGTGCAGCAAACAAATTAGCATTCAAATGTGGGTGTATGTAGTAGAATGCATTAATTGTATAAGATTGTTCAGTTAGCAAACACATAGCAAAAAAGGGATGTTATATAAATGGGATTAAGTGTTCTGCTTTTATTCCCCTTAAATATATTTCCCAATCTGGCTAAGTACACTAATGAGATTTAGAAATTTTGCAAGTGATGCTAATTCTATTTCAAGTTTGAACTTCAGCTGTGGACAGCTCCCTGTATCTACTAGTGCTGAATTAATGCAGTGGCAGATACAAACTTAAATCTTGGGAAAAACTTTTTTTCCCCCAAGAATCTCAAACTCTCTCTCTCTCTCTCTCTCTCTCTCTCTCTCTCTCTCTCTCTCTCTCTCTCTCTCTCTCTCTCTCTCTCTCTCTCTCTCTCTCTCTCTCTCTCTCATACACACACACACACACACACACACACACACACACACACACACACACGAGATGATAGGAGTCATTTAATGGGGTGTTGACTAAGGCCTATTAGACTGATGCCGATCCAAATAGGACTTATTTAAACTCGCAATAAACAGAACATGTCATTTGGGAAGTTAACTTGCAAGTGGTCTGGAAAGCAAGGTTTAGATACTAACAGGATCGTGTTTGCTCAAACTCTTAACAATTCTTGGGCACTTTTAGGTCTTTTGGCTTAATGGATTTTCTTTCAGAAGGAGAATATATCTCTTAAGGTAAACTTTACTATTCCTCTCAGTTTTCAGGATATGGGGAATAAGTGAAATTTTAGGAGTTTGCTGTTGATGTTAAATTATTCATAGGAGTCAGAGTTTTGGAGTCTTATCATCAGAAATACCTGGACTCAAAACCCTCCTACCTGTGTGACCTTAGACAAGTAATTTCCATTATGAGCCACAGTTCCTCTGTTTATAAACTAGTAATAACTGTATTTATCTCAAAGTATGGCTACAAAAATCAAACGGATCCATATATGTGGAATGACATGCAAATACTGAAGTACTGTATGTAGTAATTATATTTATGAAGAGAAAATGGGTTGACCAGACAGCTAAGCAGTGTGATTGTTTAAAATATTTCTCCACAACTTCCCAGGACTACCCTGTAAGCTACCATCTTCCTGCTTCACTCTGGATTTAGGATGTAGACAAGATTAGAATAGAAGCAATAAACTAGGAAAACATTTTGCATTCAAATGATCTGATAAAGCTCTCATTTTAAAAATATATAGAGAATTGACTCAATTTTATAAGAATTCAAGCCATTCTCCAATTGATAAATGCTCAAAGGATATGAACACACAATTTTCAGATGAAGAAATTGAAACTCTTTCTA
Source organism: Sminthopsis crassicaudata (assembly GCF_048593235.1). Lineage (NCBI taxonomy): Eukaryota > Metazoa > Chordata > Mammalia > Dasyuromorphia > Dasyuridae > Sminthopsis > Sminthopsis crassicaudata. The sequence goes on from NC_133618.1 coordinate 627,950,338, forward strand.
GTCATATGGAAAGGTACTCCAAACACTAATAATCAGAGAAATGCAAATTAAAACAATTCTGAGATACCACTACATACCTGTCAGATTGACTAAGATGACAGGAAAAGATAATGACAAATGTTGGAGGGGATGTTGGAAAACTGGGACACCAATACATTGTTGGTGGAACTGTGAGTGAATCTAAATATTCTGGAGAGCAATTTGGAACTATGCTAAAGTTATCAAACAGTGCATACCCTTTGACCCAGCAATGTTTCTACTTATATCCCAAAAAGATCTTAGAGGAGGGAAAGGGACCTACATGTGCAAAAATGTTTCTGGCAGCCGTTTTTTTTAAGTGGCAAGAAACTGGATACTGAATGGATGTCCATTAATTGAAGAATGGCTGAATAAATTATGGTATATGAATGTTATGAAATATTGTTGTTCTGTAAGAAACGACCACTAGGATAACTTCAGAGAAGACTGGAGAGACTTACATGAACTGATGCTAAATGAAATGTACTGAACCAGAAGCTCATTATACATGGCAACAACTAGACTATATGATGATCAATTCTGATGGACATGGCTCTCTTCAACAATGAAATTATTCAAACTAATTCCAATTGTTCAGTGATGAAGAGAAACATTTATATCCAAAGAGTGGACTGTGGGAGCTGGACCACAACATAGCATTCTCACTCTTTCTGTTGTTGTTTGCTTGCATGTTGTTTTCTTTCCCAGTTTTTTTCCCCTTCTAGATCCAATTTTTCTTGTGCAGCAAGATAACTGTATAAATATGTATATCTATGTATTGGATTTAACATATATTTTGACATATTGAACATGTATTGGACTAGCTGCCATCTAAGGGAAGGGGTGATAGGAAGGAGGGGATAATTTTGAACAGAAGGCTTTTCAAGGCTCAATGTTGGAAAATTACCCATCCATATGCTTTGTAAATAAAAAAGCTTTAATAAAAAATAGAAAAGAAAATTGAATTGAGAAATGATTCAAGACAATTTCAATGTCCTTTGTGATGGAAAGTGCCAGCCACATCCAGAAAGAAAACTGCAGAGACTGAATGTTCATCAAAGTATAGCCTTTTCACCTTTTCTTTTTGTTGTTGTTGCTTGTTTGCTTGTTTTTTTTTCTTTTTTCGCATTTTGATCTGATTTTTCTTTCTCAGAATGGTGTATATGTAAAAATATTTTTAAAATAATCACACATGTTCAACCTATATAGGATTGCTTGCTGACTTGGGAAGGGACAAAGAGGGAGGAGGGGAGGAAAAATTTAGAACACAAGATTTTGCAAAGATAAATGTTAAAAACCATCTTTGCATATATTTTTAAAATACTATTATAGTTTTTAAAAATGAAAATATGATTGAAGGAATTTAATTGAATGATGGCCCAGAAAAAAATGTATCCACTAATCTAAATGCAACTCAGAAACTAGGTTTGTCTAATTCCTCTCTAAAATATAGTGTAGGGGCAGCTAGGTGGTGCAGTGGATAGAGCACCAGCCTTGAATTTCATGAGGACCGGAGTTCGAATCTGGACTCAGACACTTAACACTTCCTAGCTGTGTGACCCTGGGCAAGTCACTTAACCCCAGCCTCAAAAAAATAAAAAAATAAAATAAAATATGGTGTAAATTTAGTCTCTATACAATAAAATGCCTCTGACCAAAAAGCCTACAGAAGCCTAGATTAATAAATTATTATAGGCAGATGGGACTTAAGACATTTTTTTTTACATTCCCCTTATACAGATAATAAAATAAAGACATAGAGAGTTCAACTGTCTCTTCCTGAGTCATATAGTAAGTTAATATCAAAGCTAAAATTAGAACTCAGATCTTCTAACTCCTACTCCAATGTCCTTTCCACCAGGTTATATTGCCAACAGAGGATACATGCTTATTGAGGAAGTTCAGAATAAGGTACAAACACTTTGTTACTCCAATCTCCATATAAAATATAATTTCTGAATTATAGAATGTGAAAGATGGATGTTACCTCAGAAGATCAAGTCTAAGATCAAGACACATGAAAGGAATCCCTCATAACATACAAAACAAGGATCCAGACTCCACTTGAAGATTTACAAGGAAAAAGAAACTACCCCCTCCCTAGTAGCCCATTCTATTTTTCAGATGGTTTTCATGTTTGGGAAGTTTTTCATGACATAAAACTTAAATGTACTTCTTTGCAGATTTCATACCTTGCTACTAGGTCTCCTCTTTACGGCCAAACAGAATAAAATTAATCCTTCAATGGCTGAAATACTTGATCACCCTAGTAATTTTCCTCTTGGCCCAACCCCTTTTCATCTTCTGTTTCTTCACCCAAGACCATAGTTTTATTTGCAATCTCAGTTGCTCACATCCACATTTAGATGAGTGGCACTAAAATAAAATGGATTGTAATTATTGTTATAGATCACAGTAATTATAGAGGTGGAAAAAGGCCTATTAGATTATTATGTCCAACCCACTGCCAAGGATATATTTATACTGGGGGAATTTATGTACAGAGCACTTAACCTGCTGAGAGCTCCAGGAGTTAGTAGTGTGTGCTCAGGGGCCCAACCAGTAAAAGGCCATCAGTAAAGGTAGCAAGTAGAGCAGAGAGAGAAGGAGGGGGAAAAGAGGGAATAAAAGATTCAGCTTATTTTCAAAATTAGGTGGGATGTCAGATTTCTACAACATGCACAGTACAAATGGAGGGAAGGTTATTATAGTAGGATGAATGGTCCTGGATTCAAATTCTGACTCCTCCAGGACTTATGTGACTGTGAGTACTTACACTCTCTGGGTCCCAGTTTGTTTTTTTTTTTTTTTTTTTTCAAATGTAAAAAAAGGGCTTGGCTTCTTAGTTTCTTCCAAGATATAGATCTATGAGCCTGTGGGTTTCTACATTATTTGAATGTGAAACAAATTGAATGTGGAAAAAAAGTGTGGCTCCCTTTGTAATATAAATAAAACATCATAACACTCATATATAACCAGTACTAGGTCATTTTACATATTGTACAAAGAGAAATGTTAAACATGATCTTCTTATTGCTTTGCATTCCTCTCCTCAAGAACATTTCATGGCTCACAAATGTTTACATCTTGAGTTCCAGATTGATAGTCTGTAAGGATCTGAAGCCACATGACATTTGAAATGGCAATATCTTCTAGTTCTTTTCTAAATAAACTCTACAGTTTAACATGACATCAACAAGATTGACAGTGTTTCTTAGAATATACTTGTGAAGATTGAAATAAGTGAAATTTGGAACTATGCTCAAAGAGTTATCAAACTGTGCATACCCTTTGATACAGCAGTGTTACTACTGGGCTTATATCCCAAAAAAGATTTTAAAGAAGGGAAAGGGACCTGTGTGTGCAAGAATGTTTTTGGCAACCCTCTTTGTAGTGGCCAGAAACTGGAAACGGGTGAATGCCCATCAATTGGAGAATGGCAGAATAATTTGTGGTCTATGAATGTTATGGGGTATTATTGTTCTGTAAGAAATGACCAGCAGGATGATTTCAGAAAGGCCTGGAGAGACTACATGAACTGATGCTGAGTGAAATGAGCAGGACCAGGAGATCATTATATGATGATCAAATCTGATGTACGAGGCCCTCTTCAACAATGAGATGAACCAAATCAGTTCCAATAGAGCAGTAATGAACTGAACCAGCTACATCCAGCAAAAGAACTCTGGGAGATAACATGAAACACTACATAGAATTCCCAATCCCTCTATTTTTGTCTGCCCACATTTTGGATTTCCTTCACAGGCTAATTGTACACTGTTTCAAAGTCCGATTCTTTTTATACAGCAAAATAACTGTTTGGACATGTATACATATATTGTATTTAACTTATACTTTAACATATTTCACATGTATTGGTCAACCTACCATCTGGGGAAAGGGGTGGGGGGAATGAGGGGAAAAGTTGGAACAAAAGGTTTTCCAATTGTCAATGCTGGAAAATTACCTATGCATAAAATTTTTGTAAAAAATAAATTAAGATTGGTCATAATTAGATCAATGTTATTTTGGAGAAAGAAGTATAGTGGAATTCCCAAGTTAAATCAAGTCATGCTGAAAATTTATTAAGTGTTTACAATATACAAGGATCAAGGATTTGTCCTTGTCTCTATTCTATTCAGCATTTTACCAATGGCTTCCATATATGCACGATCAATTCAACAAAAAATACAAAGTTTAGAGGAATAACATATTCAAAGGAAAGAATCAGGATCCAAAGAAATTGCAAAAGACAAAATCTAAAATGATACTAAAATTATATTGAATATAAACAGATACAAAGTTTTATAATTGGGTTCAAAAAAATCATTGGTGCAAATTATGGGTGGGAAAGCTAGAAAACAATTCAATTGAGAAAGACTTGGAGATTTCACTCCTTATGACTTCTGTTCCCTATGATATATCATGATCTTGGGATATACAAAGAAGTGACCTATCAAAAATATGAGACATAATAATCTCATTTATCTTGGTCAAAATACATTTTAAGTATTTTCAAAGTTTTGTACCACCATTTAAGAAAGCGATGAATAAGCTAGAGTATGTTAAAAAAAAGTATGGGATCATGAGAGGAGTGGAGATCATACTTACAGGAAAGTTAAGGAACTGACAAAAAACTTGTATAATAAAAGGCACAAATAAAATGGGAAAATGATATTTGCTTTCCAATATTGGGATAAAAGTTATATTACATGTGTTTCAGAGGATCAAGGTCATAGGGGAAATTTCTCTTTCAGTGAGAAAACATTTTGGCTATACAAGCCAAAATCTTTTTTCCTTACAATGAGTGATATCCAAAAATGTACAGAGTAAAGGGGATCATAGCTTAAAACTTAAGAAGATCTTAGACTCCATTCAAATCACCATCAGTTTTCCCTTCCAAGAGTAAGTAAGAGATATTCAGTCTCCTATTCACTAAAAGGAAGCTGCGGATTACAAATTCAGGTCCACATAAGGTGTCCTTTCCATTGTTCCAAGGATGCTTTTCAAATCTCACAGTTTCTGAATGTCTTCAAGAAATATTGAATGATCACTTGTTTGGAATTCTGGAGATGTTTAAATGAGGTGAGCTAGATAACTTTTGAAGTTTCTTAAAACACTAAGATTCTATGAATCTATGTTTCCCTCCCTCTCCTCTCTTTTTCCCTTCCTTTTCCCCTTCCCTTCCCTTCCCTTTTTTCCTTTCCCATTTTCCTTTCTTTTCCTTTTCCTTTCCGTCCTTTTCCTTCCCTTCTCTTTCTCCCTTTCCCTCCTTCTTCCCTTTCCCCTCTCATTTCCCTACTACCTCTCACTTTCCCTCCCTAATACCCCCCTCCCTTTCTTTCTCATTTTTTTTTCTCATTCAAGTATCCTTCAGTAAAAGCCCTTTCCCCTTCTCTCTGCATTTTCAAATACCTTATTTACCCTTCCCTTTTGTATTTCTTTCTCTTCATCTCACTACCTGATTTCCCTTTGCCACTTTTTCTTCAAAAATTCTGCATCACTTACCATCTTATATAATCCTTAATCAGAGGCTGTCTTATCTAGCAATGCAAAGACTAAATTTTATGAAAAAATGTTTTATACTATATTACATAATTTTGAGCTGGTTGCAGACACACAAAACTAGATATTACTATGTGATTAAATCATGAGATGCCAGATTTTCTAAGAAATCACAAACATGGTTGACTCCCTCTCCTCCAAATGATATATAGATAACTGTGATGAAGTGTGTAGGAGGATGAAGGTAGGCTGCAGCATCTTGACTTGCATTTTGGGAATAGTGCAAAGGGTATTTTCAATAATAGATCTGCCTGGGAAAAGAAAGTGAACTTAACATTTGACAAAATGGAGGGATGATAGAGAGTCCCAGTTAGGACACTGGTTTAAATTCAGAGAACCTGGGTACGAATCCTGACACTGATTACTATCTCCTTAGAAAAGTCATTCTAGTTCTTTATGCCTCAATTTCTTTATCTGTAATTCCACTTGGAGTTAAAACTATATGGTTTTAAGGTCCTTAATAATTTATATTATCCTACAGGAGATTTTAAAAGACTTTAACACCTGAAACAGTACTCGAGACCTTGGAGGTACTTTATAAATACTTATTGCTTAATTGATCAAAAAATGTCCTTAAAGTCATTTCTCAATTGATAAATGGTTAAAAAATATAAAAAGATAATTTTCAGAGGAGGAAATTAAAGCCATCTGTAGAAATATGAAAAAGAGGTTCTAAATTACTATTGATTGGAGAAATGCAAATTAAAATAATTCTAAGATAACGCCTCATATTTCTCAGATTGGTTAAGATGACATGAAAAGATAATGAAAATGTTGGAGGAGAAGTGGGAAAACTGGGACACTAATGCATTGGGTTTTTTTGATTAAAGCATTTTATTTTCAAAATATGTATAGATAATTTTCAACACTCACTTTGCAACCTTGTATTCCAATTTTTTTCTTTCCTTTTAACCACCCCTCCCCAAATGGCAAATAATCCAATATGTTAAACATGTGCAATTCTTCTATTCATATTTCCACAATTATCATGCTGCACAAGAAAAATCAGATCAAAAAGGAAAAAAAAAAGAAAAAATGCAAGCAAACAACAACAGCAACAAAAAATGAAAATACTATGTTGTGACCCACACTCAGTGCCACAGTTGTCTCTTTCAGTACAGATAGCTCTCTGCATCATGAAACCATTAGAACTGGCACCTCACTGTTGAAAAGAGCCACATCTGTCAGAACTGATAATCATATATTCTTGTAATTGATGTGTACAATGTTCTCCTGGTTCTTCTCACTTCCCTTGCCATCAGTTCATGTAAGTTTCTCCAGGCCTCTCTGAAATCATTCTGCTGATTGTTTCTAACAGAACAATAATATTCCAAAACATTAATATGCCATAACTTATTCAGTCATTCTCTAAGTGATGGACATGCATTCAGTTTCCAGTTTCTTGCCGACTACGAAAAGGGCTGCTATAAACTTTTTTGCACATACAGGTATTTCTTCCAATTTTGATCTCTTTGGGATACAGGGCCAGTAGAGACACTGCTGGATCAAAGCTTGAAATACACACACACACACACACACACACACACACACACACACACACACACACACACACACATATATGGTTTGATAGCCCTTTGGGCATAGTTTCAAATTGCTTGCCAGAATAGTTGGATCTATTCACAACTCTACCAATAATGTATTAGTGTCCCAGTTTTCAAATATTCCCTCCAAAATTTATTATCTTTTCCTGTCATCTTACCCATCTGAGAGGTATTGTCTTAATTTTATTTCTCTGACCAATAATAAATTAAAGAATTTTTCACATGACTAAATGATTTCAATTTCTTCATCTAAAAATTATCTGTTCATATCCTTTGGCCATTTATGAATTGGAGAATGCCTTGAATTCTTATAAATTTGAGTCAATTATATAGTTTAAAAATGAAGCCTTTATCAGAAGCCCTGGATGTAATTTTTTCCCAGTTTATTGCTTCCCTTCTAATTTTGTCTGCATTGGTTTTGTTTGTACAAAAACTTTTTAACTTAGTAAAATCAAAATTATCCATTTTGCATTCCATAATATATTCTAATTCTTGTTTAGCTATAAATTCCTTCCTTCTCCACAGATCTGAGAAGTATACTATCATTTGTTCTTCTAATTTACTTGTAATATCACTCTTTATGTCTAAATCATGAACCCATTTTGACTTTATCTCGGTATGAAGTATGGTGTTAGGTATGGGTCAATGCCTAGTTTCTATCATACTAATTTCCAATTTTCCTGACGATTTTTTGTCAGTTACTGAGTTTTCATCCCAGAGGCTGGGATATTTGGGTTTATTAAACACTAAATTACTGTAGTCAATGAATATTGTATCTTATGAACCTAATCTATTCCATTGATTGATTACTCTATTTCTTAGCCAGTACCTAATGATTTTGATGACTGCTGCTTTAAAATATAGTTGACACTAATGCATTGTTGATTGAGTTGTGAAATGATGCAACCACTCTAGAGAGCAATTTGGAACTATGCCCAAAAGGCTATCAAACTGTGCATACCCTTTGACCTAGCAGTAAGTACCACTATTGGGTCTATATTCCAAGGAAATCATAAAGGAGGGCAAAGAACTCACATTTGCAAAAATGTTTGTAGCAGCTCTTTTTGTGGTGGCAAAGAACTAAAAATTAGTAAATGTTCATCAACTGGGGATGGCAAAATAAGTTATGGTCTATGAAAGTACTGAAATATTATTGGTGTATAAAAATGATGAACAAGCTGATTTTAGAAAGGCCTGGAAAGATTTATATAAACTGATGCGGAGAGAAACAAATAGAACCAGGAGTGCAATATATGCAGTAACAAGATTTTGCAATGATCAACTATGAAAAACTTGGTTCTTTTCAGTGACTCAGTGATTCAAGGAAATCCCACAAACTTTGGACAGAAAACATCATCTGTATCCAAAGAGAATTATGAAGACTGACTGTAAATCAACATACACCATGTTCACTTTTTTATTTTTCTCTCATTGGTTTTCCCTTTTGTTCTGATTTTTCTCTCCCAACATGATTCATAAAGAAATATGTATTTTTTAAAAATGTATATGTAAACAAAAAAAAAGATAACAATAAAAAAGGGGAAAAACTTGCTGCACAATGGGTAGACTTTTTGTAGAGGATTTTTAGAATGTTATAAATGAAATTTATACAGCATAAGAAAATGTGGACATTCACAATCTCTATAATGTAAGGAATAAGTCCATATAGAGATGATGTCACAGGCCATCAAGTGTATATATATCAAATTATTTCACTTTTCATTCATTTATCTCTCATCTCCATGTGTACACTATATGCTCCTTGAGGGCAGATATCTTTTGTTACCTCCAGCACTTAGTACAGAACTATGCTAACCATAAAGATTGAATAACTACTTTCTAACTTATTAAAAAAAAGCCTCAGCTCCTACTTTTAGAATTTGCTACTTGTCTGTTAGAAGAAGATTCCTTGTGAGAGGTCACAATCACCTTCCTTTTGTATTTGCAAAATACCTTAGATTTCAGTTCTATATAATAAAACCATTCTTCATTAAAAGTATTTGAATGGGTTACTTAGGGTCTAGGCTAATTATCTGCCTCAAGAGATATTTTTACCTGGAGGCTGTATCAGTAGTTCTTAGGAATTATGTGTTTAGAGGAGAAGCAATATTCCTCTTCAGGTATCAACTAGACTGGGTCTCCTTCAAATCTGAGAATTTGTGTTTCCCCAGCTCATCTAATTGTTCATTATTCTAAGATGTGAGGCACTGATCCCAAAATGGCTCACATTCAGTTTGTGTGGGAACAGCCTGTGCAAAGAGAACAAATGCCTTATGATATATTGACTGTGGGAAGAATAAAAAGAAAAGACAGCCCCACTGAGTACTGGGAGTGAGGGGTGGGAAGATACAGACAGAAATATCACTGGAAGGTGGAAAAAGAAATAAAACACATATATTTCGCCGTTTTTCCTTTTATCCAAATGGACTAGATGTTGTCCAAAGCCCCCATTTTGAACATTTTGTCTTTGTTTCTATTGTGAGGTGTCACATCCTGATTCTCTGAATCTTTCTTGGCCAAGTAAAAAGTACCATCTTCATTCTTGACAGGATAGGGACATGAGTTGTAGAATTATATCCAAGGTCCCAGAAGAGTTGTGATGTGTGTGGCAAGAGGCAAGAGGGGAGGCTATTGCTTACAATTCTCTATTGGGATAACTTCAGCTTTCAATCAATGTGTCTAGATGTAATAATTATAACAATATAGTAATCACAACAATAATTAAGTTTAATTTGTTGTTGGTGGTGGTGGTAATAGTAGTTTTAGCAGTAGTAGTAGTAATAGTTGTTGTTGCTATAGATCAGAGACAGTCTAAAATGTGACAATAAGAACTGGTTTAATTGCTCTGTTTGAATTTAAATATTCACATAGTCTATACCAGGAGTTCTCAAACTATGGCCTGTGGGCCAGATACGGCTTGTTGCCTGCCGGGTTATGGCAAATGGGCTGAGGAGCGGAGACAGAATGTGAGCTTTTGTTTTTACTATAGTCTGGCCCTCCCACACTCTGAGGGACAGTGAACTGGCCCCCTATTTAGAAAGTTTGAGGACCACTGGTATACTATGGACAAGATACTATGCTATATGTCAGGAATCTAAAAGATGACTTGACACAGTTGATGAAGGTATAGATATGAAGCCAGGAAGACACAAGGTTTAATTTCATCTTTATTTTATTTTATTTTTTTAATTATTTATTTATTTATTTATTTTTGAGGCTGGGGTTAAGTGACTTGCCCAGGGTCACACAGCTAGGAAGCGTTAAGTGTCTGAGACCAGATTTGAACGTGGGTTCTCCTGAATTCAAGGCTGGTGCTCTATCCACTGCGCCACCTAGCTGCCCCTAGTTTTGTCACTCACTAGTTATGAGGCTCTAAGGAGGCACTTAATCTTCTGAATTACAGTTTCCTCATTTGTAAAATGAGCATAATGACAGTATCTACCTACTTCACAATTTTGAGAATCAAGTAAAATAATACATCTAATGTGCTTTCTTTGCAAACAATGAAGTGATATGTCAATATTATTATTATTATATTTTGATTTGGGACCCAACATGAAGTTTCATGATAGGAACTACTCATAAAAACATTTCCTGTACCAATAAAGATCTGTAAGTCATTTAAGACATAGTCTAGGATTGCTGCTGGAAATACCAGAAGTTATATTTCAGAGATAGGACTTAAATCCCATTCATTCTGACTTTGAGACTAGCCCCCTATCTACTAAGCCACAGCACTATCTTGCTAAATGAGAACAGACAAAACTTAATTACCTCTTTGAAGTCAGGGACTATTTCTTATCATGGGGCAGTCAGCTGGTATAGTGGATAGAGCACCAGGTCTGGAGTCAGGAAAACTTGAGTTCGAATCCAGCATCACATACCTACTAACTTGGTGATCCTAGGCAAGAACTTCTATTTGCCTCAGTTTCTTTTTTTTTTTTTTTTTTTTTTTTTTATATATATTTTATAATATTATCCCTTGTATTCATTTTTCCAAATTACCCCCCCTCCCTTATTCCCTCCCCCCGACGACAGGCAATACCATACATTTTACATGTGTTACAATATAGTCTAAGTACAATACATGTGTGTGAATATCATTTTCTTGTTGCACAATAAACATTAGAATCCGAAGGTACATGCAACCTGGGCAGACAGATATTAGTGCTAACAATTTTCATTCCCCTCCCAGTGTTTCTTCTCTGGGTGTATCTACCTCTGTCCATCATTGATCAACTGGAAGTGAGTTGGCTCTTCTTTATGTTGAAGATTTCCACTTCCATCAGAATACATCCTCATACAGTATCGTTGTTGAAGTATACAGTGATCTTCTGGTTCTGCTCATTTCACTCAGCATCAGTTGATTTAAGTCTCTCCAGGCCTCTCTATATTCCTCCTGCTGGTCATTTCTTACCGAGCAATAATATTCCATAACTTTCATATACCACAATTTACCCAACCATTCTCCAACTGATGGACATCCATTCATCTTCCAGTTTCTAGCTACAACAAAAAGAGCTGCCACAAACATTTTGGCACATATATGTCTCTTTCCGCTCTTTAGTATTTCTTTGGGATATAATCCCAGTAGTAGCGCTGCTGGGTCAAAGGGTATGCACAGTTTGATAACTTTTTGCCTCAGTTTCTTTTTCCATAAAATGGAGACAATAGCAATACCTATCTCCCAGGATAGTTCAATGGCTAAAAAGCCAGGCCTGGAGGCAGGAAGACTGATATTCCTGAATTCAAATCTGTCCTTAGATACTTGCTTGCTGTGTCAATCTGGGTAAGTCTTTTATTCTATTTGCCTCAGTTTCCACATTTGTAAAATGAGCTGATGAAGGAAATACTAAACCACTTTAGCATCTCTGCCCAAGAAACCCCCAAATGGAGGTATGAAGAGTTGGATGTGACCAAAAATGGCTGAACAACAACAACAAAAATAACCCCCCTGGATTTTTAAGTGGATCAACTGAGATAATAATGTAAATCTCTTAGAATGGCTCCTGGCATGCGTACACACGCACACACACATACAGAAGAAAATAACACAAATGAGGTAAAAAATGAGAAGTGGAGGGGGCGGAGCCAAGATGGCGGAGAAGAAACACACGACTCAGTGAACGTCCTCACTCCCTCACAACCAATTAGATAAATTAAGTCTCAGAATTAGCTCAGGACTGATAGATACCACAAGGACTGGAAGCACGACTTACCAGCTGAAGAGAATCTGGAGTTTCAACAGGAAAGGTCAGTTCTCAGGGGAGGAATAAGAGAGACCAGCACAGACGGTGGGGTAGTGGCACACTGCGCCCATTGCGCTGGGAGGGGCTCTGGGATCAGAGAAGCCACTGAGGTAAAGGAATCTGGCACAGGCTGTTAGCTCTTCTCTGCTAATTATTTAGCAGTTTAGAAGAGAAAGCCAAAATATTTTAAAACTCAGATTAGATTCCCCCCCCCCCCACCCTGGGGGTGACTCTGCAGAGAATCAGCACCAGGGGGTGTGGCCTCAGCTCCCTCCTGAGAATAGTTAAGAGACTGACAAGTGGGTGGATACGGCCCAAGGCAACACACACTGCCTAGCTTAGCTGGAGGGAGTGGAACTCAGCTCCAGGAAGTCCCAGAGAAGCGGAACCTTTGAACTAGGGACCGCGGTTTCTGGCAGACACTTCCAGTTTGAGCGCAGGGGCTTCTCACGTCACCTGCTGCAGACATCCACTCCCCACCCGGACACATAGACTGGGCTTCCTGCTGTCTTCACTATTCTACGCCCTGGAAGCACAGTAGTGCTAATCACCTCTGAGGCACCTCCAGGGAGGGGGTGGGGAACTCTCTCCCAGAGCTCTCTCTTAGCTCAGGCGCAGGAGCCGCTGCATCCATCCGGTCTGGGAGGAAGCTGGTAAAGAAGTAAATAATGTCCTACCCCAGGGACAGACCCCAAAAGATTTTTTTTAAGTATGAGCAAAAAAGCTAGAAAAACTATAGATTCCTTCTATACAGAGAAAGAGCGGGTACCCAACCCCGAGGAAGTTAACAGCAAAGATTCAGAAGATAACAACCTAAAGGGGAACGATTCCTGCCCCCCATCACATAACTCTCTCCTAGAAGAAGCTCTTAAAAAATTGAGGGAGATCGAAGAAAAATGGGGAAAGGAAAGAGAAGTTATGATAGAGAATAACAATGTCGTGAAATTGGAGTTGGAAAAAATAAAGAATTCACAGGAGATGCAGGGAAACAAAATTAGTGAATTAGAAAAGGTTAAAAAAACACAGGAAAGTAGGATTTCTGAATTGGAAAAGATAAAAAAGTCTCAAGAAAATAGAATTTCTGAATTAGAAAAAGAAAATAATTCTCAAAAAAAAAAATTTAGGGAAATGGAAAAAAATTCAATAGAGCAAAATAACTCATTTAAAAACGAAATTGGGCATTTACAAAAAGAACTAAAAACTGTGAAAGAAGAAAATAACTCCTTAAAAGTCAGGATGGAACAAATAGAAATGAATGATTCACAGAGAACCCAAGAATCAGTCAAACAAAACAAAAAAAATGAGAAGCTGGAGAACAACGTCAAATACTTACTGGGAAAATCTATAGACCTGGAAAATAGATCTAGGAGAGATAATCTGCGGATTATTGGACTTCCCGAAAACTATGACCAAAAAAAGAGCCTAGATTCTATTTTACAGGAAATTATCAAAGAGAACTGTCCAGAGATAATAGAAACAGAAGGGAAAGTAGATGTGGAAAGAATTCATCGAACTCCTTCTGAAATAGACCCTAAAAAAAGAACACCAAGGAATATTGTGGCTAAGCTGCAGAATTACCACACAAAGGAGAAAATCCTGCAAGCAGCTAGAAAAAAACAATTTAAATACCAAGGTGCCACAATAAGGGTCACCCAAGATCTGGCTGCCTCCACATTAAAAGATAGAAGGGCCTGGAACCTGATATTCCGAAAGGCAAAAGATCAAGGACTGCAACCAAGAATGAACTACCCAGCTAAGTTTAGCATCTTTTTCCATGGAAGAAGATGGTCATTCAATGAAACAGAGGAATTCTATATGTTTCTAAGAAAAAAACCAGACTTAAACAAAAAATTTGATCTACATCCACAAGACTGAAGAGAAACAGAAAAAGGTACACAGAACCCTTGAGAACTGTAACTCTGTTGTGGGTATATAAAAAATACTCAAGGATAATTTGATTTTACTGATATAAAAGAAAAAAAGGGGGGTGTAGTAAAGGGAAGGAGGTCGGTTCAGAAAAAGGGGAAGGAGTGATAAAAAGAGGGAAACTACATCCCAGGAAGAGACATAGAAAATACACCATATCTGAGGGAACTTAGTGAGGGGGAGAATCATTGTGTGAATCTTACTCTCATCAGAAGAGGCTCAAAGAGTAAATAATTAACATATTTGTTTTTCAGAGAATTTTCTCTCACCTCATTAAAAGGGGGGAGAGGAAAAGGGAAAAGGAAAAGGAGAATAAGTGAAGGGACTTGGAGGGAGGGGGGAGGGATCCAAAAAAAAAGAGGGAGGGTTGTGCGGCACAAGGGGGGTCTGTAAATTAAATATCGGGGAGGGGGATCAGGGGGGTCAAGGGAAAAAAGCATAAGCTGGGGATAATACGATGGCAGGAAATACAGAATTAGTAATTTTAACTGTAAATGTAAATGGGATGAACGATCCCATCAAACGGAGACGGATAGTAGATTGGATCAAAAAGCAGAACCCTACAATATGTTGCCTACAGGAAACACACTTAAAGCAGGGAGATACATACAGAGTAAAGGTAAAAGGTTGGAACAGAGCCTATTATGCTTCAGGTAAAGCCAAAAAAGCAGGGGTAGCTATCCTTATCTCAGATCAAGCAAAAGCAGAAGTAGATCTTGTTAAAAAAGATAAGGAAGGAAACTATATCCTGCTGAAAGGTAGCATAAATAATGAAGCCATATCAATACTAAACATATATGCACCAAGTGGTATAGCATCTAACTTTCTAAAGGAAAAGTTAGGAGAACTGCAAAAAGAAATAGACAGTAAAACTATAATAGTGGGAGATCTCAACCTTGCACTCTCAGATTTAGACAAATCAAACCACAAAACAAACAAGAAAGAAATTAAAAAAGTAAATAGAACATTAGAAAAACTAGGTATGATAGACCTTTGGAGAAAACTGAATGGCAATAGGAAGGAATATACTTTCTTCTCAGCAGTTCATGGATCCTATACAAAAATTGACCATATACTAGGACATAAAGATCTCAAAATTAAATGTAGGAAGGCAGAAATAATAAATGCCTTCTTCTCAGATCACAATGCAATAAAAGCTACATTCAGTAAAAAGTTAGGGGTAAATAGACCAAAAAGTAATTGGAAACTGAATAATCTCATCTTAAAGAATGACTGGGTGAAAGAGCAAATTATAGAAACAATTAACAATTTCACCCAAGATAATGATAATGATGAGACATCATATCAAAATCTTTGGGATGCAGCTAAAGCGGTAATAAGGGGAAATTTTATATCTTTAGAGGCTTATTTGAAGAAAATTGAGAAAGAGAAGATTAACGAATTGGGCTTACAACTTAAAAGGCTAGAAAAAGACCAAATTATAAACCCCCAACCAAAAATTAAACTCAAAATACAAAAATTAAAAGGAGAAATCAATAAAATTGAAAGTAAAAAAACTATTGAATTAATAAATAAAACCAAGAGTTGGTTTTATGAAAAAGCCAATAAAATAGATAAACCTTTGGTAAATTTGATCAAAAAAAAGAAAGAGGAAAATCAAATTGATAGTCTTACAAATGAAAAGGGGGATCTTTCCACCAATGAAGAGGAAATTAGAGAAATAATAAGGAGTTACTTTGCCCAACTTTATGCCAAT
This sequence comes from Sminthopsis crassicaudata, assembly GCF_048593235.1. Classification (NCBI taxonomy): domain Eukaryota; kingdom Metazoa; phylum Chordata; class Mammalia; order Dasyuromorphia; family Dasyuridae; genus Sminthopsis; species Sminthopsis crassicaudata. Next base: position 627,966,375 of record NC_133618.1, read on the forward strand.
AAATTTGATAACTTAAGTGAAATGGATGACTTCCTCCAAAAATATAGGCTCCCTAGATTAACAGAGGAGGAGATAAATTGCTTAAATAGTCCCATTTCAGAAAAAGAAATAGAACAAGCTATTAATCAACTCCCCAGGAAAAAATCCCCAGGGCCAGATGGATTCACATGTGAATTCTACCAAACATTTAAAGAACAATTAGCCCCAATGTTATATAAATTATTTGAAAAAATGGGGGATGAAGGAGTCCTACCAAATTCCTTTTATGACACGGACATGGTACTGATACCTAAACCTGGTAGATCGAAAACTGAGAAAGAAAATTATAGACCAATCTCCTTAATGAATATTGATGCTAAAATCTTAAATAAGATATTAACAAAAAGACTTCAGAAAATCATCTCCAAGATAATACACTATGATCAAGTAGGATTTATTCCAGGAATGCAGGGCTGGTTTAATATTAGGAAAACTATTAATATAATTGACCATATTAATAATCAAATTAATAAGAACCATATGATCATCTCAATAGATGCAGAAAAAGCATTTGACAAAATCCAACATCCATTCCTACTAAAAACTCTTGAGAGTATAGGAATAAATGGATTATTCCTTAGAATAATCAGGAGTATATATTTAAGACCGTCAGTAAGCATAATATGCAATAGAAATAAACTGCAACCTTTCCCAGTAAGATCAGGAGTGAAACAAGGTTGCCCACTATCACCATTACTATTCAATATAGTACTAGAAACGCTAGCCTCGGCAATAAGAGCCGAGAAAGAGATTCAAGGAATTAGAGTAGGAAATGAGGAAATTAAACTATCACTTTTTGCAGATGACATGATGGTATACTTAGAGAACCCCAAAGACTCTGCTAAAAAGCTACTAGAAATAATTCAAAATTTCAGCAAAGTGGCAGGATACAAAATAAATCCACATAAATCCTCGGCATTTTTATATATCACTAACAAAATGCAACAGCAAGAGATACAAAGAGAAATTCCATTCCAAACAAATGTTGAGAGTATAAAATATTTGGGAATCCATCTACCAAAGAAAAGTCAGGAATTATATGAGAAAAATTACAAAACACTTGCCACAAAAATAAAATCAGATTTAAATAATTGGAAAGACATTCAGTGCTCTTGGATAGGCCGAGCGAATATAATAAAGATGACAATACTCCCCAAACTAATCTATTTATTTAGTGCTATACCAATCAGACTCCCAAGAAACTATTTTAATGACCTAGAAAAAATAACAACAAAATTCATATGGAAGAATAAAAGGTCAAGAATTGCAAGGGAACTAATGAAAAAAAAACTCAGAGGAAGGTGGTCTAAGTGTACCTGATCTAAAGCTATATTATATAGCAGCAGTCACCAAAACCATTTGGTATTGGCTAAGAAATAGACCGGTAGATCAGTGGAACAGATTAGATACAAAGGACAAAAAAGGGTACATCTATAGCAATCTAATCTTTGACAAACCCAAAGATTCCAACATTAGGGATAAAAATTCATTATTCGGAAAAAACTGTTGGGAAAACTGGAAATTAGTATGGCAGAAATTAGATATGGATCCACACTTAACACCATATACCAAGATAAGATCAAAATGGGTCCATGATTTAGGCATAAAGAGGGAGATAATAAATAGATTAGAGGAACAGAGGATAATCTACCTCTCAGACTTGTGGAGGAGGAAGGAATTTATGACCAGAGGAGAACTAGAGATCATTATTGATCACAAAATAGAAGATTTTGATTACATCAAACTAAAAAGTTTCTGTACAAATAATACTAATGCAAACAAGATTAGAAGGGAAGTAACAAATTGGGAAAATATTTTTAAAAACAAAGGTTCTGACAAAGGTCTCATTTCCAAAATATATAGAGAACTGACCATAATTTATAAGAAACCGAACCATTCTCCAATTGATAAATGGTCAAAGGATATGAACAGACAATTCTCAGAGGAAGAAATTGAAACTATATCCACTCACATGAAAGAGTGTTCCAAATCACTACTGATCAGAGAAATGCAAATTAAGACCACTCTGAGATACCACTACACACCTGTCAGATTGGCTAAGATGACAGGAACAAATAATGATAAATGTTGGAGGGGATGTGGGGAAATTGGGACACTAATACATTGCTGGTGGAGTTGTGAAAGAATCCAGCCATTCTGGAGAGCAATCTGGAATTATGCCCAAAAAGTTATCAAACTGTGCATACCCTTTGACCCAGCAGCGCTACTACTGGGATTATATCCCAAAGAAATACTAAAGAGCGGAAAGAAACATATATGTGCCAAAATGTTTGTGGCAGCTCTTTTTGTTGTAGCTAGAAACTGGAAGATGAATGGATGTCCATCAGTTGGAGAATGGTTGGGTAAATTGTGGTATATGAAGGTTATGGAATATTATTGCTCTGTAAGAAATGACCAGCAGGAGGAATACAGAGAGGGTTGGAGAGACTTAAATCAACTGATGCTGAGTGAAATGAGCAGAACCAGAAGATCACTGTATACTTCAACAACAATACTGTATGAGGATGTATTCTGATGGAAGTGGAAATCTTCAACATAAAGAAGATCCAACTCACTTCCAGTTGATCAATGATGGACAGAGGTAGATACACCCAGAGAAGAAACACTGGGAGGGGAATGAAAATTGTTAGCACTAATATCTGTCTGCCCAGGTTGCATGTACCTTCGGATTCTAATGTTTATTGTGCAACAAGAAAATGATATTCACACACATGTATTGTACTTAGACTATATTGTAACACATGTAAAATGTATGGTATTGCCTGTCGTCGGGGGGAGGGAATAGAGGGAGGGGGGGCAATTTGGAAAAATGAATACAAGGGATAATATTATAAAATATATATATAATAAAAAAAATAAAAAAAAAAATGAGAAGTGGAGAACTTGAGACTCTGTGACTCTGGGTTCTTTGTCTGCATTGCTAATTGCCTTCATAGGTATTGCTAGAATCTTGCTAACTTAGCAATGATGTGTCAAGGTCAGAATTTAGGAAGGTGCAACAAGAACAAAAAGCAATCTTTGATGTAGCTTCTCCTCTGGTCAGTCCTTCATTAATCAAGATGTTCTCTCTAAATCCAAGTCTGGCCTGCTCTTCTTCCTCTCCTGAGACATTCATAAAACACTCCCATTCTTCCACATGACAAGTAATTAACAATGCTGACAATTCTCTACCATTATATTGAGTTTTTTAATAGCAGAAAACAGTGTTTTTTGCCTTTCTTTGTGTTGCCTAGAGTATAAAACAGTTCCTATCACATAGTAGCCACTCAATAAATGCTTCCTGCCTTGACTCACACATAGAGATATATGAACTAGAGCTAACATTTCACCTTTAGGGAATTCTCAGGTAAGATAACTCTTCCTACATGTGCAAATGACTCTCCTGTTCTGCAACTTATATTTTTAAAGAGTTACCTCAGGCATTGAGAGGCTAATATATGTGCCCAAGAACTATATGGCAGAACTGGAGCTTCAATTGTGGTCTTCAGCCTCCAAGTTTGTCCTTCTATCCAGTGGTCCTCAAACTTTTAAAATAGGAGGCCAGTTCACTGTCCCTCAGCTTGTTGGAGGGCCGGACTATAATAAAAACAAAAGCTCACACTCTGTCTCCGCCCCTCAGCTGGGCACTGCATAAACTTCCTCAGAGGGCTGCATCTGGCCCCAAGGGCCGTAGTTTGAGAACCCCTGTTCTATCCATTAAGTCAAACTGCCTTTCAATGCTTGGAATACCAATAACAATATTTGCCATATCTCATCTCATTATTGTCACTGGCATTCATTATGATATTCATAAACACACATATACTGAGAGAGGAAAGGAAAGACAGAGACAGAAACAGAGACAGAGATCCATAGATTTAGATTTAGAAATGGAAATGACTTTTAATGTATTAATTTAAAAAACCCAATTTTACAAATGAGGAAACTCAGGTCCAGAGATGTCAAGCAGCTTGCCAAAAGTTCATCTAGTAAGGACCTGAGGCAGGAAACAAAGCCACATCTCTCTAATTCTAAACCCAGAGTTCTCTCCACCAATCTATGGATGTAATCATTTTTAGTTCTTCCTTATCTCAGCTTCTTCTCCCACTGCTGATTTTGTTATTCAACCAAATCCAATACCTATGAAGAGCTCAATCCAAATAAAAGCAAAATGAACCTGGTTTCATAGTGTACCATCTTATACCCATATTTCAAAGGTCAGCCTTCTTTAAAATGGATGAGCCCATGACAAAAGAGGGACCGGTTATCTTATTTATTGCATTTTTCTCATTTTGAATTCTAGTCTCCATATGCTGCTGGCAGACTGAGATCTTGGCAGGTTCTGTTTCAGGTGATAGCATACTCCCAGATCCCAGTGCTGGGCACTAGAGGGACTTTGCTCCTTCCTTTAACTTTGAAATTCCCTAGTATATTCTCAAATTAGATCTCGGAGCAGAAGCATGACAGAATGAAGTTTTATTCTTTGGTATAGTGGTAAAGAGCCTTGGTTTGTGGGTCAAAAGACTTAGATTTCAAATTTACCTCCATCTGAAACTTAACTCTGAAGCTTACCACTAACTTTATGTGTAACTTTGGAGAAGAAACCAATTACAATCTGATCATAGGATCACAGATTTAGAATTAAAAGTAAACTTTAAAATGTGGTACCAGTTTCTTTATCTGTAGTCAGTGGAGACTTAAGAAGCATTGTAGTGTAAACCAATCTCAGATTCAGGCAAGCTGGCTTCAAGTATCTCCTTTGACATAAAATAACTGCTTTATAAAAAAAAAAATGTAAGTCACCTAATCTCTGAGTATATCAGGCAAACCTCTAAGACTAAGATACCAAAGTCTTCATTGGTACTAGGAGTATTCAGAGCCAGAACTCCCAAAGCTAATGCATTCACAGGTCTAGAATAAATGTGCAAAACATTCAAATAGATGCTGAGAATATAAAGGCACAAACAACATAGCCTCTGCTCCCAAAGAATTTATATTCTAGCTTCTATTCTGATCATCCAAAGATTATCATGTCCATTTTACAGATGAGAAAGGAAGATTTCAGAGAAATGAAGAACCTTGCCCCTTGTGTTACAGCTGGTTAATATCACATAGTACAGCTTAGAGTCAAGAAAACTCATATCCCTGAGTTCAAATCTGGTCTTAAACACTGACTAGCTGGGTCAATCTGGGAAAGTCACTTAACCTGTTTACCTCATTTTACTCATCTGTAAAATGATCTAGAGAAAGAAATGACAAACCACTCCAGTATCTTCACCAAGAAAACTTCAAATGGGATCACAAAGAGTGAGACATGACTAGAATATTTGAACAACCAACAACAATATCAAAATTATTAGAGCTTGGATTGAAATCACTTATCTGTTTTTAAGTCCCTTTTTCTGATTGGCCACTCTGCCTCTGCTCAGATTTTCATATGCTTGACCACTCATTTTTAATTCTCACCTTAGTCACTCCATGGACAGGAGCTGCTCTTTGCTTTACACTGATTTATTTCTCAATAATCCTGGGTCAGCTAGCAATTTTGACCTTTGACCTTAAGTGTGCCATTGGATTTGGGTTTTATTGCTTACTTTGAAATCACTAGGTCTCCATTTCTTCTTTCTCTGGTTTCTAGTTCTTATTTCTGATGCTTTCTATTAGTTAAATTTAGAGCAGAAAGAAAAACCTTGGAGGGCATCTAGCCCAACTCCTTCATTTTGTAGATGAGGAACTCCAGGTCAAGAGAGGTCAGTTAAATCACTTAAATCAAAGTCATAGAAATACGAAGTTGGAAAGCCTGTATTCACCCTGTATTAATCTATTCTTCACCCTGGACCTTTAATCTTCTTCCCAGTATTTTCTTCCTTACTACCACTTGGGTTCAGTACGGACAGTTTTTCAAGGTGAATTAAATACCCTCAGTTTTCTGAATTCTGGCTGAGCCAGAGGGCAGAGCTCTGAGCTGTTAGCAGAGAAGAGTTGGGCTTGTTTTAATGACACCATGTGTGTCAATAGTAGAGGCAAATTGTTGACAATCATTGTAAATAATGAACGGGGAGGGCGAAACTGCAAAATCTTCAAATAGAACTGGGAGTTGAGTCTTCAAAATCTCTATTTGTAATCTACTTCCAAATATTTGAATGGGAACATAAGAGCTGTCTTTGGGGCCAAACAGTTGCCAGAATAGTAGTCCATAAAGACTCTAGGCTTGGACAGCTTTTGGGTGTTTGCCATAATAAGAATCACAAGCATCCAGAGAGGAGACCTGTTTAAGATCAAGTTTTAAAGAAATTTGCCATTAGAGAAAGAGTCATAGGCAGATGGTTAGGAGATGGAGATTTTATTTTCAGTTCTGCTACTAACCAGCTGTGTGGTCTTGGGCAAACTCTTTGATTTCTCAGGACTTCAGGTGCATCTTTTAAAGGAAGCAGCTGGATTTTCTGGCCTCTGAGATTGTGTGCTATCTTCTCCTTTGACAAATTAAAGTACAAGCCAATTGAGTTCAACAAAGCCCACTTGATGCAGTGGAAAGAATCCTTGATTTGGTGTTTCAGTTTGACTGTTTAATAGCTTTATAATCATGTAACATTGAGCAAGCTCTTGAACTCTCTGGGTTTTATTGTTCAATTATTCTCCTATTTAAAATAATAGTTAGAAGTAGATGATCTATATGGTAATTTTCTTGTTCTAAATCTATGATCCTAGAGTTAAGCACCTAATGTTTACAAGTCACTATACTCTATTCACACATGGTGGTGCAATGAATAGAGTGTTGAAATTAGAGTAAAGAAAACCTAATTCAAATTCTGCTTTAGATATTTGCTAGTGATGTGATCCAGGGCAAGTCATTTTAACTTAGCCTCAGTTTCTCCAAAAAAGTAAAATGGGGGAATAATAGTAATTATCTCCTACTATTGTTGTAAGGGGAAAAAATAGATACCTCACATAAAATGCCTTGCATTCTTTAGAATCCTGCATATATGAAATCTATTCTGTATTGTTTTAAGCAAAACTGCTATTGAATCACAGAGAAATATTGCTATTTTGGGGGGAAAGATAATTATAGCTCCCTAAAAATTATCTACTAGCAAAGAAGTCATCTACTCAGCATCTACTTAGCACTTACTTTGGGTTAAGGATTATGGCAATTACTTTGAGAGATAAAAATAAAAATGAAAGAACATGGTCCTAGATCTCAAGAAGAGAGGAGGGGACTTTCTAAATTACAGATAGATCAAGACTCTAACCAGATGTTGATTTTGTGAGCTATATATCATGAATATAGAAAACAATGAGAGCAAGAGGCCAATGTGATGGAGTTATCCAAGAACACTTAAACTGGATCTTGAAGAACAAGATTAACTTTTAGTGGTTAGAATACGATTAAAAAAAAAAAAGAATGTCACACAATCATAGAGAGAGTTCTGGAATGAGGCTGAAATGATGAAGTCCAACTCTCATTTAGCCGATGAAGAAACTGATTTTGGAAATTTAAGCAACTGGCTCAGTATCACTCAAGACAATAAGAAACATCCCTGAAATTTGAACTGAATTCTATACTTGGAAACAGGATGAGAATAGGAATCAACTTTACAATGAATGGAGCTAATGGACATGGAGAGGCCTTATATATGGAGTTGAGTGAAGAAATAAAGTTGAATAAATAGGGTGTGACCAGGACATGGGGGTCCTTGAGTGCCTGGAAAAAGAAATCTTGGAATTAATCCCATCAGTGAGAAGGAACTGGGTAGAAATACAGGATTACTTCACCAGTTGTATTAAAGGCTCTTTCACAAATCCAAAGTCCAGATCCTTGCTTTACTATTCCTACTATACTAGTAGCAAGTCATCTTCATATGGGTGCAGGGATTGTGGAGGATTCCAGGATAGCAGCTGAGCCATGCTAAGCATCTTTCCTGGGAGGTAGTTCATGATCAGGCAGCAGCAATCATGACTGAAGAGGAGCCCCACTGCTGGAAACATTGGGAAAGACATGAGCTGTCATTTTTGATTCTGAAATCAAATGTACATTATCTCTGCCTCTGACTGATGCCATCAAACTTGCAGCATCAAATAAGTTTTACACTGATATTTCCAAGGGGCAAGAGAGCCCTGGTGAGGTTCTTTCCAATATTGTTTAAAATGATTTTTCCTCCTCACTGTACTTTATAATAAGCCCTTAGAAGCTGGAAACCAGAATATGTTTTCTTGCTGAAATGATTAGTTTTCCACTGGGACTCTGTTTATTACTCACAAGTTCCACAACATAGGGCTGATATGACAGCTCTCAGTGGCCACAGTGTCAGGGGTGGGGAGGATGGCCCTAAAGATACATCCGTTTCTCTGCCTTTATTTAAGATACTGATTATACTGAGATATACATTAGTGTTCTATCCTGCTCAAGTCTCCTTGGAATCCCAGGAATAGGATTTGGAAAATAATTATTTACCATAAGATTTTGCCCACTTGGGTTAGTTTCCACACTAGAATGGTTCTTCTTTAATAGTGAATATAATCTAGCTCTGTCTGGCATATAAATGTTCTCATACAAAGTATGCCCAAGGAACTGTTGACTCCCACCAAAGTTTCTGTGCTCTTTTCAAGCATCACAAGACTTCCCCTACCTTAGGCTAGACTAGAGACTAGACTGGAAATAATACCCAATACCACATTGTTATATAGTTGCTGTTCTCCCTACCTTCCACCCCAATTTCTAATATTGCTGCAGTGACTAAGCAATAGAACACTAACAAGATGGAGACAGCAGCAGGTAAGGGACTCAAGCAATGTAGAGAAGACCTGCTCCTTGAAAGGCACCAGTGGAAATTTTAACCACCTTTAGCAGAAACAATAAAGAAGTTACTTTTCTTTTTTCTTCAGGTGACATGGGATAATATGGATTATCATAAACTGTCAGCCTCAAGGGCATACTTTAGGGTTATCCAAACAGGAAGTAGACATCTATATAAAGAGCAGAGCTATAGCCATTTTGAAAAGTACTTTCTTCAGGACACAAAAATTGATTAAATTCATGGAGTTACTACCTAAAAATACTTGCTGTAAAATCACAAGTTCATGACTGAGAGACGGAAGGACCCTTAGCAACTGTTCAGTTCAAGCTTATCATTTCACAGCTATGGAAACTTATCTGTGAAACCCAGAGAGGTTTAATGATTTGCCTGGTATTTCACGGGTGGGAAAGAACTGAGGTGGGGTGAAAGCAGTCCCTAGAATCTGAAAATTGGAGTTAGAATCAAAATCAGCAACTGTCTAGTGCAACACAAAGGAATCCCAATTGGGACATAACTGATAAATGATAATTCAGGTTCTATCTGGAAAACTTCCATAGAGTCCCACCATATCAACCAAACTTTTCATTTTACTTTGGGAAAGTGTTAATTATTAGAACTCCTCTCCCCCACACTTTAATGATAAATCTAAATAAAACAATTTCTAGCTTCTACTCCTTCCAACGGGTTTTTGCCACCTGTGACCAAGGAGAACAAATCTGTTTTCTGTCTTATCAACCTTGAAAATATTTAAAGCAGCTTATATATACCTTGAATTTTTTCTTTTCCAGCCTAAACATTCCCAGTTCTGTTGCCAATTTCCTACGATGAACTCAATCTCCTTAGAACATTAAAAATTTGGATCATTTTAGAACAAGGAGCCTTAGAAAGGATGACACTTTAACAGGAACATTAGTCCTAGGAACTGAAGTTCCTTCCTCAGGAAGGAGGAAAAAAAGTTACTTCAAAGAGAATCCAAGACATTGAGGCAGTATAGGTTAATGGAAAGAATAAAGAATGTGATATCTGTATTCAAATTTCATCCCTGATATTATTTTTTTTGGCCAAAAACAAGATAATTTGTTGGTATCTCATCTGTAAAATGAATATATAACTCATAGTATTTATTTCACAGTATTATCAAGAAATCAAATTAAATCAATGTAGTCATAGAACAAGAACTGAACAAGATCATCGATGTCATCAAATGTATTCATCTCATTTTAAAAATTAGTAAACTGAAGCCAATATCATACCTAAGTATCAGATGTAAGATTTGAACTCAGATCATCTTAGTCTAAAGACAATGATTTTATTTATTGTGCCATGCTTCTGTGAATAAATTCATGAACCTTAAAACACTTCTACATGACTGGTGAATAAAGCTTGAGAAACTCATGAAAGCATTATGACCGAGTTCAATAAAAAGTTATGTTAGATAATCTCAACTGGGCCCTTTCTGTGGCAAGGCAATCTTTATACCTCAATAATTTACTCATCACAGAAGCTCTTCTAAACCTTCACTTTCATTTATCTTTAAGTCATACATGGCTCCCATGATTCCTCATCCTCTCAGTTAAGAACCTAGCATCATTGAAAAATAGATAGTTAATTTCTTCTCATCATCTCAGACCATTAAGGTAATGTCTGTGACTTTCTCATTTTTTATTCTTTTTTCATATGAACAAGTAGCTCTACTCTATGACAGGGCTAGCCATTCTACTTGCACAAGTAATTCCATTCTAACCCAATTTATCCAGCAGATTTCTCCCTCTATTATGCCATGGTTGTTGTTTAGTCATTTTTCAATCATGTCCTACTTTTCACAAACCCATTTGGGTTTTTATTGATAAGGGATCTAAATGTTTTTTTCCAGATCATTTTGCAAATGAGAAACTGAGACAAACAGGATTAAATGCCTTGGCCAAGGTCATACAATTAGTAAGGTTCTGAAACCAGGTTTAAACTCACCAAGATGGGCCTTCCAGCCTCTAGGCCTAACACTCTATGCACTTTGCTATCTAGTTGCCCTACACTTTCATTTATCATTTGGTATTTCCCTGTCTACTAATCTTATTCCTACTGCTTACAAAAAAAGCTTATTTCTGCTCCAACTTCAAAGAATTCTCCCTTGATTCATCCATTTCTGTTAGCATCATCCTATACCTCTTCTCCCTTTTCTGGTTATATTAATCTATCTCCAAACAATTCCTCCCTGGCCTTTACTTTCTTCCAACCTGAAACTGCTCTCTGAATTTATCAGTGATCTCTTAATCACTAAATCTAATTATCTTTTCTTAGTCATCATCTTTATTTAACTCTGTGTCATCTAAAACTTTGGATCATTCCCTTCCTCTTGAAGGGAATTCCCTTCCTCTATTATCTCTAAGTTTTCATGACATTGCTTCCTCCTGTTTCTCCTATCTGTCTGATTACTTCTTCCTTGTCTCTTTTGCTGGATCTTTGTTGACGTCACAACTACTAACTATACATGCTCCCCGAGGTCCTGTCCTGAGTGTTCTTCTCTCCTGCCTTTATACTATTTCACTTGATGATTTTATCAGACCACACCATTTTAACTATCATTTCTCTGTGAATAACTCTCAGATGTATTCATCCAACCCAACCCTTTCTCCTGATCTCCAATTTTACTTCTCCAAGTGCCTATTGGCATTTCAAGCTCAATGTCTCATAGATTTCTTAAACTCAAAGTGTCAAGAACTGAACCCATTATCCTTCCTCCTCTTTCTAACTTTCCTATCATTTTAAAGAATACTACCATTTTCTCAGTCTTTCAAGCTCAACACTCAATCGGTACCATTGATATGTCATTCTTTCTAATCCTTCAAATTTAATCAGTTGCCAAGTCTTTCCAATTGTACCTTTATGACATTTCTAACATACATTCTCTCTTCTCCTCTGAAATTGCCAGCACTTTGACCCAAGTGCTCATCCCCTCACACCTGAACGACTATAATAGTCTGAAATTTGGCTTCCCAGCCTCAAGTCTCTCCTCAATCTATCCTATTTTCACTTGTCAAGTTGATCTTCCTAAAATGCAACTTTAATCATGTCACTTCCCTATTCAACTTCAGGGTTTCCTATTTCCTCCAGGAAAAAATATAATATCTTGTGCTTGGCTTTTAACCCTTCTACTTTTCTAGTCTTCATATTCCTTAAATTCTGCTCATTTTACTCAATCATACAACATCACTGGACTCCTAAATTTTCCTTAAACTAGACATTGTATTTGTGTCACTAATTGTTGCCCATTCCTATAATGTTCTTCCTCCTAATATTCACCTCCCAACTACTCAGGCTTTCTTAAAGTTTCAGCTATTTTCAAGCCTTTGCTCAAATCCTTCTCCAAAATTGGTACTTCCCTTTTATTTATTATCTCCAGTTTGTCTTGTATCTATCTTATTTGTTTGTGCATAGCGTATTGCATATGATTTGCATGTTGTATATATTTTAAATACTTTCTATTTTCAGAGGCTATTCCACTGCTGGGGAGCTTATTAGGTAATTTTTTTTTCTTATCTTCCCTATTATACTATAAGTTCATCAAGAACAGGGATTGTCTTACTTTTCTTTGTATTCCTAGTTCTCAGCACAGTACCTAGTATATAATTTTTGCTTAATAAATACCTGTGTTGAATGGCTGAGCCATGCGAAAAAGAAAACTTTGGGATATTACAAAAATATACTTCATTGATAGGATTGCTATCTACTTAATTGCATATTCTCGATGATTCCTCTTTGTTACGCATATAGCCCTAAATCTAAGCGAACAACAAAATAATAAAACGAGCATTTTATATAGTAGCTACTATGTGTAAGTAGAATTGAATTAGACAAAAGAAATGTGAGATACAACTTTCCCAAATATTTAGAAGGACTATTTGTGTCTGACCTGTGGCAGAGCATTCCAAGCTCATTTTGGTCTGATCAGCCCCAGTTGGACACATTGTAAATTTTCTGATCTTCTTTAAGTATGAAAGGCAACAACCAACCAATTATGAGTCAGGAACTATATGCTAAGCCCTCTACAAATATAATTTTATTTGATCCTTATGATAATTCTAAGAGTTAGATTCCATTATTATCCTGTTTGAAGATAGGGAAACTGATGTAAGCAGAGGTTAAGTAAGTTATTCAACATCACACTGATGGGCAATGTCTGAGGCTAGATTTGAACTTGAGACTTCTTTAATGGGCCCAATACTCTATCCACTGAGCCACCAATCTGCCCCTAATTAATCTCTGTTACTAGTAGTGTTGAAATCTCTCAGAATCATGGAGAGAATCTCAGAATATCAAAACTAGAAAAATTTGGAGTTTTCTGCTTCAAGACATGGCCATTCCAACATTAGGGAGGTTTATTAGAAAGTTTTTGAAATCTGCCTTCCTGTCACCGACCCTTCCTCCTATCTCATCTCTGCAAAGATTAATAGTTCTCTTTGGAGTTGGACTGTTTAAATATAACACCTCCTTCACCTGACAGTTTTTCAGATATCTATCATGTCAGAGGGACCATAGGGTACAAAGGGCCATAGAAAGACCATTTAGTTGGATTTATTTGATTTTATAGATAGAGAACCTGAGAAGCTCTGAAAGCAACGAGTTGTGTAAGACTGTATGACTAGGACAGGATGGGAGTTTGAATCCACTATGTGACATTCCATGTGAGTGGAATGATTAGAAAAGCAATTATGCTTTATAAGTCTTCCTTTCTTCATCAACAGACTGACAACAGGGATGAACTGCCTAAGTGCTAAGGTCTTTTGGTTTTAAAATGATATAGCTATTTGATGTTGTGCATATAAAACATGTTTTTTTCTAAAATTGACATTACTGGTTAATAGTAAAACTAAATCCAGGTCTAATTTTTACTGCCTTCTTCTTGCCTACCAAACTAGTGGTCTTTAAATACTTTTAAATAATTTACCCATCTTTAAAAAACAAATATACAAACAAGTATATTGAGCACATATCACCATAATGTATACAACAGCTTATTTAAACATTATACGCATGTATCCCTTTACTAAAAATTGTTAAAATCCAGTCTTAGCTATTTACTAGCTGTGTGATCCTGAGCAAGTCACTTAAGCTGTGAATGCCTCCATTTCTCAGTTGTAAAATGGGATCACCTTCATAACTCTGAATTATTGACGTGTGTAGAAACTTCAAGGATAAATATAAATTTGCATGCCTTTATAATAGTCTAGGACAGAGGTAATGGAGATTTGAACTAGGGAAATGACTTTAAAGATAGAAGGTGATACCCATCAGGGTTGTGGAGGAAGAGATGAGGTAACTGATATGATACTGGGGTGAGAGAAAGTGAAAGTCAAGGATGACCCCGAAGTCATGAATTTGAATGACTAGAGAGATTGTGGAACCCTGGGTACTAATAGGGAAGTTTGGAATCTAGGTAAGAAAACTTTGGGAGAAAACGAAGGTAATAAGCTTAAAAAAAATAAAATAATAAGATCTGTCATATAGAGCACAACCTCTTCATACCAACTCATCTTATATAACTCATCCCCCCCCAAAAAAATTAAAAGACAGAAGAGTTCTTTCTCACAAGTCAATGATCAAAAGACGAAGTCTCTCCTACAAAAAGACAAGCCTCTCCCCAAGGCAGACATAAGGTGAATTTTATGGAAAGGTGATCCAGAAATGCTCATATTGGAAAAATGGATGATTTCTTATAATATTTCTTTACAAAAAGTGAACAAATATTTATTTTCACTCTATGAAGAAATAAGATGGGGAAAGGAGATAAGTAGGAAGGGATAAAAGGATAGAGAGACTGACAGAAACAGAGAGACAGAGACAGAGGCAGAGATAGAGGCAGAGATAAGACAGAGAAGGGAAGCCAGAAGAGGGAAGAAAAAAAAAGAAAAAAAGAGGGAAAGAGAGGAGTGAAAGGGGAAAACACTTGTAACAAATATACACAGTCCAGCAAAACAAATTACTAATTAGAAGGGATGCTTTACCCAAAGCCACTTGTACACTGGCTGCTATGCTGGTCTGCATTTAGATTAGCTATAACTGTCTTGAGTAAATGATGCCCAACTCAGAAGTGTTAATGGTGGGGAAATGTTCTTCAGTTGGGGGTGGGAAAATGATGTTTGGTAAGGGTAGATATGGTTATACTGAAGACAAGTCCAATACTTGACTATAATTGGATGGATAGAAGGTGACCCTTTTTGTTGTTGTTTTTTACCAACATACTGAGTGAGCACATTGTACTTGTTGGTAGATTATAGATTCCTGAAGCCTCCATTCCTCATTCTGGAGAACGCTATGTGAAACTGCATTCTCTCTTTATTGTCTTCCTTTCCCTGACTTAAATATCCTTAGATTTTTAGGTATCATGGATTTGAGACTTCTCACCTTCTTCGCACATCCTCAATATATAACCCCAGTCAATGTACCTCTTAGAATTCAACACCAGAAATAGAACTGTTATTTGTCTTTATATCAAATAGAGGGTGAGTAATTTCTCACACTAAATAATTAGTTGCTCAGCATATACTTAATAGTATTAATGTATCTATCAATGTAGCCAAAGATTGGGCATATATGTACAATAGCAATGTAACATTGTTGATTTATATTGAGCTTGTGATCAACTAAAGTAACTCAGGTCTTTTTTCTTTTTTTTTTCCTTTTTTGGGGGGGAGGGTGGTGAGGGAGGACAAGGCTTGAAAAAAATCTTTTTTTTAACCTGTGAGGTCATGCAAAATATATTTCCATGTGAGTCATATTGCAAAAGAAGAACACACACAAAATGAAATAAAAATAGGCTTCAGATTGTACTCAGAGTTTATCAGTTCTCTTTCTGGAGGTGGATCCTTTGGAATTAAATTGCCTTGGATGCTCATCTTGATGAGAGTAGATAAATCTTTTTCAGAGGATCATCCTTACATATTGATGTTACTGTGTACAATGTTTTTCCAGTGAAGCTCACTTTGCTCTGCATCATTGCATATAAGTCTTCCCAGGTTTTTTCTTAAACCATCTTACTCATTATTCCTTACAGCACATTAGTATTCCTTCCCAAACCAGTTAAGCCATTCTCCAGATAATTTTCTGTTTTCCCCTGAGGCAATTGGGGTTAAGTGACTTGCCCAGGGTCACACAGCTAGGAAGTGTTAAGTGTTTGAGACCAGATTTGAACTCTGGTCCTCCCGAATTCAGGGCTGATGCTCTATCCACTATGCCACCTAGCTGACCCTCTCCAGATCATTTTCAAAGAAGTTAGGTCTCTCTTTTCTTGAACATGTACAATTATTTTTGCTTGTTTTCTGTTTTGTTTTTCTAAAAAGATGATGCATATTTTATAGTTAAATTGTTTATTACTGGTTCCTGCCTACTTTGGATTCATTTTCATTGGGCCATCCATCACAGTAGCAATTTGCAAAATTATTTATGTCACCTATATATAATCATATAATTTCGAACAAGTTAAGTCATTTGCAACTGGACAACATTTGGCTAATCAGCATCCTGGATAAGCAAGAAATCCTTGAGTCACATCATTGTTTAGCATAAACCCTACAGCTAAAGAAATTCCTAGGAGCCACAACATTATCACCTAGAAAAGAAAATATAGCTTTGTTCTTGTGTTACCTGTCTTCTTTACCAAATGGCCCAAATAACAGTCACGGAAGCATATGTAATTTTGTTTTCTTCTCTCAAGGAAAGTCTAGGGTCATGTCATTTGCTTCTGATCACAGTGTTAGCGTTTACATAAAAAGGTTATGACATTTTCTTTGAGAAATACTTCCCCTGAGAATGTTAATCAAAAAGGTAGCTGGAAATTTATCCCTATGCCTTTTTCCCAATATACTTAGTAAATATAGTTGGTTTTCTTTAATTAAGTCTTCTAAGAGAGTCTAAGAGAGATAGAGTCTTCATTTTCAGATGCTCTAATCTCAAAATACAGACACACACACACACACATACACACACACACACACAACATGCCTAGAATCACAAAGGACTACATGTAGTCAGATGACTACATGACGAGCAAAACACAGAGGCACTGTCCTAGCTCTGTCTCTACTGATGCCCTAGTCACCAAGCTCTACTATTTTAGTTCATCTAAGTGTGATGTGCAGGTGACTAAAGACATATGGAATGAGTGTTATAAAAGACTAATACAGCCTCCCTTTTTGCTAACTGGTTTTTTCCTGATCTGGATACATTTCTGGAAGCTCCTGCCCTAAGGAGTATGGGGCAGGCTGTGTGGCTAAAACAAAACTTGGATGATATTTTATATGAGAATGTTAATGGGCATATTTTGAAGAGAGGGGAAAAGCTGAGAACCTCTCTTGTGGCAATCACTGAATAATGAACAGTTATCACTTTGTTAAAAATCAACTGCACTCAGCAAATTCCCTGGCATAGAACACTGAGGAGGCGTAGTTATTGTTCTTGACAAAATATGCTTTTATTAAAAATAAAATGACAGATGAGGAATGGAAGACAGGCCTTGGATATATAGAGGAGGCCCAGAACATCTCCTACTCCCAAGGAATTGAAAAGAGGTGTATGGAAAGCAGCAAAAAAATCTTCCTTTCAAACTGACTCTGTGCAAAGGGTAGAGGGTCTTGGAGTTTATATAAAATTGGGGAAAAATGGTAGATATCAACTAGTCTGGTTCCCAAAATGTATAGTTGAGGAAATTAAGGTCCAGAGAAATAACAATTTTTGCCCAAAGCTATGAATATAGTGAGCATCACAGGTCACATTCAGACCTAGTTCTTTTAACTATCCATAAACTTAGATAATCTAATAACAAAATTATTCACCATATGTCCATCTCATCACTAGATATGGAAGCAATGCAATTATAAAACAATTATAGCACAGCAACTCACATGTCCAACCCTCTAATTCTACAGATAAGGAAACTGAGTAAGTAGGTTTTTAATCCATGCCCTCCAGCTCCTAGAACCAATGTTATACTTATTTTAAACTTTTAAATGCATTGTAAACTTAATTCCAAAAGAAAAAAAAATAAAAAAAAATGCCATGTACACTTCAGAACATCAGAGAGAATTCAATATATGGCAACAAATTGCATTTCAAGAAAACATAGATAATAAATAAATATTATGCTTTATATTAAAAACTGCCCAGCTTTTCTTTACTTCTTTGTAGATTTTCTTTTGTTCTCTGCTATGAACTTTTCACTGTTTTTTCCCTATCTCTCCACACCTCCAAGAAGGCTATAATTAAGTACAGACATTTATATAAATATATATATATGATATTTTTCATTATATATATATATGCATATGTATATATGCACACATACACATATGTATTGATGTATACATATACACACACTTATGGATGCATGCACATATACATATATTTATATATTTTCTACATACATGCATATACATACACATATATGTGTTTGTTTTTATACAGGTGTTTCTACATATGTGTATACATATATGTGTATGTTTTCATATATACAAATATATACACAAATATCTATAAAATATATGCATATATACATTTACACAAATATGTATGACAATATTTTGCTTATTTCCACTTGGCATCTATTTCTCTGAAGACAAATAAAATCTTCTTTCATGCATCTAAGTCTTTCCATGTTTTTTTCCCTTCTAAATCAATCAGCTCGTCATGTCCTTCACCACAACAATATTCCAATTCAATCACATTCTGTCTGATAGTGTCTATGAAAGTTTTTTTTTTCCAATTCCCTATATTCCTTCTATTTTTGACTGCATAGATTTTATTTATACTAGAAACTTTTAATTTAAAATAATCAGAATTGTTCATTTTACACTTTAACAATATTCTTGCCTTATAAAATGACTAAAGTTCTTTTGGTATTGAATCTGTTTCCTTTACATCTTTTCCCCCATGATTTCTTTGAAGTTCCTGATCTTTTTTCTTCTAAAGTAAATGAACTTTATTATTTTTTCTAATTCAGTATTTTGTTTTGGAAATTCAATTGAAATGGCATTACATAAATAGATTAAGTAAAATTGTTATTTTTTTATTATATTGGCTTTAGTTACCTGTGAACATTAAATATTACTTCAATTATTTAGATCTACATTCATTTGTATAAAAAGTGTTTTATACTTACATTCATATAGTCCCTGTGTCTGCTTTGACAGGTATATTAGTGTCAATGTTCTTTTCACTCCACTACTCTTGGAGGAAAACATGATTATAGAGGAAACAAGACTCCCTAATATATTACAGATGGGCCTTCTTCTCATGGTCATACTAAGGAACATGTGAGCTAGTTCCGTGACTATATATGTTACAGCCCCAATTTTTTAAAAAGGAAAAGGAGAGATTTGGATAAATTTATCTTTTAGGATTATTTCAGCACAAACAGCAGATTATTTTAAATTTTTTTATCTATATCTACTATAATGGAAAGGAAGATTGTTTTCAGCATAATGGAAAGAATGCCAACCAGAGTAGGGTTGAAGTCCCAGCCCTACAAGTCATTCTCTGGCTCTCCTCAGTTGGACAAGCCATGTCTCCTCTCTTAACTTTACTTTCTCAATCTATGAAATGGAAGTATTTGGATTTCTAATATACCTTCTAGCTCTGATATTCAGTAAATACTCCCCCTACCTAAATGTTTGCAGGCCAACAGCATTGACAGTAAATTTAAATGTACTTACTTATCCCTACTTGATTTATAAAGATCCTTTCAGTCTCTTCTTCCTCACCTTGCATCTTCAAACTTTCTCTCTGTGTGTCTGCTTTTGTGTATGTGTGTGTCTCTCTGTCTATGTTAGTCTGTCTTGGCTCTCTGTATTTCTCTGTGTTTCTCTGTCTCTCTCCCTGGTTCTATCTCATTATCTCTATTGGTCTTTGTCTCACTCTCTCTACCTCTGTCCCTGTATCTCTCTATCTCTCCCTTTCTGTGTGTGTGTGTGTGTGTGTGTGTGTGTGTGTGTGTGTGTGTGTGCGTGTGCGTGTGTGTGTATCTCCTGTCTTCTCCCCTCTCTTCATTCTACTGAGAGCTGAACTGAGGAGACTCTAGCTACCTTCATTTGTTTCAGAAAATGGTATTGAGTCAGAGCATGCTTTTAGGTAATAGCTTTCTAGAAGAAAATGGGTCAATGGCATTTCAGAAAAAGACTTGGCTTAAAAGAAATGATCATTAACACAGAGGAAGAAAAAAAAAGACATTTCTCTTAACTATAATAGTCTTTAAGAAAAAGTAATTTTGGTAGCAATAGAAAAAAAAAACAAAAACAAAAAAACACGAATTGAGCCGGTTTGAAAAGGTTAGAGTTAGCATAAGATTCAAGTGAAATAGTCCCAGAAACAAAAAGAAGACAGGAGAGAAGAGAAAAGAAGAGAGAGTGGAGGAGAAAATGAGAGGAGAAGACAGGGGAGGAGAGGAGAAAGAAAGTGAAGGAAGGATAGGGAAAGAAAGGAAAGGGAGGGGAGGGGAAGAGACTGGAGGAGACAGATAGGAAGGGAAGGTAGGGAAGAGAGGAGACAGAAGGAGAGGAGAAAAGGAGGGAGGGAAGGGGAAGAAAGAAGAGGGGAGGGGAGAAGAAAAGAGGGGAGAAAAAATAGAGGAGGGGAGGAAAGCAGAGGAGAAGAGAAGGGAAGAGAGAGGAGTATAGGGAAGGGGAGGGGAGGAGAGGAGGAAAAGTATAGAAAAGAAAAGCTAAGTAAAGGAAATCTTCTGGTACAGAAAGGCAGTGCCTTCACAAAAATAGCTCCCCAAAACTGAAAAGTTTCAAAGGACTAGATTAAGTTCAGCTAAAACCAACACCAGTAGTACTTCAGACACATCACCTGCAGGGCACACTGACATTTCATGATTCCCCACCACATCCCCAGTTAGTCAGACACAGAAATCAGGACTTGGATTTACATGATAAGGCTGGTGGAAATAAGAAATAAAATCCATGGCTTCTGATTCCCCATCTAGGGTACTCTCTTTAAGTCGGTGCTTCCACGGTAGACATACAGTCCATCATCTCCCTTTCATTGAAAGGAAAATCACCAACTCTGTTTTCCTTCCTTGGAGTCAGTACTTATTCTTCACAGTCTCTTGATACCACTTAATCTTAAATGTCTGGGATGAGTCATTCTTCTAATGGCTTTCTTTTGGTGCAATTATTTTTTTAATCCAGCCTTTTGTTCCCTGTTTTTAGATTAAATCTCATTGGTTTAAACATTATAGAAACTAGCTTGGAGGCTTTATCCCTCATTATTAGTTAATTTTAATTGTAGGGTCCCCTTATCATCAAAAATATTATTTCTGATTCTGAGTTCACAAGATTTGGATTTGGTCTTCATTTGTTTTCATTCATCTGTTGTGTATATTTTTTATGTGTGATTTATGCTGTTAATAAAAGTGGTAATTTCTATTCCTCTTTCTTCCTCTAAAGATGTAATAATGTCTTTTCTCTATCTGCCCTATCCTTTTGTTTTCTCTCTTCTCCAAGTGGTCTTCAATTTGAATACTATTTCCCATTTCTGATTTGTCATTCCTCTCTCTGTGTTATCTCCCCCCTCTTCCTTCCTATTGTAATGGGATGAGACACTTAACTGGAATAAGCCCTAGCTCATCTCAAAACATAAACTCATTCTGTGTCTCTAGTCTCTTCATTTACCCTCCCCACTAGTGAGAAATCTAATCATCTCTCCTTGATTCATTCTGAAATCACTCAGACTCTTTTTTGCTTCTTTAAAAAAAAAATCCCCTTTTCTTAAATGATAAATATGTGATACTAGTCAATGCTGTTCACTCCTTTTCTGATAACTTCTCAGTGTTGATAAGCTTGCTAAGCTACCATATAATGAATGGCCTATGCTATTATGAAAGGAGGATCTTTTAAAAAAAAATGACAAAAAAATACAAATCAGAATAAAATCCACTCTGAAATCAGCTTCTTCTCCAACTCAATTACATTCAGATATCCTGCTCTGGTAAGACAGAGACACACATTCTAACTCCCATTGGTTTCAGGGTCTTTGATGAGTGTTTCCTTGGTAACGGTGGAAAGCTCAGATACTTGAAACAGGAAGTGGAGAGCGATGTTCCTAGGTCTCTCTAAGGCTCCTAGAGTGGCATCCAGCATCACCGGGAGACTGGCTGGAATGCTCTCCATTTAGGAAGTGGCTGATTCTAAAATGGAAGCCCACCAATTTATCGCAGTAGCAGTGAGGTGATTAAGGAATGCATTTGTAAATGACCATTCTTTATGCCTTAGTATTCTTCCTTCCGAACTTTTGAGACTCTCTAGATTCCTTAAATATTCAGTTCAAATCCCATTTTCTGCAGGACTTTGTCCCATCTCCCTAGTATTAGTGATTTCCCCTATAATGATCCCTTCCATCTATTCTGTGTTTATCTTGTATAATCAAAGATCTGTATATGGTGCTCCCATATTAGAATGAAAGCTCCTTAATGACAGTGGCTGTTTCTGGTTTTGTTTGTTTTTGTTTTTCTCTTCTCTATCCCTAGCACTTAATATAGTATCTGGCAAACAGGAACTACTTAATAGATATTTGTTTTTTGATTGGAACACATGAACCACCCTGGATCGAGACTGGTATCATAGTGATTTTTCTATGTCAAACTCATTTCCCCTTTCCACTTACTTGGATGAGATTCTTGTATGGGCATCAATTTTCTGTTCCGTAAAATGAGAGATTTGAATTACATGACTGCTAAAGTCCTTTTTGGTTCTAAAACATACATTTGTACCCTTTCCTTTTTCCTTCAGCTTCCTTCCTTTCTTTTGCTTCCTCTCTTTTCTCTTTTTCTATCTCTCTGCCTCTCTCCCTGTCTCTGTTCCTGTTTCTCTTCTTCTATCTCTCTATCTTTGTCTCAATTTTTCTCTGCAACTCTGTCTTTTTCTCTCTCTTTGGCTCGGTGGTCTGTCTCTGTCTGTCTGCCAGTCTCTCTTTCTGCTTTGTCTTTCTCTTTGTCTCTGTATCTGTATGCTTCTGTTTTTGTCCCTGTCTCTATCTATCTCTTCATGTCTGTCTCGATACCTCTCTCTGTCTTCCCCTGTCTGTCTCTCTGTCTCTGTCTCTGTCTCTGTTTTTCTCTCCCTCTCTGTGTGTCTCTCTCTCTGTATGCATGTATGTGTCTCTTTCTTTTGATTTTCCCTCTAAGTTATATTTTTAGAGGTAAAAGGAACTTCATTGGCCAATTAGACTAGTCATTTCATTTCATAGCAGTCAACTGTGGGCCATGACGATTAAGTGACTTGCCCAAGCAGCGAATGACATACAAATAGAAAGTGACAGAGAAGGTTTAAATCTAGGCCCTTTACTTCTAAATTAATGATTACAGAGTTTTATGCTTTAGAAAGGACCCCAGGCTAGTTTCTAGTATCAATCAGAATTGGATGGAAGATTCGCAAAGCTCTGGAACTTTGAGGTGCCATGCAGTTGCATTTGAGGAATTGCTCTTATGTTACCATCAGTCACATTAAGAACCTCTCTTGTCTATTTTATACTCATGAGAGAATGATATCACAGATGAAGTTCTGATCACCCATGACAACACCGATTTTTGACATCACAGATTAGTCCATTAATTTGTGATCACCCCGTAGCAACACAATTAAAAAAAACAAAAAACAAAAAACAATAATTTTTGCCTGAATGTCTATGGTCATAGAATTAGATTGACTAGCTTACTTTTGCTTATTTTCTTGTTGGCCAGGTTGATGCCTCAGAAGTCCTTTTATCAAACCCACAACATTCATATAGCTGTGACCATCACCCACTATCCAAATAAATAAAACTCCCTTCCTTGGTCACCAGTCCCCTATATGTAGTGTGTAACCATATTTGGATATGTTACCTGAAGACAGGAGCTATCTTGCTTTTGTTCTTATATCTTCTATGCCTAACTCATAGGAGATACTTAGTAAATGTTTTATCATTCATTCAATATTCATTCATTTAGTTGTTCTGCTGATTCTACCCTTCCCTTCCCTCTTTCTCCAACCCGCCAGTCAAAGAAAAAGTGTCAAATGCACTAATCTAGCACAATTCTGAAAGATCTAATAATATGTGATAGGAAGCCTCCAATTTTACATCAGAAAGTTAGCTTGGGGATTTTTTTTAATCATTCTAGACAAAGCCAATAAATTATATGGCACTTCAAGTGCATTTTAGCCATTCTACTTGCTGTCTTCCACCTGCTACCCAACGGTTCCTGCTCTACAGACTACTCTAAATACACAACCTGCCTCTTTAATTACATAGTTTTCTATTCCTTAGTCTATTAACGCTCTGGATTCCAGTCCTAATACACAGTTGCAAAGGAACATGAGTTTAGGTGAGCCTGTACATGGCTATGTATCCAAATGTGGCTGTACTACTGCCACTATACTAGAAAAAAATCCTACTCTGGGTTACAATCTGGTACCAATGTGATCTGAAGATAACATTTTAATGATGGTGACTAAAATCCCATCTCGGCAAGTCACAATATTTCTAGAATATAAATTTGAGTTTTTATTAGTGTCTATTCAATCTTCCTAGGTCCCAAAGAAAGCTTCCCAGGCTGCCCACCTCAACTCAGTCAGTCAAAATATGATAAATTAAATTGAACCTGTTTGCTAGTTGGAAGTAAGTTTCCATAATGCAAGAAGTAAAAAATAACAGCATATCAAAACTGGATATTCATATCCTGGATAAAAATATAATGGCCTTGAGGTGATACGCCATTTTTTTACACCTAGATCTTAGCACTACCTCTGACACATAGTGGACACTTACATGTCTTTCCTATTAGAGTAAAGGTTGTGATCTCGGCAGTGAACTCAGAAATCTTTGCTTTCTCTTCTAAATATCTCCTTTCTTTTTCCTTCTCTTTAAAAAATGCCTTCTATTGGAAGAGGCAGCAGGACAGAGATGACAAAGAGATATAATTTTAAAGCAGGAAGACCTGGCTTCAAATTCTGCCTCTGGCAAATACTAAGTAACGTTGAGGCAGCTGCTCCACCTGTCAGTGTTATAGATGATTCTCTAAGTTGAAGAGAGGTTATCAAGCTATACTTATAGGAGTTTCCTCACCTGAGAGTACACTGCTCCAAGGACCTCACAATCCAGTCTAATGCCTATCTCTAGCTTCTCTCCATCCCAAAACTGACAACCTGACAGACTTGATATTAACTCTTGTGCTTTTCAATACCCATCTTTTGAAGCACAAGATTGGAGCTCTATTATGGATACAGCTGTTCTCCCTGATATTCTAGAAACAGGGACAATGTCAAGGACTCACTAGCATGAAGGCTCTAAGCTTTGAAATCTCATTCCTTATACAGATATGTATCTGTCACAGTGAATGCATGTATACAAGTGAAATGCACGTGTAAGAGGGTGCTTTCATGTGAGTGATGATGGAGTGTTTGTGTGTGTATGTGTGTGTGTGTGTGTGTGAGTACCTACAGCTGTGCTTCTCTGTATATGGCTGTATATGTAGGTATTGGATATGCATATACACATATGTATATATATATATATATATATATATATATATATATATATATATACATATGTGAATATGTGTATATACATATACATATAGAGAAAGATTATACATATATGTAAGAAGAATGGGTGACTTGATATGATCATTTTAATGATTTACGGTTTATTGAGTGGAACAATTTCTTTAACTAAATCAGTTTTAAGTCTCTTGAAAAAACAATCACAGACACCATCCCAAACTCTATTTAATGCATAGAGAAAAAAATGCAGTATAAAGTGCTCCCTGCTTGCTTACTATCCCTAGGCATTGTAGTTACCATCTAGCATAAACTGAGAATGCTTCACTGTGACAGAAATGCTAAGACACTCTTTCCACACTAAATAAACCTTGCACAGCAGGCAAGAAAGAAAAAGACTCTGATCCCTATTTTTTTTCCTTCTGTTGTCATTCCCTCTGTCTAGGATGTGATACTTCAAGCAATGAATAATGGACATTTTAGCAGGCCTACCTTGCGCATGTCTTTGCCAAAGGTCTCGCTATAAGTTGTGCCGAGAATTTCAAACTGGACGTAGGGATTGGAGCTGTCTTCTCGGAACTCCATCACCCCTGTGAGCCCAGTGATGTGGCCCTGCCAAAGAGAGAAGAAAGCATCAATTTTCTGTCAAATTAGAAGGAACTTCTTGCAGAGCATAACAGGAAATGGGAGGGAGATTGCTCCTATAAGGACCTTCTAGAGGTAAGAATGGAAAAGCTTGAAGAGACTTGGGTTATAGTGAAGGCTCTTACATTAGTATTACCACATGCTTTGCCATTGTACCTTAAGACTTTTCCATTCTATTTGTAGGTAAATCCTTCCATGTCTCTCACAT
Source organism: Sminthopsis crassicaudata (assembly GCF_048593235.1). Taxonomy (NCBI): domain Eukaryota; kingdom Metazoa; phylum Chordata; class Mammalia; order Dasyuromorphia; family Dasyuridae; genus Sminthopsis; species Sminthopsis crassicaudata. Next base: position 627,992,585 of record NC_133618.1, read on the forward strand.
TAAAGTATGAGCTCCTTGAAAACAGTGACCACCTTGATTTTCTATTTGTATCTCCAATGCCTTACATATAATAAGAAGTAATTGCTTCATTTGTTCATTCCCTCATTCATCTTACTGAGTTACCTAAGTCCAGGGCTTAGCCTAGGGAACTCAATTAAGGACTCAATTTCATCGAGCATTAACTTCAGTGAGATCATCTTGATTTCTGAACTTTAGAAAGTATAAAAGATGCTAACTCATTGGTCCAGCACTTCTCTCAGATTGTGCCACTGGCAACAATTTTGTGGTTAAACCAAAAGAAAGGCAAATTATAGCCTTGATCCCCCATTACTGATTATTTTAACAGACTGTCCTTTTTTTGAATAGCTGATATTTCTATCCATTGAGAGAAGCAAAATCATTAAATATAATGTCTGGGCTAGTTTTCTGGAGATCCTTCGGACAGGCCTTGGTCTCAGCAGAATAATCACCACAAGAATAGTCAGGAATAAAGTCGAAAGTCTTTATTGTCCTTTACACAGTCTGTGTCTGTCATAGTCTGACCCAGTCTCCTCTGCCAGTCTGCCGGCAATCTGATATCAATGCAGGAGGCAGAAGAGCCAGCATGAGGAAGGTCAAAGATGGTATGTCTGTGGCTGACTTTGTCCTCAGTTTAAATACCCTATTACAATTACATCAACTGTAGAACTATTCCATCCCCATGCTAAGTACTAAATATATGTAAACTAGATAACCACTGTCTCATCAATTCCACTGAGTTAACACCTTGTTTCAAGTACACTTCTTTCAAGTACACTTCTTCAAATTTCTGTCCTCTACAATTAAATATGGAGAGAGCTTCTAGAAAGATATCCAATCAGTAATAATTTGGTGAGTCATAAGGCAATTCCCCATATATCCACGAAACTAGACTTCTTGATCTATACTTGGTTTAGAAGATATTCCTAAACCCAAAGGAAAAACATAAAAGGGCATGAAAACTACATTTTATTACTCCCATCCTATCACTTTCTCTTCTTGAATAAACTTCCTCCAGCAACGATTTCCAGCTTCTCATCATAATGCCAGTTGATTCAAACTGACACCAATGATTTTCACTGTTATTGAAACCCTGAGTAATTTATTGAAGATAAAGCTCCAAACACTGTAGATTTCCCTAAATGTTCTTTCACAATTTGTAAAGGCCAATTCACTTTAACAAGTCTTCTGTGGATTCTCTGATTCACTTATAATCCAACTTTCTAACTTGGCTTCTATCAGAAATTCATGAGATATCTCAGCATAGAAAATCATCATAAATAGAGCAACCTAAGTTGCCCCACCCTAGATTCATATTTCTATTTTATTAAACAAGACAGTGACAACTTCCAGGAATAGTTTTCATGATGGCATCTACTTTAATTGACTTAGAAGCTAAAGGGAAACTAGAGAATTTGTTACATGATACTCAACCACTAGGTTAGAGAAGTCACCATCTAGTCCAGGACCATGCTCTATCCAAAAGGAATAATCTTAGAACAGAAAAACCATATCCCAATACTCCCATCCATTAATTCCCATCCATTTGTATGAGATGGGAGCTTCCCAATCAGTACCTTCTTGATAGTGTCCAGCATGGATCGGCCGCCATTCCAAGGTTTAGTGGACTTCCGCATGCAATTCAGGCTCGCCATGCTGTGCCACTTCCTGTCTTCAAGCTTTCGGTGGAAGGCATTTGCCAGCATCAACACACTGTCGTACAGGTAGAGGTTAGACACCTGTAAAGATTTTTTAAAGACAGTGAAATCATTTACAGTGCTGTATTTCTAGAGAGAGATTGTGAGAAGGGATCAGTGATCTGACAGATATAATCTTATACTATGTCATTATGCATATACATACATATGTAAATGACATATATACACATATACATATACAATGCATCTAGACATATACATATATGTGTGTGTGTGTATAAATGTGTATATCATTGTCAGTCAATCAATTCTAATACTTTAGGGTCATAAATTTAAAGCTGAACCTAAAGGTTATTGAATCATATGAGAAAAAATCTGGAGGTTGAGGGGACTGACCACAGAAACCATCCCACCATTTTGTAAATGAAAACTGGGACTTAGAGTTTAAGTGATTTGTCTGAAATCACACAGGCAGCAAAGATCAGAACTCAAATCTGAACCCTGATCCTATGACTTCAGACACAGAAGTCTTTGGACTCTTCCATAGTACCACGCATGAAAAATAAGAATCCAACACACCCACATGGATAGAGCAGGCTTCAGTGGTGGCAGCTGAGTCACTACCACCCAAACAGGCCTCCAGAAGCCTGAGGAAAAGGCACGTGGGTTTAGCTGCCTCTCACCCCCACTGCCAACCCTGCAGACATTAATTGGCAACAGCCTTACTGACTGTCTGCAGAGCATCCTGAAAGTGAAAAGAAACACATTACTTGTCACCAAGCTTCCTAAAGGGAAAACAGTTTATGAATACAAAATGGTAATAAAAACAGTGATCAGCTGAGGACTCAGAATGCAGGCAGAGTCCATTTCAGCCCAGAATGGAGAGAGACCTGGTATGCCCATTCCCCAAAACAATCCAAGCAATCTGACAGATAGCCAGTATTGCCTAAGATTGTGGTCAAATTTCAGTCACAATCAAAAAAGAAATCCATCAGATTAAGTCCTGATAGCTACTTTGATGTTGCTATCCTAAGGTATGGGATAAAGAAAAGAGGGCAAAAGAGAAGAGGAAAAAAGGAAAGAGAAAGGAAAAGGGAAAAAGAAAGGAAAGGAAAAGGAGAAAGGGAAGGGAAAGGAAGAATGGAGGAGTGAGGAGAATGAAGGAAAGGAAAAAGATAGGAAGAAAGGAAAAAAGGAAGGAAGGAAAGAGAGAGGGAAGGAGGGAGGCAAGAAAAGGAGGGGGGAAGAAAGAAGAAAGGAAGGGAGGAAGGAAGGGAGGAAGGAAGGAAGGAAGGAAGGAAGGAAGGAAGGAAGGAAGGAAGGAAGGAAGGAAGGAAGGAAGGAAGGAAGGAAGGAAGAAAGAAAGAAAGAAAGAAAGAAAGAAAGAAAGAAAGAAAGAAAGAAAGAAAGAAAGAAAGAAAGAAAGAAAGAAAGAAAGAAAGAAAGAAAGAAAGAAAGAAAGAAAGAAAGAAAGAAAGAAAGAAAGAAAGAAAGAAAGAAAGAAAGAAAGGAAGGAAGGAAGGAAGGAAGGAAGAAAGAAAGAAAGAAAGAAAGAAAGAAAGAAAGAAAGAAAGAAAGAAAGAAAGAAAGAAAGAAAGAAAGAAAGAAAGAAAGAAAGAAAGAAAGAAAGAAAGAAAGAAAGAAAGAAAGAAAGAAAGAAAGAAAGAAAGAAAAAAGAAAAAGAAAGAAAGAAAGAAAAAAAAAAGAAAGAAAGAAAGAAAAAGAGACAAAGAAAGAAGAAAGGAAGAGAAAAAAAGAGAGGAGAGAGGGAGGGAGGGAGAGAAGGAAGGGAGGTAGGAAGAAATAAAAATTTATTAAGAGCCTACTCTGTTCCAGGCAATGTTCTAAGTAATTTTCAAATATTGACTCATTTGATCCTACCAACAACCTTGAGAAGTAGATGCTATTATTATCCTCATTTTACAGCTGAGGAAACTAAGATAGGCAATGGTTACGATATTTGCCTAAGATCATGTAACTAGTGAGTATCTAAGGCCATATTTGGACTCTATTTTTCCTGATCCCAGATCCCATTCTTTCTCCATTGTGCCAATTCACTGTTTAAACTTATGAACTGATTGACTCATACAACTTGTATTATCCTGATCAAGTTGCTTTGCCCTTTCTGAGCCTCACTTTCCTCATCTACACAGTAAATATAATGATCCTTCTAGCCATCTCAGAAACTTGTTGAATTTCATAGGTGAAAGAGCTCACAGTAGCCATTTAGTGTAACTCAATATTGGGAAAGGAATCTCTTCTACAAATTCCTTATCCCCCAAGTACTCATATGCCCTTCACATATAGATCCCACCCATATTGTCCACTGCTGACCAAGGCAGCTTATTTTATTTTAAGGTTCCTCCCATCATTAGAAAAATACATATTTATGTTTCCTAACAATAGATGTATTTCCACTTTTTTCCCTACTTCTCTCTTTTTGAATTAAACTGAATGAGTTTAATTCTGTTTCCATTGAATGGTCTTTCAAATAGTTGAAAGCAGCCACAATAATATCATCCCACTCGATCTTCTCTTCACCAAACACCCCCAGTTTCTTTCATGATCCTCAGATTGAGTTCCTCTGCTCTCCTGGTGGCCTTCCTCTGGAGGCTGTGCAATATACCTACAATGCCCTTTCAAAAGTGAGATACCTAGAAATGAACACAGTGTTCTAAATGAAGCCTGATTTGAGAAAGAGCAAAAGGAACAAAGAAAATGCTTTGTAAACTCATGGAAATGTGAGGAGGAAGAGAAAGAGTTTTTGCACTTATTGTTGTTATTTCTGCTACAATTGATGATGATAATAATGCCTAAAGGTTGAACCTTCAGGACCCCTGGGCCTTTCTATCTCCCCTGACACAGCACTGTGAGGACCCCCTGGGATTTTGAATTTACCTTGAAACTGAATCTTCTGACATGTGTTGTTTCTCTCAATTAGAATGTGAACTCTTTGAAAGTGGGGACTGTGCAGCTTTTATATTTATTTCACCAATGCTCAACATCATGTTTTGCACAGAAGAAACACTCAATAAATGTTTTTTTTTTTCCACATTCATTCAGTAACGATGATAAGCATTGCTTCATTTAATTGACTTAAGTATGTAACTCTTCTTTCTGGTAGGTCCTGATAAGTTAATTTGATAAACTTATAGCACCACCATCAGAATCAGAAACAATTGTACTGATCTTGTGTAGTTATGTGGTACAGTAGAGAGAATGCCAGACTTTGAGGCAGAAAGACTCATCTCCATAAGTTCAAGTCTGACTTCAGACACTTACTAGCTGTATGACCTTGAGGAAGTCCCTGTTTGCCTCAGTTTCCTCATCTGTAAAATAAGCTAGAGAAGAAAATGGAAAACTACTCCATTATCTTTTCCAAGAAAAACCCAAATAAGTCATGAAAATTTAGACACACGTGAATAACAAGAACTTGGAAGCAAACAAATAACAGATTGAAAATATCCTAGAAAGGAAACTAAAATTAGGAGGATAACACTTGACTACTTACAGACATAAATGAAATTCTCCACAAGCAGCCATTAAATATAGATATTTTCAATAACCTCACAGGTGAAAAACACTTTTGTGATGGGAAAAGAATGCTCATGAAGTACAGGAAGGAATGTTTCCCTTCATCATTTTTACATTTTACCTCAGAAATTATGGGCATATTATTATTATGCTAGTCCTATGCAGGGTCTTTCAGGTCCCCATAGAGCCACTATTCAGAGGAGCTAGGTCACCTGAAGCGCTAAGACAGAACACAGTTGGTGTTGTGACTATAATTCAGTATGCAATGGAGAAGCCAAGTAGGCTGGGGGTACAAGGAAAAAGTTACACTATCCCTTCTTTCAGTGACCAGTAAGAATTTATTTTCCTCTCCTTTCAATCTTCCAGCATCCCTAATGCCTAAATAATTCATTATATTTGTACCTCACCAAAAACTAAACTGCATAATATTGGCAACCTTTTAATTCTGTGGGAGCTGAAATCACTTCGGGTTTATTCTGTTTTTTGTGTATTTTCAAAAATATGGATTTTTAAAACTAAGAAGAATATATTGGAAATGATTTTTCCCATATCTTCCCAATATTCTTGTTTATCTGAATTATTAATATAAGCCAATAATCTATGTTCTCATCAATTCACATAGTAATCAGATTTGAAAATCTATTTGATCTCCTGCACAGACTTAACAGCCTCTACCAAATGGAATTTCAAGAAGCCATGCTTGTAGAAATCTCCTCTCAAATGGATTAAGGGGACTGAGTCATAATTAGTGATTTAAAAATACATGAGTATGTCGAGGTCTGCAATTAAAAGTATAAAACAGGACTTGAGTCACAACAAGCCATAGGAAACCCTTCACCCTCCCACAAGTCTGCCTTTGTGGTTGAGAAACCACATTTAATTTCAGTAAAAAAGTTTGTTTTCTACAATGTTCTTTACCCATTGTCTCCTACCAGAATTTGACAAAGAACTAATGTTAGCTAGTACTTAACCCTCTTTGAGGCATTTGCTTGTTCGGGAAGCTTCAGAGACTCCATATTGTTGTTGTTGTTGAGTCATTTGAGTTGTGTCTGACTCTTCATGACCCTGTTCGGAGTTTTGTTGGCAAAAATACTGAAGGGGTTTGCCATACCATTCTGCAGCTTATCGTTACAAATTGGAAACTGAGGCAAACAGAATTAAGTAATTTATCCAGAATCACAGAGTTAGTGTTTGAGGCCACATTTAAATACAGGATAATGAGTCTTCTTGACTTCAGGCCTGAAATTATATCTAGCCGACCAATTCCATTTTGGTTGTAGAATGAAATACTAAATCCTGTATGAACATTTAAATCCCTTCCTATAGACAATAAAAAAAAAAAAAAAAAAACAAAAACAAACAAACAAAAAAAAAAAAAACTTGTGCATTTAAATGTCAGGACAAATGTAAGGATTATGTAAAGACAATTACAAAATGCTTTTTATAAACAGACAGATCTAAACAACTTGAGAAAAATTAATTGCTCATAACTAGACTGAGTCAATATAATAAAAATGATAATTCTATTTAAATTAGTTTACTTATTCAGTGTCACATTAATCAAACTAGTGAAGAATTATTTTATAAAGCCAGAAAAATTGTCACAAAAATTTTCCGGAAGAACCAAGGTCAAGAATATCAAGGAAATCAATTAAAAGTATAAAGGTAGGCAGTTTAGTAGTTCCAGATTTGAAACTATATTACAAAGCAGTAAAAATCAAAATAATCTGGCACTGGCTAAGATATTGAGTGATGGATCAGTGGGATAGATTACACAATGCTGGTAGTAAATGATCATGGAAATTTAGTAGTTTGATAAAAACAAAGGTCCAAACTTTTAGGCTAAGAACTCACTACTTGACAAACATTTCTGGGAAAACTGGAAAGCAGTTTGACAATGATGCATAGATTAACATCTCATACCATATACAAAGATGAGGTCAAAATGAATAAATGATTTAGACATAAAAGATTATATCGTAGGACATGTTGAAATGCAAACTGGACAATACTGATTATCTTAAATTTAAAATGTTTGTACAAAATCAATGTAGCCAAGATTAGAAGGGAATAAGAAAACTGGGGGAAACTGTATATCCAATGTTTCTGATAAATACCTCATTTCTAAGATATACAAAAAATTGACTCAAATTTATATGAATACAAGCCATTTTCCAATTGATAAATGGTCAAAGGACATGAATAGACAATTTTCTTCTGAAGAAATAAAGGCCATTTGTAATTATATGAAAAAAATGTTCTAGTTCACTACTGATTGGAGAGATGCAAATTAAGAAAATTCTAAGGTACCACCTCTAAGATTGGCTAAAATGACAGGAAAAGATGATAAATGTTGGAGGGAATGAGAGAAAACTGGGACACTAATACATTATTAGTGGGAGTTGTGAATTGATCCAACCATTCTGAAGAGCAGTTTGTAATTATGCCCAAAGGGCTACCAAACTGTGCATACCTTTGATCCAAAAGTGTCTCTTCTGAATCTCTATGCCCAAAAGGACCCACAAATGCAAATTTTTTGTAGTAACCCTTTTTGTTGTGGCAAGGAACTAGAAACTGAGCCTCAATTGAAGAATGCCTGAAAAAGTGATAGCATATGAATGTAATAGAATATTATTGTTCTATAAGAACTGATGAGCAGGCTGATATCAGAAAAGTCTAAAAAGACTTACATGAACTAATGCTGAGTGAAGTGAGTAGAACCAAGAGAACACTGTACATAGCAACAAGAAGACTATATGATGGACGTGATTCTTTTCAACAAGGAGGTGATTCAAGCAATTCCATAGACTTGTGAAGAAAAGAGAGAGGACTATGAAGATTGAAAATGGATCACAACATAGTATTTTCACCTTTCTTTTTGTGATTATTTGCTTGTTTTTTTTTTTTTTCTTTTTCCTTTTTTCCCTTTGGTCCTGATTTTACTTGCACAGCTGGATATATGTGGAAATATGTTTAAAGGAATTGCATATGCATAACCTAATTTGATTACTTGATATCTAGGAGAGAGGAAAGTTGAGGAGAGGGAGAGAAAAAATTGGAACACAATATTTTGTAAAAGTGTATGTTGAAAAATATCTTTGCATACATTTTGAAAAGAAAAAAATCTATTATTATTAAAAATAAAATAAATTTAGTTATGCATTTAAATTAAAAAGGCTTACATATAAAAAAATAGGGGAGAATGGGAAACATATTTGTAAGAGCTATGGATAAAGAAAGATTTTATGACCAAACAAGTGATAGAGGGAGGATTGTTTGTTTTTTAAGTTATATTTTGCACACACACACACACACACACACACACAAAAAAAAAAAACTAATGTCAAAATTAGAAGGAAAACTGATGTGAGATGAATTTGCAGTACTTTTCTCTGATGAAAGTCTCATTTTTCAAATATATAGGGAATTGAGCCAAATTTATTTTTAAAAAAAGTACAACCTACTCCCTAATTGATAAATGATTAAAGGATATGAACAGGCAGTTTTTAGAAGAAATTAAAGCTATTAATAGTTACATGAAAAATGATCTAAATCACTACTGATTAGAGAAATGCCAATAAAAAAGCTCTGAGATACTATCTCACACCTACCAGATTGACTTACGTGACATTAAAGGAATATGAAAAATGCTACAGGAGATATAGAAAAAATTGGGACACCAATGCACTATTGATTGAATTGTGAACAAATCCAACAATTCTAGAGTACTGTTTGCAACTATGTCCCAAAAGGCTATAAAACCGTGCATACCATTTGTACCAGTAATAATCCTTTAGGTCTATATTTTAAAGAAATATTTATAGCAGCTTTTTTTTTTTTTTTTTTTTTTAGTGGCAAGAATTTGAAACTGAAGATACTCATCAATTAGAGAATTACTGAACAGGTTATAGTTTGTAATGGAACACTATTGTGCTATAAGAAATAATGAACAAAATGGTTTCAGAAAAAAACAGTAAATTTACATAGATTGTTGGAAAATAAAGTGAACAGAATCAGGAGAACATTATTTACTATAACATTAATACTACAATAATTAGCAACTGTAAAATACTTAGCTACTCTGATTAAGAAACTGATGCAAGAAAATTTCAAAGCATTTTCAATGAAAAGTGCTGTCCATCTCCAGAGAGAGAATTGATGAAAATAGGGTACTTTTTTTTTTACTGTTTTATTTTGGTTGTTGTGTTTAAAACATAGCTAATATAGACATATCTTTAAGTGACTTCAAATGTATAATTGACATCACCTTGCTTCCCTCTTCAAGGAGAAGGATGTAGAAGGAGGGAGAATAAAAATTTAGAACTCAAAAATTCATTTTCATCTTTTTGATATTTTAATTAATTAATTTTGGTTATACACATATGTTTTTCATATTTCCTTATGAACCACTTTGGGAGAGAAAAATCAAAATAAAAGGGGGAAAGGAGGAAAGAAAAATAAAATAGAAGAAAAAGAGGGGGAAAAAGTGAACATAATATGTGTTGATTCACATTCAGTTTCCATAGTTCTTTCTCTGTTTGCAGATGGCATTTTTCATCCAAAATTTATTGGGGTTGCCTTGGATCACTGAACTACTAAGAAGCAAGTCTTTCATAGTTGATCATCCCACAATCTTGCTGTTACTATGTAAAATGTATTCCTTGTCCTGCCTGTTTTGCTCAGCATCAGTTCATATAAATCTTTTCAAGCCTTTCTAAAATCAGCATGTTCATCATATTTATAGAACAACAATATTCCATTACCTTCATATACCATAACTTGTTCAACCATTCTCCAATTGATGAGCATTTACTCACTTTCCATTTCTTTGCCACCACCAAAAGAACTGCTACAAACATTTTTGAAAATGTAGATATTTTTTGCCTCTTTAATGATATCTTTGGGATACAAATCCAGTAGTGGTGCTGTTGGTTCAAAGGGTATGCACAGTTTAATAGCCCTTTGGACATATGACTCAAAATTAAAAACATATATGTATTTTACATATAATTGACAGATATTTAATGAAATAATTAAAATAATGTTAAAAATAAAAAATACATATACTAAAAATTCCTTCAAAAACTGTTTATAATTACATTGGAAAATTAAAAGGGACCTTAGTGGCCACTGAGTCCTTGATATATGCAAAGGAATATCTAATTTAACATACCTGCCTATTAGTCTTAAAACTTCTATGTAAAGACCTCTAGGGAGGGGAATCCACTCCACATCTGTACAGGTAAAATTACCTCTTGGCACCTTTATATATCCTGTTCTACCCTCTGAGGCCAAAAGTAAGAAAAGTCCAATCCTCTCTCTACATGATATTTCTTTGAAGATTTGAATATGGTCCTATTGTTTTCTCTTCTCTAGCATCTGTAACACATCTATTCTCCATATGCCCCGCCCAACTCTAACACAGATCCTATTTTCCCCCTTGAAATGTCACTTTTTCTTCTTTTAAGAATATCTCATTCTCTCTAACAACATGGAGTATGAAATTGCTTTCTTAAGTTCTTTCACTTTTTTTTTTTCTTTCAAGAGAAATCTTGACTAAACTTGGAATAGAGACAATAGTAATTCAAGTGTGGCAGAAACACAAACAATTCATATTATATGAAAGCCCCTACTCAAACTCCCCTGCTCTCCATGATTTAAATTACAACCCTTATTTTCTTTTTAACTATTTGTGAGTATTAAAAATACAATAATGTTTATGATTAGCATTTCTAATAACTTGACAAGCAGACACAGCTTTTCTTACTATCTGCTTTGTGCCTGTCAGCTCACCTCTCTTTCTGACTTGCTTCACTTTCCTTTTTTACTAACAGTTCTTTTCCAGAAATATACTGTTTTTCCCCTTTTCCTTTTCTTATTTATCTTTCTAATTTTCTCTTGAACCTTATCTCCAACTATGTGGGCCCTTTCACTAATAATTTTCAGTCTTTCTAAATTATTTTTAACTCCTTGATAAAAATTAGAAGAGCAACTAATTATACTAATATTACAGAGCTAATTATCTTTAAAGGTGAAATTTGAACTTGATCCTCTAATTTTCAAGGGTCTGACTCTTTTTCCAGTATCATACTGCATCAAGAGACATTAAAAATGTGAGCAAAAGAGATCTAAAAAGAAGGAAAGATAATAATAGAAAAAAGTTTGAACAGTTTGTCAGCAAGCATTTACTAGAATGAAAAGGACAGGAAAAGAAGGGTAGAGATTAAAGAAGACAACAGCTAAATTTACAATTTACAAGGTGGGATGGAGACTCCCATAAATTGCATAAGTGACTCCCATCAATTAAAAAGCTTATCTTCTATAGAACCTTTCATGGAAAAAAATAGAAAAAATTTTTTTTCTACATAATTGGTTGGCAAAGTTTAGAGAACCATGAAGATAGAGCTCATTCATTTCATCTATGACTAGATAAAGAAAATTCCTGTCAGTTATAGGGAGATTGTTGTCCAAAAGCTTGACATTGCCAGCCTGATGGTTGGAAAGACAGACAGACAGACAGACAGATAGATAGATAGATAGATAGATAGATAGATAGATAGATAGATAGATAGATAGATAGATAGATAGATAAGTTTGATTGTAACACTATCAGCATCCCCAGACCAAGAGTACTCAGAGACTAAAGAATTTCAGGGTGAATACCTGGGACAATATAGAAGTGGCCATTCTGGTTCAGAAGCAAAATTCGTGGCCCCAGATGTCAAAGAAGGAATTTTTTAAGGTACTGAGTTCTAACAATATCTTACTCCTTTATTATTTCCCCAGATCAAAAACCTCTAAATATAAATCTCATGACATTGGGGTCAGGGCAGTGTGATGTATTCACAAATGGATAGGGATCCTTTTTCAAAGTTTTTATATCTCCATTTATATTAGGATTTGAGTGATATATTTTAGTTCTCAGTAGTGGGCAATTATGGAGTTAAAATAATGATGAAATAAAATGCCATCAATAATGCCTAACCTAACCATGTCATTATTTTGGATAGAAATGTAACTGCTTATAAAGTGCAAGCCTTCATGCAACAAATGTTAAATCAGTGGTATGTGTGAGAGGTATTATAGAAATTCAGATAATGACTCAATCACTGAGACCTGAGGCAGCAATCTTCATTAAAGAGATAGAGTTTGATTTTATAATTGATCCATTGAAGGCTTGGAGGTGTTTAGGCTGTTAAAGAGAAAGCCTTAGAAATGACATAGTCATTGTTTTCAAAGGATGTCATTTAGAAGAAGGATTCAACATTGGCTTGGCTCCAGAAAACATAGTTACTAACAGAGATTGAAAATGATAGAGTGCAGATTTAGACTTGAAAAAATTTCTTTATAAATAGAGTTGTCCAAAATGATAATGAACCCCATTCCCAAGATATAGCAGGTTCCTCACTCTTCTAGATTTTCAGTCAAAGGCTGCAAGAGGGCCTGACATAGATCTTATCGCTGCTAAATATTCTTTCAAAGATATTTCCAACTCTGGAAACTTTTGAAATTCTTATTTCTGAAACTAATTTCCATCAAAGTCTATAAACGAATGACATATTTAGACGAGCAGTGATGCTTGAAGTCCTTAAGTCTACAAACAACCTTAACTTTTATATGAGGAAACTGAGGCTGGCAAGGTAAATTACTTTCCCAAGGCTATATGCATTATGTGTCTGAGACAAGATTCTAAGCCATGTATTCTTGACACTAAAGTGAGTGATATAACCATTATGCCATGTTGATTCTTTTCAACATGTAGAAGCCAGTAGTTTAATTAAATAATGCCAAGTTCTTATCCTCAAGAAGCTCACCCTCTAGTAGGAAGATAAAAGATAGACAATAAAATATGATAGGTAATATAGAGATATAGACATATATAAAAGATATCTATATTGATACAGTTAATATGTAAATATTGATGTGTGTCAAAATATATTTAAATGTATATGCAGCTATATATGTATAAATTTATACATTTATATATGCTCTCTCTATATATACACATATACACAGTTACATACGTATACACAAATAAAATATGCATGTATGTGTATTTAGAAAAAAATTAAAACTGCTTTTGGACAGTTTGTATGTAAACACAGTGACACTTAATAAAAAAACATGCCGTGTGTCTACCATCAATTGCACAAAGGCTCTTTTTATAGGAACATCAGTGGCTTAAACCTTAGCATTTAGAGGCTGTATCATTGTGCCTAGAATATCAGAGAACCATAGAATATTAGTTCTGGAAGAACCTCAAATGTCAAGGACAACAGTTTAGAAAGCACCATCACAAGATGTCTCGAGGCTATAAAAGAATGCATCCAAGAATATCATATGCTTATAGATTGAAACATGGAAGGGACCTCAAGTCATCTTTGGCATCCTTTTCATTTTATTGATTTGAAAACTGAGGCCTAGGGAAGGAAAGTGACTTATCTATAATCATAAAAGCAGTCAGCTTCAGAGGCAGAATATGAAAATAGGTTCTCTTTGTACTTTTTCATAGACTTAGATAGTAGATTCCACTTATTAAAATCTATTAGTTATGTATCTATGGACAAATCAATTAACTGCCAAGTTTTAATTTTCTTATTGGTAAAATATGAGTGAAAATATTTGTGGTGGCTGCTCTATGAGCTTGTTACACAGACAGAGCTTTACTAGAATGAAAGATTTTGGAGAAATGCAAATTATTCTTGTTATCTGACCTTAGTGACATGACCTCTAACAATCTCCAAAAGTATCTGATTTCTTCTAAGGTTGATTATTGTCTTTCTCTTTCCAGCATAAGGATTATTCTCTCTGATTGAAATGATGAGAACAGTGAAAATTGACTGGTTGTACTTTTTCAAACAGCTGCTTTATTATTTGTTCATTTTGTTCCATTCAAAGTCTAAAGAGTGAGAGCCCTTTTGTGGTCCTCATCATCTCGGGGAGGAGAAATAGTTTAGACTGGGCAAAATCCTACTTAACACTCTTCTTACTGGAACATACCAGTCTTTTATATTTCTTCTCAGATGTGTATCTCACCTTTGTTTTGTTTTATGTGAACTTTCAAAATCTGAGCTCATTAGAAATCTCTCCATGAAGCCAAATCAGAGACAATCCATCTTTTTCTATTATTGCAATAATTCCTAATTATGCTGAAATAATTTTATTCTTGAGATTCTTACATTTCAATTTCCACTTCTACACTCTAGGACCCATATTCAACTACGGGCAGCATCTATCTCCAATTCCAGAAAAACATTGTCTCCAGTTTCAAAACATCTACTTCACTTGCAAGTTCTAAAAGGATCAAGTCTATTATTATGTTCTACCTTCAGCATCTTTTTTTAATATTTCTTCCTGAAAGACACTCTCTTTGACTCCACTACTCTTCATGTCATCATTGTCACAGAGTTCACAATCAGAGCCGAGCTTAATGGTCAAGTCAGATAGATTTTTATGAATTTCTTCATTTGAACATTTCTTTACACTACTTGAACAATTGATTGCTTTTTAAAGTAATTAAGTATCTACTCTATGCAAGGTATTAAGTTAAGTGCTAGAAGAGGACAAAATTAAATTAATAGCAAGTTCCTGTTCTCAAACTTATACTGAAATAGGAGGATAAAGAAAAGAAATGAATGAATTAGCTAAAGAAAGAAAAAATGAAGGAAATAATGTAGGAAGGAAGGAAAGAGATTGATGATGAAGATATACAGATATTATATCAATATAATCATAAACATAATATATATGTATAATGTGCATATATACATATATAGATACACATATGTGTGCGTAGACAAAGCTTATAACTGCACTAAGACTTTCAGGACACTTTGTGTGTAGATTCACAATTCATATATCTGTATATACATGCATGTATGTGGATACATATATAATAATGTTTATCTATTATACATGTGCATATAAACTATGATGAATAAGTAATAGAGGGATGAAATTAACTGAAAGAAGTGACTAAGCTAAATTCATCAAAAGCATAGACCAGCTAATCTAAAAGTTCTTTGATTTTGGATACAGTTTTGGAATTTGTTTTGCTTGATTATGCATATTTATCCTAAGTATTTCATTTTTCTTTTATTTTTGTGATGGAGAGATGGAAAAAAGCTAAAAAACTTCCTATTAATTTTTAAAATAAAGTTCAACTTTATTTCTTTAAATAGTTCTTTAGAGACATTAATAGCTTCTAACTGAGTCAAGAGAGATGTTTCCTGGAGAATGGGTAATTTCAGATGAAACAGGAAGGAAGGACAGCATTTTTACAGAAAGATGTAGAATATATGTATTGGAAGAACATCATCATACAGGCAGAAAGAGTGGTAAATAATGTTTAAAGAAAATCTTAAGAAAACATGGCATAACCTTGCAAAATTATAAGTAACAAAGAAGATTCATTTTCACAAGTTTAAGCAAATGAAAAACTTCCTTTTGTCTAAAAAAGAAAATATTTTTTTTTCCTAAAGCAGATTAGGAGCCCAAAATAGGGGTATCATATTTTCTAATATTTGTTTTATTTAGTCATATCCTCTTCCCATAGCACCTTTCACATTTCCTGGCTCTCTAATCAAAATGTTGTTGTTATTGGGTCTTTTTCACGTTTGCAGAGCTTGATGTGATCTTCCTCATCTGCCCCATCCTTTTATTGAGATATGAAAGGCTAGGTGATGGATTCTATGTCACCATCTCAACTTTAGTTCAGAGTTCTGTCTGAACCCTCTTACCATAGCATGTTCATGAAAAAGGAGTTAACCCCCCAGGAGTAAGAGACTCTCTCTTTATCCTATAACATGCATGCTGATGACCTAGTCCACTTTCCTCTTGTTGCTTCAGATGGGCTGCCTTTGGCAAAGCTTCACATTAAGTTTATTCTGACTCATAAGCTGGCAACTTCTCGTCACCCTGCTCTTTACAGCTATGACATTCAGGCAGTGGTTTTCCAAACCAAGTCAATAGTGGACCCCTAGGGTCCAGCCTCTCCTTTCATGTAATGGAATGTCCTGATTAATATTACAGAAGCTGAGATGTCATGCAGGCTGCTCTTTGAGAGTGAAGATCATTACTGGGACATGGCGGCATTTTAAAGAAAGAGGCCAGGGCACCCCTGGGTGGGGATTTCTTCATCATCTGACTCACATGCCTGAAATAAAGGCCACTGTTCTTCAGTGGCAACAAAGGGGTGATATTTAAGCATCAGGGCCTGGCCTAGACAAGGGAGCCTTTTAGCATGACTTTCTCCAAATGAGTTACTGAAAGGGGTGCAGAGAGTGGGTCATGTTGTGAACAGTAGTCAACTTTTGCTCAGGCTTCTGTCAGAAAAAAGAATTTGCCCAACTGGGAAATGAAAGTCCATCTCCAGGTTCACGTACCTCAACTTGGAGTAAGGAAGGGAAAGGGTGCCTGTGTGAGATGTGTGTGTGGGAATAGATCTAGTCTTCATGTGTTATCTATAGAGTAACACTAAAAAATGTCAGATTATTCCATTCCTACAAATATCTTAGAACATTAATGCTTTTCTGGAAAAAAAATGGGAAATGGGAGAGAAGCCATAGCCCACCATAGAGAACAAATCATTAACTTTATAGATTGTGGAAGCACTGCATCAAGAAAGCTTTCTGGCATCTCCAACCCAAGGAAATATTCCAATAGCCAATTCTTCTTTAACATTTAGTTAGACCTTGTCCCCAATTCTGTCTATCCCTACCAAAAAAAAAATTGTATGTGTCTTTCCATATTTAATGTAGCAGCATGCAAATTTGTATTCAATTACTCTGGTAGAAAACAGATAGCTTGGAATAATAGCTTACATTCTCCCCAGAATTGACTTTGACCTTGAAAAACATGATCTCTTGTTTTTTGTTTGTTTTCTTTTCCCCCTTAAGACATTCCTAATTGTGCAAGTGACTTCCTCTAATTGTTTTTCTAATTAATCAAATATTGGAGGTGTTTATATTTTTCCTTTCCTCTCCTTCTGAAGGTTTAATCTCTTTAAAGCTAAACCTTTTTGATCTTGATTTATTGAAATAATATTTTTGAACCTACTCTAAGAATTTCCCATAATTACAATGCTATTTTTGTGTTCCCTCCAGTAGTTACAGTGCTCTTTATAGTTATATGAATCCCAGCCTGAGTGGTAGACTAATTTTTTATAGATCTGAAATAAAGTGTACTTTAAACATCTGGTTACTGAATCTGAACTCTTCATTCTCATTTTCCCAGATCGAATCATGGATTTTTTATTTTTTTTTGGTCAATAGTGAGGCAATTATTTTACCAACATTACAATGTTGGTTACAATGTGGGTGAGCTTATGTTTTGGCCTTTGATTATATCTTCCTTTGGACAGTATGAATATGTCACTGATAACTTTCTTTGTGGATTGGTTGGCTCAAATGTTAGGCTTAGCAAAAGAAAGCATAATTATTTCTGTCTTTTTAGACTTTAGAAAGATTCAGAAAGTAACAAAGCTAATGTCAGACATGAGTCTTGGTGGAATCAAGGAGAGAGGAAAAAAAGTCAAGACTCTCCATATGCAGTTTCCTTGTTAAATACATCAACATCTGTCTTGAGACAGAGGTACTAGAAGGCCAAAAGTGTGGTTGCACACATTTTCAACCATGAAGCTTGGAGAAAAGAACTTTTGGAGATTTAACTCATGGAGATATCTTTAAACAGGGCCAACAATATGGCTAACAAATGGTTGCATTCTTGGGAGTAGAAGAGATCAGGGAATGAACCTTGAAGATAGAGGAGTATGGAACTTTCCTGGACTACATTGACTTTTTGGAGAGTTCTATATCTAAAACACTAGCAGACACTTGAATAGGAAAAAATAGAGTAGTACAATAGGGAAAAATTATAGGATTTAGTATCAAAGTATGGGAAACTTTTCCATTTTTCTTTAGTGCCTATATAACATTAACCAAATCATTCAATGTCTCTCAGTCTCAGGTTCCCAAGTTTCTCTTCTATAAGTAAGGAAGTTCAAATAAGTGGCTTTTATTTTAATCTCAAAATCTATCACTTTTTTATTATTACTTTGGAGACATCAGAGAGGTATCCCACTAAGAAAAGATGGGGGTATTACTAGGTTTAACCAGTCTCAGAACTAAATTGCAATTAACTCCAATTATGAGCCTCAGGACGTAGACATCTTGAGAGAGAAAGGCAAATTTATTAAAGTTACAATACACACACACACACACACACACACTTTAAGTTAGAAAAAAAATAAGAAATTGAGATACATTGTAGGAATTGTAAAGGGCTTAGATTTTGCCTTCTAATATCACATAGCTCAGGATCAAAGAGAAAATAATTGACATTCTGTGAGCTCAAGTTAATTTTCCTTCTCAAAATGAAGGATAGTCAAGGTCCCCAATATGGATCTTCCTGAACTGGAGGCCTCCATCTATTCTTCTGGGCTAGAGATGGGGAGGGAATGGATCACCTTGAAAAAAGTCACTTTTTTGAACTCCAAATTTGTTTCCCTTATAAAAGATACTTGAAGAAGTAGAGAAGAATATTTTGTGATAGATAGAGATATTACAAGAAAATTATAAGAATAAAAATATTATCTATCAGACTTATAGATAAACAAATAATCTGTGGATAAACAAGAGATAGCAAAGTTAGTGGTAGAATGGATAATTTCTATTACATTAAATTTAAAATATTTTGTACAAATCAAACAAATGAAGCCAAAATCAGAAGAAAAGTGGGAAATTGAGGAGGGGGACTTACAGCGTCTCAGGTAAAGGTCTCATACCTCAAATATATAAAGAACTTTTCTTTAATTTATAAGAATATGTCATTTCTCCAATAATAAATGATCAAATGATATGAACAGGCAATTTTCCTTCTAAGGAATCAAAATTATATAAAGTGTAAAAAAGTAAAGAAAGTTAGTCTGAGAGATATTTTTGTGGAGAAGAGGAATTGTTTTGAGGATAGGAAAAAAAAAATTGTAAATCTAGAGGCCAAGGTGCTATGGAATACAAAACCATATGTTGAAATAATATCGAAGCCAAGTAAGATGTCACTGAATGAACTAGCTGGGAAAACAAGTCAATGGTCAAATGTAACTACTTGAAAAATGCATTCCCAAACCTGCTGTTTATGTTTGTTAAGACAAAAGCACATGTCCTCAGAGCAAATGGTGCATAGTGCCAAGAAAGGAGCAGTTGAGGGTGGAATATAGGGGAGGCCACCCTGCTAACTTACTCCCTGGTGAGTATGATGTACACATGTATATGTGGGAATCCATTCATAAATATCACTGGTCTATAGTCAAGAAATATGGCAACATCAATCCTATTTCCACCTTATGGAAGACTAGCAAACGTAGTTTTATTATTGCATTTTATAGTGCCTAGAAGGGACTGCATTTTCATTACTATCTCAAGCTTTGAATGTGAATGCATTATGCTATCATTTCTAAATTCTAAAACTTGGCTATAGCAAGTCATGATGATATTTAACTAATTTAGGCTCCTTAGAAAAAAACAGCATCACATTCAATAACTAGAGGAACAAATTCAACTAGTAGTCAATAAACATTTTGTAACTGAACAAAAGTAAAGGAAAGTTCAAAAATGTGACAATGACAATTTTAAATGTCTCTACGCTTTGAAAGGAACAGAAAAGAAATGATCTGATGGAAGTATTTACAATTTTAAGATAGGCAAAAAATTATCATTCCAGATCAAGTTGATCAATTTAATATAATGATTCCATGAATACAACTAACTCATTCAAAGCCTAGATGAACTGGTTATGGCATAGATTATGGGATGATATTAATATAGATTTTGGCAACAGAAGAATAAATCATTTTATCTTACCATTTATTGAGAGGCCTTTGACAACATTTGGAAACAATGAGGGGAATTTGTGTGATATGTCTGTAACTTCAAGTATAATTGATGCATTCCCAAAAACTTCTCTCCAGATACCCACACCCCTGCTGAGGATTAGAAGACTGGAGTGAGATAAGGAAAATTTGTAATTTTTGTTATTATTATGGATTGAATCAAACAAGCTCAAAACTATATTGTCAAGAAATAAGAATGAGATTTTTTTTAACTGGCCATCTTTCTGGTATTCAAGCAGATGTATATCAAGCACTGTCAAAGGGAATCACTTCCTTGGACACTTTTCTTCAAAAAGACTTTCTTTACTCGAGGAACTTAATTGCTTTAATGTGATAATGCTTAGTAGACTTAAAACACATAAAATCCCTGACCAAAGTGCTAATAGAGTAAATGGAGTGTTCACAGAAGGCTCAGTAGAGAAGGAGGAAGGATGCTCCTGTAAACACACACACACACACACACACACACACACACACACACACACCCCTCCCTATTGTTTTTGCTATTCTCTGAATCTTCTAAACCAGAATTTGTCACCATGGAAGGAAAGGATGTCACATTTTTAGAGAAGGAACTAGAAACACATTAGAGAACTTCATCTCCAAAGGATTTCCATTCATTCTGTCATGGTAAAATTAACTATCCATGACCTACATATCTTATCTTGAGCATGGTACTCTAAACATATTATGATATTCTCAATAAATCTCATAGCTAGAGGCTAACAAAAAATAATGTGCTTTCTATACTATACTTAGAAGAAAATAATAATCCATGGCAATAGCTTGTGAGGAAATTTGAAGGGGAATGGAATTCTAAATTGGATTAAATTAATTCACAAACTCTTCAAATATTTGCTGGTCAGTAGGGTCAGGAGCAGTGGAGAAAACAGGTAGTTTTAAGGCTGTGGAGGAAGAGTGAAGAAGTAATGTACACAGCGAATGAGAAGTTTCTTACAAGACAGCTAATTAGAGTATTGTAATCATCACCATCATTCTGCTAATTACTGTTCACACCTAGGTAAATCATGGTCAGATAACATATAATAGCTGGAAAATTGGCATGATTGCTGAAACAAATTTTGAAAACCCATGGTGGGAATCTATGGATTGAATATGACATCAGCAAACTGTTTGTAATGGAAATAATTAAAAAAGCAAAAAACAAAGTTTCAAAACAGAGGAATAGAAATCAAAGGAAATATTTGAAAGCTTTATATTTTATTCTGTTTTCTAAAACCAATTTCCTCTCTGGGGGATAAGAACAAACATATGTTCTTCCCTCAGAAGTGAAACATTCTAATTTGGGGGGTTAATAGGAATGAAGAAGAATTTTGAGAGAGGGGTGAAGAAAGGAGCTAACCAAAACAATGACTTGCTGAACATAATGAACAATTCTGATAAAAACAAAATTAATTTAATGATAGTTGAGAGCTGGATCAAATTCTTAAGATTTAAGAAATCCCAAGTAGGAAAAAAAAAAAGGTTTCATAGAAACGTCATATTTTTATTGTTATTGCCAACTGAAAATTGCAAAAATAAAAAATAAAAAAATACAGAATAGCAGCAAGTTGTCTCCCATGAAATAGTTATTTAAATTTCTTGAATGATGCAATCACAAAGATAGAGTATTACAACTATAAGTACTAATCTCTTTACTAATGAAATCTCACCAGTTTTCTTGGATTTTCTACATTTTGACATTAATTTTTAATTTTAAAAAGATAAACTTTGTGTTTCTTTGAGAAACTTATGACTTTAAATTAACTCTGAGTCCTGTTTTCAAGGCCAATCATTCTGGCTTATCTAGATTTTATGTATTCTTTTAACATTCTTGATCTCTTCCCCTGTTCTGCAATTTTCCCTTCACTTCAGCATTTTTCTGTTCCACATTAGTTATGTTTTCAACACACACACACACACACACATCTTATGCTCTTTTGGAAAGATCCTTCACCAGGTATTCAATTTTTCTTTCTTTGCTAATGGGATTTGTCACTCTATATTAAAAGCTATGTTTTTTTGGTGTGAATCAATTCATTTTAAAAATATTTTTACTTTTATTTCTCTTTTGAACCATTCTGGAATATATTGTTGGTTTTCTATGAATTATGTGAGTTATATTGAATTTAAATAATACATTGTGTTTCCTTGATATTATAATATTTAACACATTTTATTTTTTCCATCAAGTTTTATGCATTCTTCATTCTCTTTTTAGACATATCTATGTTGTTGCAACCTCCTATGTCTTAAGCTGTTTATAATATTAATAATAATAATAATAATAATACATGTTTTTTCTCTCTTGTTATCCTGAGTTTCCTTTGATGTCATATCAAATCAGTCACTCTTTGGTCTTCTCCACTGTTGCAAAGTTTCTTCCCTGCAAGGATGAACTGCTTGGTGATACCAGTCTACTTGTATTGGAGAATTATGTAGGTCACCAAAACTTTGATACTGCCCTAACCTTTCAAGGAATAGTTAGGCATTACAGTGGAAAGAGTTCCAGGCTTGAAGTCAGAAAAACTTCTTTTCATGTGTTCCAATACAGTATTAGACACCTATCTTAGGTGACCCTGAGCAAGTCATTTAATCGTGTGTGTCTCAGTTTGTTCATCTCTAAAAGAAGCTAAAGAAGGAAATGCAAACCATTTCAATATTTTTGCCAAGAAAATCTCAAAAGGAGTCATGAAGAGTCAGGTACAATTTAAAAATGACTAATTTTGTAACCTTTTGAGAAGAGTTACTATTATGTTGAATAGACTTCATATACTTTTTCCCCTAGATATCATATATTTACATACATACTAAGACCCACAAATATACATACGTATGTGTGCATGTTTCATGTACAAGTATGGAAGAGATACAGTAGTCTAGGCTCTTAGTTGAATTGAACTTAAAAATGAGGCTGGATCACAATTTGGAGTTTGTGTAGTATTTCCAATGATCTTGTATTGTTCTCTGACATGAATACTTAGATTTCTTAACATTAATAGTCTCTCTAGATGAAATTACACAACTATAAATAATAGTTGTCAATGTGTACTTATTACTTTACGTTTGGAAAACCCTTGCAATGGAGCCTCACCATGACTCTGGAAAATAGACAGTGTTGGTATCATTATCATCACTGAAGTCCAGAGGCATTAAGTGACTTTGACATGGGCCCCCAGATCATACGTGTTGGAGAAGTGATTAAAATCTCACTTCTTTAAATCCTAAAAATGTTGTATACAGTTGAAATAATAATGTTTTAAGAACAACTTTGAGCAACTAAGTCATTTTGACTATTATAAATACACAACTTGCCTCCAGAAGACCTATGAAAGAAAATGCTATCTGTATCTAGCGAAAGAAATGGTAACTCTAAGTATGTATAGAATGATTATATATATATATATATATATATATATATATATATATATATATATATATATATATATAACTTATATGTGTGTTTACACATATATTTGTATCTAATGATTGTACTCTCTGGAACAGAGAGGAGGAAAGAAAAAAAGCAAAAAAAAAAAAGAATTGTATATGATAAGTTTATTATATATTTAAAGAGTATAGAAAATTACACATCATAGAATTGCAATTTCATGTGTAATAATCTATTTTATTTCATAAAATATTATTTATTTTATGGGAATGTCTACTTTTTTTCCACTACATCATATTACTCTATGTCACATCCCTTCACTGGGAATCATGGAACACTTGAAAAAAAACAACAACAGTATAATAAGATACTGAAAGGACAATGGTGAAATACTTGGTTGGTTTCAGTAATCTACAGTAGATCTATAACAATGATGTGTGCATAAGAAATGCTGTAAAAGAAAACATTAAGAAGATGCTTGGTCAGGAAAAGGGGGAGCCAACAATGAAAGTGGTATGCTAAGCTTAAAATAAGGGAATAAACAGACGATTTAAATTGAGAGGGTCAGATTAGATGATCTCTAAAGTTCATTTGAGATCTAATAAGCTATGAAAATAAATGAACCTATGGGATGAGAAAACTAAGAACTGCAAATTCACATTCTTGCTTTGCCTAATGACAGAAGACATAACCAGGAAGTTGGCCACAATCTCTTTGCAGAGTCAATACATTGCAATGTCAGGATAGTTGTTTGTTTTTTCCACAGAACTGAACAGAGCTTGATCTTGCAATAGGAAATATCAACCTGAAAGTCAATGAATTCTACTATTCAGACAGTACAGTTTCCACACTGTGAATACTGGATAGAAGAGAGAATTTCCCTCCTTATGCATTGAACTACTCTCAAAAACTTCTTTGTTGATTTTTTTTTTCTTTCCCAATGTGATTCATAGAGCAATGTATGTTTAATTTAAAAAAAATTAAAAAGAAAGAAAGAAAAAGTAGTAGGTGGAATATTCATTGATAAAGAGTGTTTCCTCAGTGATGGTTCTCTAAATCAAAGAGATCATAGGTTCAGTACTTTTAAAAACATCTTCAGACTTTTTAACTGTATAATTTGGGACAAGTAACCTAACCTTTCTGAGCCTCGGCATCTGCCCTGAAGAAAGGGAACAATGATATTTGTAGCTCCTATCTCATAGGGCTGTCCTAAGGCTCAAGGTCAATAATATGTATAAAGATTCTTGTGAAATTAAAGCACTATCTAAATGGTAGCTAGATTACTATCTTTGTTGGATCATTTTGACAAAGTTGGTTTTTTAAAGGGCAAATTTGGTATATTAGAATTTATCAGATTGTGGGGACAATGTTCAGAAATGCAATTAGAGTAATTCTCTAATGGTGATTGCTCAAGGTTTTCAATTTTATAAGTACAACAAGAGAAAATGAGCACTTTGCTGTTAATTTCCTTCTGAATGGATAAATTAATTTGGATGAAAAGGTTGACATCATAGATCCTGCTTCACGGCCATTCACAATACCATGGTTTACCATGTTCCTGAGTGATGTGATATCCTCAAGGGGGGTCACTTGGGGATTGCATTAGGAGTGTTTTGGGAACAGAAGCTAGAATGACCTTGGAAACTATCACCTTATAATCTTACAAATATAAGGTTATAGAAGCTAGAGCTGGAAAGGGCATTACAGAGTATTTGATCTAATTCTCCATTTTATATATAGAAAAATTGAATCACCAAGAGATCAGGTCATTTGCCCATAGGCACAGAGCTAATAAATAGTAGAGATAACTTTTGGACTCAGGTCCTCTGGCTCTAAGTCCAATGTCCTATCTTCTATCCCATATGAAAATTAAACTTCTTATAATGAAGTCAATGCCTCTTATAATTGCTAACTCCTGATCATTTGGTATAGACTGAGTTTTTCATTTTTTTTCTTTTACTAGAAGTACATAAATGTAGGAAGGAAGGAAGGAAGGAAGGAAGGAAGGAAGGAAGGAAGGAAGGAAGGAAGGAAGGAAGGAAGGAAGGAAGGAAGGAAGGAAGGAAGGAAGGAAGGAAGGAAGGAAGGAAGGAAGAAAGAAAGAAAGGAAGAAAGGAAGGAAGGAAGGAAGGAAGGAAGGAAGGAAGGAAGGAGGGAAGGAAGAAAGAAAGAAAGAAAGAAAGAAAGAAAGAAAGAAAGAAAGAAAGAAAGAAAGAAAGAAAGAAAGAAAGAAAGAAAGAAAGAAAGAAAGAAAGAAAGAAAGAAAGAAAGAAAGAAAGAAAGAAAGAAAGAAAGAAAGAAAGAAAGAAAGAAAGAAAGAAAGAAAGAAAGGAAGGAAGAAAGAAAGAAAGAAAGAAAGAAAGAAAGAAAGAAAGAAAGAAAGAAAGAAAGAAAGAAAGAAAGGAAGGAAGAAGAAAGAAAGAAAGAAAGAAAGAAAGAAAGAAAGAAAGAAAGAAAGAAAGAAAGAAAGAAAGAAAGAAAGAAAGAAAGAAAGAAAGAAAGAAAGAAAGAAAGAAAGAAAGAAAGAAAGAAAGAAAGAAAGAAAGAAAAAAGAAAGAAAAAAAGAAAGAAAGGAAGAAAGAAAGAAAGGAAGAAAGAAAGAGAGAGAGAGAGAGAAAGGTAAAGACAGTAGAAAGAAAAGAAAGGAAGAAGTCAGGAAAGGAAGGAAAGGAAGAAGGAAGGAAAGAAAGGAAAGGAAGAAAGAAAAAGAACACTATTGATATATTTTAACTGTATCCCTAATATACTTTCAGTCCCACAATGTAATATTTAAAAAGCGACATCATCTGATCATAGAGACCGGGAAGGGTCTTTAGCATTCAAACAGCACATTTCATAGATCAAGAAAGAATCAAGTAAAGATTAATTTATCCTCTGTTTCATTGGTTCTTTCTTCTCTACCTTACCACATAATATTCTACCACCACCCCTCAATTCAGTAAAATCCCTTTTCCCTGACCATATTTTCCACAAACATTCCTTTAATGAACTTGCTTCTACCAGAAATTATCCCACTTCACTTCATTCTCTTCTCCCACACTTCCAGCCCTATGCTCTCTACTCTACCATTGCTCCTGGATTGTAGTACATCAATCTATTTGGCCCTACTAACCATCCATGTTATTTTCTAAATCAAGTGATCTACCATATCTACCAATCCCATACCTGTGCTGTCTCTGCCAAAAAGATAAATTGTCTTTTTTTTTGTATTGCATTTTCAGAAATTAACATAGTGCATGACACAAGAATGCTTTTGTATTCATTCATTCATTTAATTCACTCATTCATTTATTAATTCCATTCATCTATTCATTTACTAAGGTCATACAAGCGAAAAGCATTGGAAATTGGATTGAATCCAAATTCTCAACTTTCATGCTATTTCCTAATTGTAGAAGGTAACTGAATATCTTACTTTTCTAGGAAACACAGACACAGAAACATGCACGTGTGTGCATACACACACACACACACACACACACACAACTTAATTCCTGTCAATAGAGAAAAGATCATCAGGAGAAATAAAGGCCCACCTCTTTATCATAGTGTTAGGGACATAGTTTTCTGCCTACTTAACTGAAAGTAAATTATGATCTTGTCTCCATCTATCTGTCTCTCTGTATTTCTCTCTCCATCTTTCTCTTTGTTTCTTTGTGTCTCTCTATTTCTCTCTGTCTCTCTCTCTACCTGTCAGATGGATTAAATCTATAAATAGTGTCCCCCTAGGATAGAACCCTTAATTGTTTAGCACAGTAGTGTCTGAACTGTCCCCAGTGCTTAAGCCTTTCAGAGAATAATGCCAATTGCATGACAGCCACTTGGATCACATTCAAAGCACTGACCTCGACTTGGAAATCTAAAGTCTCAAGTGGATTCTCCCCACCCTTCTATCTCCTCTATAGTTTTTGGTTTCTCCAGTCTTAGCAAATAATCTTTGTGAGTTCCCCCCCAAACCCCCAAAGGCTAACATTCAAACTTAATAAGTCTGCTTCTCAATCGACAGATAAACATGCATCTCTCAGTCCAAACTTAACCCAATTTCCCTTTGGGAAAACCTGATGGAGTTTATCTACAAGTGGAATGGCTTTTGAAATCCCAAATTAGCTCTATACCATGACTAGTATCAAATGAGAAACTGATTGGAGAAAAAACATCTTACATTTAAATAGATACAGTGGACTTCTATTCTCTGATCTCCTAATGACTGGTAGAATTGCCTGCTAATGTTTTATATATAAGTGGTGTCATGTTTGGGGACCCATAAACACATCAATATTGCCAGTACTACTGGGAGGCTTGCATTAATCTGCTCCCTTGTGGCTCCAACAAGAGACTTGCCAACATTTTAGAAGCCAATACCCTTCCCTGGCTTCCGCTTCCCTATAAGTGTTGTCTTTTCCTATTAAAATATAAGGTTCTTGCAGTGAAAAATTATCTTTGCTTTTTTCTTCATGTTTCTAGTGCCAAGTATTTGCCACATAGTAATTGCCTAAAAAATGCTTTTTAATTCATCAAAACTGTTTACAATTTTAGTCAGTGAAATATTTCAGATAAATAAGTATGTAAGCAATGGTAAACTAAGAGATCCAGCAATGGAAAGTGCTGCGAAGGAGGAATCTATGATCTCATATTCATGGTGAGTTCCATAGATCCATACAGAATGAAACTAGTCTTTAATGTCATAGAATAGTAACTAATTCCTGGGGAAGGAAAAGAATTTGTCCTGGCTCACAAATTAGGAAGGATCAAAGGAGAGATATGAAGCCAGGGCTTATTCCCTGGTCTCCCTATTTCTAACCCTGATATTCTATCTATTTATTGAACTATGATGCCTTTTGGAGTTGAAATATAACTTATGCTATCTTTAGAATATTTCCATCAGCCCATCCTTGCCCTTGAATTTTCCCCCTCGTTGTCAAGGATTACTGGATGAGCGTCCTAGAGACAAAGACATGACTGAGAGCCACTGACCTGCAACATCTGGAGATAGCCTTCCTGTGGATCACAGAGCAATGAGGATATTCGATGGTTGTTCCTCGTGCACTTCTGATTATCCTTTGCTGATGGGAAGATCTGTCGGACCACAGTCATTCTTCCCAGGGCACTGTGCACAAGTTCCAGTATTTCTGGGTCACTGATTTCCTGGGAAAGAAAACCAATGTTATCTCAACAGGTTTTTGTTTGTTCTCAAATGTAAGTTATTCAAATTTATTTTGGGAGGACTATTGGGTCACATGATATCATTTAGTGCTCACTACATAAACCACTTCCCCCCTCTTCCAATACCAAGCCGTTCTATTGGACAGAACTTCACAGGGGAAGAAATTTGGATAAATTCTTCATTTTCATGATACAAGGAATTGATTTAAATTTGCAAAAATAATAATTCTATCCTAATTAGTAATAGCATAAGGATATAAATAGACAGTTCTCAAGAGAAGAATCCCAGGCCATCTCCAGCCATATAAAAAATGTTCCAAATCATCAATAATTAGATAAATACAAATTAGAACAATTTTGAGGTTTCACATCACACCAATTAAATCGGGAAAGAAGGGAAAAGATCAGTGACAAATATAGAAAGAGCTATGGTTGAAACAAGCAAATTGATATAGATGTACCTATGACTGTAACACACACACACACACATATACATGACACATACTGGTGAACAACTTGGAATTATACACAAATTTAATAAGAAATGCATCTCTTTGATCAGGCTATTCCACTCCTAAGTCTAAACCCAAAAGAGATTAAAAAAAGAGGAAATGACCTTACGTGTACCAAAATCTTTATAACAGCTCTTTTGTGGTGGCGCTAAACTAGAAATAAAATGCCATTTATCAGCTAATGGTGGAACGAAATGTGGGATGTGAATGGTATTCTGTCATGTAAGAAAAAGGATGATTTCTAGGATGATTTCTAGGAAGGAATGGAGGTGTATGAAATGATGCAGAATGTAATGAGCAGAATCAGAAGAATATTTTGTAATATCACATCAATACTACAAAATGACTAATTTTGAAATGTCTCAAGTGATGAAGAATGAAATAAGTAGAAGCAAGAGAATAATGTATGTAATAACAACACTATAAAGACAATTTTTAAGCTATAAGCACTGGGATCAGCACAATGACTATCCATGATGCTAGAGGACCAATGATAAAACATATCATCTACTACCCAAAGGAGAGGTGATGAACTGAGAATATAGAAGGAATTTTTTTTAAGATATGGCAAAGGACTTTTGATTAATCCTAATATTTTATTTTATTTTTAATAAAAGAAATATTTTTTTATTTTATTTTTCTTTTATTTCCAATAGGGTGCAATGTGAGAGGGAAACAAAATACATTTTTGTTAATTAAACATAATTTTCAAAATTGTCTCCACTGCCATGTCATATGGTAAGAGGGTTAGAATTAGACCGAGGATAAAGGTAAGAATATTCTCTAAGACTGTCCATTAGATTGCAAAGTTTCTGCTAATATTTAGGTACCTTCCCCTTGCACACATCCAGACATTACACACACACACACATACACACACATACACAAACGTACACCCCCCCCAAAGATTGGTGGTTAAAGATAGCTAGATGGTGGAATGAATAGAACACTCGAAATCAAGAAGACCTGAGAAGAGGAAAAGAGAGCAGAGGAGAAGAAAGAATAGGGGAACAGAAGGGAGGAAAGAGAAGGGAAAAGAAAAGAAAAGAAGAGAAGGGAGCAGAGGCAAAACACCAGCACAAAACAACTAAAACTGAATTAAGCCATTTCTAGGAACAAGCTGAAATAAAGGACATTTATTTTTGTTCATGTCTATTTTGAAATATTAAGCAGAAAAGAATTGTGGGGATATATAAATTCACCTCAAAGTATAATTCGTACTTTTACTCAGAAGGTAAATATATCATTTATTAATTGGAATATCTGAGCCTGTATAGAAATCATCTTCTAATTATTAATTTTCAGAATATAAGTTCTAGACCTAGTTATCTGTTTTTTTCCAGGGTCTTATAGGATTGCTTTGCATAAATAAGTATTTCTACAAAATAATATACTCTCAGAACCATAGATTGCAAAGGCCATGTAATCCAACTACCAAGAATAAAGAATAAAAATAAAAATAAATCTCTATACTATATCATACAACTGATCACTAGCCTTCATTTTAAGAGTTTCAGTGATGGGGACTCCATTACGTCCCAAAGTAAAGCTTTCCATTGTGAAGCAGCTTAAATTTCTAGGAAGATTTTGGTTGATGATTTTGAAAATTAATGTAATGCTGATCATGTGCATATGTATGCATAGAGAAATGTGAATTTTTACTGGATCTGTGATGTAACTGGTATTGGAGATTCATCCAATAAGGAACCCTCTCTAAAATCTAGATGCATACTTTCTCTGCAAGTTATAGTATAACCCAAACCAGTTAGAACTTAAGGGACTTGCCAAAGTCACAAAATCAATATAGGTCAGGGATGAAATTTGAATACAGTTCCTCTTGAGACCATGGCTAACTCTCCATTCATTGTGCCATGATACCTCTCTTATAAATAAGAAGAGTAAATGTATGACCCAGGTTACTGCTCGGATTAAAAAATATGAATACACACAAATGTTCAATCACACTTATAAAGATAGAAAAGATAAATGTGGATCAAAACTATGGACATACGTGCGTGCATAAGAATAACTTTCAAAATAGACATAAGCATATTTTGTTAGTTACATAACATTATTAAGCAATCCATTAAGACAATTAGCTGCAGAAAAAAAACTGCTGATTTTCACTTTTACATGGAAGGAGTTTCTTCCAAAAAATCCATGGACCACTGAAATCACAAGTCTTATTACAAAACAGTGAACATGGATTTCGTAGATAACGTTCAATCATTAATAAAAATCTTTCTAACAATTTATTATTCCAGACTAGAACAAATATGCCTTATAAGTTTCTCATCACTGAAGATGTTCAAGAGAAGGTTGGATGATCATCTGTTATGTGTGTAATGGAAGGGATTCTTCTTTTTTCTTTTTGGCATTTGGTATTAAATGATTTCTGAGTTCATTCAAGAGCTGACTTTATGATTATATTGAAATGTCTACTTTGATATGAATACGTAAAGTATTTCCTATATCAAGGAAATCATTGATTCAACTATTTTTAAAATCTAGTTTTGTTTGAGTTTATTTTTTAAAGTATGAATGAATAAATCATTTTAATTAATTTAGTCACTTTAGTGTCAATTTAACTCAGTGAAATTCAATGATCATACATTAAACACATACTAAAGACTAGGTCCTTGGCAGGGTCTAGAGAATCAAGGTAAAAACAAAACAGTTCCTGACCTTAGAGACTTTATGGAAGGCTGCTAGGTGGCACTACAATACACAAAGTACCCCACTTAAAATAAGGAAGACAACTTCCTGAGTTCAAATCTGGTCTCAGACACTAGGTCTATGATTCTGGGCAAGCTACTTCACCCTGTCTGCCTCAGTTTCTCATCTGGAGAAGGAAATAACAAACCACTGCAGTATCTTTGCCAAGAAAGTCCCAAATGGAGTTATAAAGAATTAGATACAACTGAAAAACAACTGAAACAGTAATGTAGGTAGTTCCCTACATTTTAAAAAAGCATAGATTTAAACTTAAAAAGTAAATAATGAAAGAATAGTGAGTAAAAGAGGAAGTATAGGTTAATCAATAAACATATTCCACACTTATTTTGTTTCAGGCACTATGCTGAGCACTCGAAATTTTAAAAAATACAGAAGACAGGCTTTGCTTTTAAGAAGCAAGGGGATGCAACACAAAAATGTCTCTGGGCAAACAAGATACTGACAAGATTAATTGGAGATGCTCAATAGGAAGAAGCTTCTAGCATTAAGGGAAATAAGAAAGGTGGTCTTAAATGAGAAAAAAGAAAGAATGTAGTAGATCCCAAATCCAGGAATTCATTTCAATTTTTAAAATTATTATGTGAAAAATATTAAATTAGGTGTCTATACTGTGCAAAGCTCAGGGAAAATATTATATAATCCCTGAGGCACAGAAACTTTTATTTTTTTTTGAAATAATAGCTTTTTATTTTCAAAATACATACCTTGCAAAACCTTGTATTCTAAATTTTTCTTCTTCCCTTTCCTCACACTTTTTCCCAGACAGCAAGTAATACAATAAATGTTAAACATGTACAATCTTCTAAACATATACTAATTCTTACATGTTTCTGTCATTTATCATTATCAAGAAAAATCAAATCCAAAAGGAAAAAATTAGAAAGGAAACAAAAAGCAGAAAACAACAACAAAAAGGTGAAAATACTATTCTATGTTCAACATTAAGTCCCCATAGTCCTCTCTCTGGATGCAGATGGCTCTCTCTATCATAACATCATTGGAACTGGCCTAAATCACCTCATTGTAGAAACAAGCCAAGTCTATCATAGTTGATCATCACATAATCTTGTGATTGTGTACAATGTTCTCTTGGTTCTACTCACTTCATTTAAGTCTCCCAGGCTTTTGTGAAATTATCCTGCTAATGATTTCTAAGAGAACAATAATGTTCCATAACATTCATATACCCTGTAGCCATTCCCCAACTGATGGGCATCCACTCAGCAGAAAGCTTTAATCTAATAATAGTCATAATATATTACATGCTAATAATTGTGGTCTAATAAGAGAGATTAAGCATAATGTCAAATAAATGTGAAACAGAATAAAGAAAAGGATTCTATGGCAAAAAAAAATCCAGAAAATTTGCTCTAGGAAAATTCTGGGTAAGAGAAGAGACTTTAGGGAGGTTGGGAAGGGAGGCAGAAGGGAAAGTTTCTTACAAGAAAGATGGATGGGATGCACTCTTAACATGGGGACTCAAAGGACCTTAGAGACAATCAGACCTAACATTCACATTTTATAGATCAGGAAACTGAATTGTAGAGAGATTAAGTATCCAGATGCTCTACAAGAACACAGAAGGTAGGTAGGGAAAATAAGAGAATCCTTACTAAAATACTTTACCTTTAACTTAGAAAGTAGAAATTAGAGTTGCCTGGAATAAAGCTAGAAAGATAGGATGACAATGGAGGATCAAGGACATAAAAGTTAGAAAAAATATATCACTTGGACTCATATTGAAGGGTCTGCATGTCAAAGAATCTATACTGTATACTATAAGTAATTAAGAGTCCTTTGAAGATTTTAGAGTTCTTGCATGAGTAGAGATATGTTTGCCTTAAGGTGATTATCTTTGTAGTCAGACATAATCCTTTAAATTGGCCAAGACTTGAATCTGTGATTTCATCAATGTATATGGACTTCCAGAGGAACTTCCTCTCCCAATACTGATCTGTGCTTTCTTTGTAAACTCAGAATTGTATAGTGTTTTTAGTTAAGTAACTTATTCAATTACCTTATCAAGAAGGGAATTGAAACTCTGCTCTTAATGACTTCAAAGCCAGCTCTCTATCCACTCTGCAATACAATCTCTATTTGAGCTGGAAGAATAAGGCTGTGTAAATTATATTAGAAATTTTATATAGGAAAATTAGACCAAGCCGAGGATCATGGTTATGCTGCTGCCATTGATGATAATGGTGGTGATGATGATAATGATGATGATGATGATTTTAGTGTAGATAATTCAGGATATTTATTCAATTAGTTATTTTTTTAAACTCATACAATCATAAATTTAGAGTTTAAAGAGATCCTTAAAGTCTTCTAGTCTAACCCATTTTTGTCTTACAAATGAGAAACCTAAAGACCTGTGTTATATGCTTAGAGCAAAATATTTAAGTTACAAAGTCAAAATTTGAACCCCTAGCATCTAATTCTAAATTCTTTAATGTACCAATGTACCTTAAATAGTGATCCTATACATAAGAGTATAAGATAAAGGGATTTTCACTTTTAATGAAGAAAATGAGGAAGGAGGAACCATAGCAACTGTTAGACCTGAGGGAGAAAGTTGGACCAGTAAAGGGGAAAATCTTAAAATACTTTAAAATTTTACTTTCCCTATTTCTATATTGAATAAATAGCCAAGAGGATGATCTCCTGTATTAGAAAGACACTTTAACAATGCCAAATATGGATTCATATTTAAAGGCAATGAACCTTTTCTTGGTATCCAAGTCATATGGGAAAGGCAGGAGCTTGAAAAGTTTTTGTTTGATCTTATTTGAAGCCACAAAATTTTCTGAACCTATTGGTATCATGAAAAAAAAAATTAAATATTGATGTCATTCTCTATACTTAGATCCTGTCTGGTAATTCCTTTATGTAAGTTATTTTCTCAGGCTCCTCTGAAAGTCTTAAATCTATAAAACATCTTGGAAATACTAGAATTGTTTATCTTTTGGAAAAATAAAATTTATGGACCTTCTAAAAATGATGAATGTCAAAAGCAAAAAATAATGATTGTAGAGGCTATTTACATGGAAGGGTGGCTTTGGGGATGTTAAAATCTTCCCTCAACATACACTCACAAAACTAAAATGAAACAAACAAAACAACTTATGAGTTATAATCCTGTTATAGAAATATAAAATTCAGTTGAAACCAACAAGGGGTTCTAATACATAAATAATGTTAGAGAATTTCATTTGATGAGAACCCTGAAAAGGAATCATATTAGGTCTCATTGACATGTAAAAATGAAGATGAGTATATGAGTGTTGTGAATTGGAGAACAATAAAGTTAGCTGGATTATAGTTGAAATGAATAACTGTTTGGATGACCCAGTTTAAAAAATAGTAATTATTGGATCAATATTATTGTGGAATAGAGTAGGTCTCTGGTGAAGGGCCCCTTCAGTCTGTTCATGAATGTGTATTTTAATATTTTTATTACCAGTTTTAATAAAAATACAAATCAAATATAAAGATTACACAGAATTTTGTCAGGTTAAAAAGTTGTCAAACATTAAACAAAGCATAAATAAATATATATTTATCTGCTTGTGTTCAAACAATCAACTTTTTAAAGTACAAATTAGAGAAGTTGCCATAGAACATTCATGTTGAAAAGTATTAAGGTGTTTAATCAATTTTAAGATGAGATCTTGGAAGACTTGATAGCTTCATTTTGAATTTTGTAAGTTGTTGCCTAGCACAATGCCTTGCTCAGAAAGATGACTTCAATGAATCCTTGTTGCATTGAGTCTAAATAAACAGTGGGATGTATATAAAGAGAATCCCCATCTTCTAGTTAGTGGCTGGAAAAACCATCATGAAATATTACTTTGCAGGAAGAAATGACATATAAGAAGAATTCTTGGAGGGCGTAAGGGGGAAAAACAGCATAGTAAGATGTTTGTGAATTGAAATGGTGTGAAAAAAATCAGAGCCTAGAAAACAATGTATACAAAAACTAATAATTTAATAATTTAGGAATAATAATTAGAGTGGTGTGATGTCAAGAAAAGGATCAAATAGCCTGAAGTATTGTGAGATGATCAGAAGACCTATGAAGTTTTCTTCCATTTCTGGATATCACATCTGGGATAGATCATTTATGAAATAGAGTTTTTGTTGAGAAGGATAATAAGGATATCAAGAAAACCTTGGTCCATGCCTTACAAGAAATTGTAGAAATAGAAACTATTTTAGCTGTAGAAAAGATTTGCTTAGGGGTGAAGGTATCTTTAAATATTTGAATGACAATGATGTATGAGAGGCATTAAACTTGTTTGCCTTGACTCTATATGCTACATCTAGGAACATTGGCTCAAAGTTGCCAAGAGGCAGGTTAAGGGTTCATGTAAGGTTGGGGCATAGTGTGCAAAAAGGGGAATAATTCCTAACTAATTGAAATCACAAATAGAATAAATGGGCTGCCTTGGAAGGTGAAAGGGTCACTTTTCCCAGAATTTTTCTACATGGGGCTGCTAATAGCAGAGCAGATTGTTGTAAGAAAGATTTTTACTCAATTAGAAGCTTGGCTAGCTATCCTCTGTGATTTTCCCATGGAGCTCTGAAAACACAGGCCATTATTTGTACATCCAGGAAGAAACTTTTTGATATGGTGGAAAAGGTTAGACTTTGCGGGAAATATTCTCTCTCTTGCATTAATAACTAATTATTGAATTTTTCTACTTCCTCATCCAGAAATAAACCAGTGTAGAATCTTAGATAAAAATATACCCAGGTCAAGATCCAATTAGACAATAAAAGAAATTGTAAGTTTGAACTAATGGGTGCATTCCTGTTCGTTGTATTTGCTCAGACAGTTCTGGGGAAGTATTGCTTTCTTTCTTTTGTCAGACAGGTGATATAGAAATCGATGTCTTTTTGATCAAGATTTGAGTGAAACAAATAATTTATCTTACGATACTTAAATATAATATACCCCAGCATCTCATCATAATGTTCATCTTTTTCCATTAATTTTTAGTCAATCAGAGTTCATTGCCATACTCAGGAATAAATTCTCTTTCAAGAGCATAGGAACTATGAGAATCCACTACAATGGGCCTTTGGTCTAAGAGAGATGGCCAAATGACCATCTTTTTATTAATGAACATGCTGGCATTATTAATAAAGTTACCCAGAAATCATGTCTCTCAAGCCTTTTGAAGTGGCACAAATTGGAATTATGGGATTTAAGTTCAAAATCATAGTTCTCATTTTTATCTTATTAGATATGTAGCCTTGCTTAATTTATTTGTGTTTTGGGCTCCTCATTTTCTTAGCATGTAAAATACAATAAGGATACACACACACACACACACACACACACACACACACACACATATATATATATATACATATGTACAAAGTAATATCAACATCATAATAATAATAGAATCAGTGTGATCTTTTTAAGTCTGAAACTGCTATGTGTATGGTACTTATAATGATCCAGCTCCAACTCTATCTCTAGCTATGGGAGGATACTTCGAAGTAGAGGAGATTCTGCATCCTGATGGAAACACCAGCTAGCTGAAAATCCCCTCCTTACTCCAAGGAAGCCAAAATGAAATTGATCCCAAATGTTTGCATTTAGTTCCTGCTTCTCCCAGGGAAAAGGAAGAACAGCATGCAGCATGTAGTCCAGGACAACACGCCACTCAGCAATGGTCCTATAATTAAGTAAAATGGGCCATTTGTTGAAAAGTAATATTGTTTCCTTTATTTGAGTAAATGACATGGACTCGTTTTTGCCCATTGTGCAGCCAGGGCTGTCACATTATTCCTAAGGCTCTTCATATTAACAGTCCATTAACATGAAAAAGCCCATCTCTGGCCCATTAAAACAATAGACTGTAGGTCAGAAATGAAATTGTAATGGCAACTGGCCATCAGGGGCCAGGCCTTGGCAGACAAAACCTTGTCCTCTATTCCTGTTCTAGGATTTGAGCTACTCTTAGGAGGGCCAGTTTACTGGGCTGTATTTATTTTCTGGGACTGGAAAGAGCTTTCAAATAATGAGGGCTGGGGCAAGGGTGGGTAGGGAGAGATGAAGTGGTGGAGTGGTAGGTGATGACAATGACACTTTCTCTAATTTCTCTTAATTTCCTTGATTTATTATCTGTCTTTCTGTCTAATTAACTTATCAGTACAAATACAACAGCGAGTCCATCCTGAGGAAATGTGCTACAATTGATAGCATGCTATTTTGAAGTCAAAGGATCTGATTTTGACTTTCCCACTCTGCCACTTGCTAGTCATGTGACTTTGGGCACTTCATTGAATCTATTTGGGTTTTCATCTGCAAAATGAGTGTGTTGGACTAATCTCTCAGATCCCTTCCAGAGCTAAGTCTATCATCACCTTTCACTTAGACTATAATAGCTCCTAACTAGTTTTCCCAGATTATTCTTCCCTCTACTTCATCCCCTGCAAAGCCAAATAAATTATTTTTGTTCAAGGATACTACTGGTCATAGTATACCCCTACTCATTAACACTACTGGCTCTCTATTACCTCTAGAATCAGAAATGTATTCTGTTGATGGACATTTACAGGTCTTTATAATCTACTCTTTCCTATCTTTCATAAATATTATTGTCTGCTACATATTCTGAGATCCATACACATTTGCCCACTGGCTGTTTTTTTTTTTTTTTTTTTCCCACATGACACTACATTTCCCATATCTATGCCTTCTCATTGGCTGTTCCCAAATTCTGGAATGTCTTCCCTCCTCCTCCTCCTTCTTGCAATTCATGGTTTTCTTCAAAGTTCATTTCAAGAGTTTGTGGACTCTCTTCCCACCACTGCTCTTCCCCTCTAAGACTACTTTGGATCTACTTGGCTTATTATGAATATATTCTGTAGACTTATGTGATCTCCCTCAATGTAAACTAACAGAGGTCAACCATTATTTTCTCTCCCTTTTTTTTTTTTTTTTTTTGCTTTTGTCTTTATATACCTAGACCTTAGTATTATTCCTTGAAAATACTAGGTACTTTAATTACTTTAATAGATGTTTGTTGGTTGGTTGATACGTTAGCTGTGTAATCTACAATTTGAGATAATTGGTCTGAATTAAAACATACATGTCCCTTCAACTTTATTGTCACTCCTTCCATCTCATTGCTGAAGGTGAAAGTCTTGACTAATTAATTATCCAAAAGAAGCTCTGGTCAGTTTTTTAATTAACTATGTGGTATAGTTAGATTTTTTCTGTGATTTTAAAAAAATGACCTGATTTGAAAGGAGTCTTCCTTTCATTGTTTTTTTTCTTTTTTTCCTTTCTCCTATCTTCTCTTCATTCTTCTCTCTTCAGTTTTCTTCATATCTTA
Organism: Sminthopsis crassicaudata; assembly: GCF_048593235.1. NCBI lineage: Eukaryota > Metazoa > Chordata > Mammalia > Dasyuromorphia > Dasyuridae > Sminthopsis > Sminthopsis crassicaudata. Next base: position 628,031,839 of record NC_133618.1, read on the forward strand.
TTTTATTTCTTCCATGATTTTTTTTTGCATTCTTCCTCTTTTCCTTTCTCTTTTTAATTCTATTCACCAAATAAATATATCTGAATTCAATAACAGTCCCAAATCTGTTGCCATTAATTAGGTGCTTTTAAAAAAATGCTCAGGATAGTCAAGCAAGGTCAAAAGCACATCCAACATTTCCCACTATACCTCCAGTTAGAGATCTGCTAAGCTTATTACTACTTATTCTTATGTGATAATCTTCACATATTTTTAGATAGAAAATGCACAATTTTCCCTGTCCTGGCTGTAAGGAAAGTACTTAAATAACTAAAAGGATAGTCTTAAAATAGCTGATACAGTTATTTGGAACAGGGACAAAGTACAGAACATTCTCAGTAGCTCAATAACTGGAGTCATGACTTAGGGCAGAGGATGAGCATAAAAAAAGATGGAAGTTCCAACAAATAATACACCTCTGTGTTCAACACAGAAGCAACCAATCTCCTGCTGGGAAAGCAAACATTCTTTGAAATAATCGAGAAAATGAGAGTCCATTGTCTTCTTTGGGCCCCCACTAGGACAAATATATTTACTTTGGACTGTGTGGAAAAACCCAGAATTTTAGAATTGGAAAGAAATATTGATAGCTATTTAGATTACTTTCCCACCCTATAATATCTGTTTAAAAAGGAAATACTGATTGAATTATACTCTGTGATTGATTTAATCAAGTGCTCATTAATATTCCCTAAAGGAAAGTTGCTTTTTTTCTCTTGTCTTGTGTCCCAGTATCTAACATAGTTTTGGGATATAGTAGTGTCGTAATCAATATATTTTGGTGTTGATTAGGGCCATCATATATTATCCTTCCTCCTGGCAGTCATGATACCATCTTCCTAAAAGACTTTTATACTGGATGGTATATCATAACATCCCAGATAAACATTTCGTATTGCTTAGCATTAGGATGACAAGATTTCAATGATATGTGATTTCACTGAGGCTCACTCAAATATCTATCTATTTTTAAGAGATGGTTTTCTTAGTTACTGTGCCCTTCCTCTCTCTTAAATCTGTTATTCTGTAGATTATCCTTTAGGGCTGAATCTCTTCACATTTAGCCAGATTGGTCCACAGGAGACACAGCTCTGAGAGTCCAGTGAAATAACGGAACAGAAATTTGAGAAATGACTGACATCCTGAGATTTGTAGATCAGAGGAACAAGCATTATGACAGTCCTGATCTTGATCTTGGAGTCTTAAGTTGGATTTGACTCAGCTTAGACATTTTTAAAGAGACAGGAAGAAGTAGGGGACTGCATGAGCTGAGCAGCAGCACAATAAGGATATGGTCCTTAGCCCTAGTCAGGACTCAGTGAGTGATTCTAGAAAGAATTTATATTATAGGGTCATCAACAGAAGAAGAAATTGAAAGGATAACTGAACTATGACAGAAAAAAGAGTCCTTAATAACCTAGCTCCCTCCAACCTTTCTATTCGCTTTATACCTTACTATTTCCATAAACTCTACAATCCAGTGATATTAGTTTCTTTGATATTTCTCAACCAAGATACTACATTTTTATACTCTTTATGCTTTATATCAGAGTCCTCACACTTTTTTAAATAGGGGACAAGTTCACTGTCCCTCAGACTGTTGGAGGGTGGGATTATAGTAAAAACAAAAGCTCACACTGTCTCCGCCCCTCAGCCCCCATTTGCCATAACCAGGAGGACGGCATAAAGGTCCTCAGTAGCAGCATCTGGCCGACTGGCCATAGTTTAAGAACCCCTGCTTTATATATCTTTATACTCTTTTACACAGAAATATCACTACTGGGTCTATTATTTGGAAAAAATAGCATATATTCTAAAATAGTTATAGCAGCTCTCTTTGTGGTGGCAAAGAATTGGAAATTGTGTTGATGCCCATCAATTAAGGAATGGCTAAACAATTTGTGTATGTGAACTTTGAGTGACTAGTGAGCTTGACATTAACCAGGAAGATACTTTCCACATCCTGAGAACGAACTAATAAATAAATTGCATAGAATGATTCTGTGTATATGTGTGTATGTGTATTTGTATTTGTATTTGATGATAAACATCTCTAGAGTGGGAGGAAAGAAAGGTACATGATAATTTTATTGTATTTTTAAAAGGAGGAGCAACTTGTGCACAATAGACTCAGTTTCATGTGCAATCATCTTTTTTTCTATTTTACTATGTTATAAAAATGTTTTGTTTTTATTTCATAATTTAAAAATAAAATAAATAAAGTTACAATAAAACACATAGTCTATCACCTAACAAAGGATTTTAACTAATTGATCTGCCATACCTGGAATGCTCTCCCTCTTCGTCTCTAACTTCCTATTTTCTTTTAAGTCTCAACTAAAATTTCAACTTCTTCAAAAAGCTTTTCTTGGTCCTCCTTCATGCTGGTGCCATCTCTCTGAGACTATCTCTATTCACAGCATTCATATTTTATTTGTACATAGCTATTTGTATATTGTATCCCGTGAAATTGTGAGTTCCTCTTAGGCAATTTAAATCCCTGGTATTTACCACAGGGCCTGGCATGAAGTAGGTACTTAATGTATGCTTATTGACCATAGTAATACTGTGAATGTCTTTCAATAGAAAATTTATACTAAAGTTGTTAGTTGTAATTGTGTTATTTTTTTCTTTTTTCTTTTAAATAGTAGCTTTTTATCATCAAAATTATGCAAAGATAGTTTTCGACATTCACCCTTGCAAAACCTTGTGTTCTAATTTTTTCTCCATTCCTTTCCCTACCCCCACCCTTAGAGAGTTAGTGATACATGTTAAATATGTATAATTCTTCTATACATATTTCCACATTTATCGTGCTGCACAAGAAAAATCAAACTGTAATTGCTTCATTAAGGAATGTAAGAAGTTTGAAACAACTCCTCTTTCCCAAATTCCTCTACCTGTGCCTGTCTAATAACAGATATTATAATAACTGCTCACTTCTTTGATGTTAGAATTTCTGGTACCCCTACTTTTGTCTCAAATTATTTTTAAAGGAGCTATCGGAAAATCCATAAAATTTAAATTAGTGTAGAGTCAGATCTCTGTCTGAAATTACAGATTTTCCAAATGGGGGCTCTGAGTTATTGTGATTATATTACAAACCATTATGAATTCAACAAAATAGCAGAAAAGGGGACCATGTGGACCTGAGAGCCATTATGTTACACCTAGCATTTAAAACAGGTATTATCAATTAAAATTTTAACTACTGATATGACAAGGTAAAGAAGGCAGGGTATACCTAGGTGATGCCCGGGTAGCACCTTCAATTCAGCTTCACCCTCTCCAGAAAAGAAGAGAGGGAAAATAATTGAATACCACCCACAGAAGAAGCACCCACCAGAGCTACAAAAAGTGCTTTGCAAAATTAGAAAATCATATAAATTTTAGATTATTATTATTAAATTGAGACTTATTCTCTAGGCAGTTATTCATCGAGAAAAAAAATAAATATAATCAGGATTGATCCTTCATAGTGCTTATTACAAACCACTTTAATTATTTTCTTTGCAATAGCAAGTTGTTTGGCTCTTGGGAAGATTCAAATCTACTTGCATTTATGCTCAACTCTCTTCTCTACTTGCAAAATGAGAGTATTGCATTTTCCATTAATACCTCATCTTTTTTATCCCTAGAGGAAATGACAGGAAATTATGATTTTTAATTGCATTTATAATTTAAAGACTTAAGATGTTACTGGAAATTTTTTCCCAAGGAAAATCTGAAGATGAAACTGAATAACCAAGAGGCCTGGAGTGACAGGGTTCATAAATACGAATCAGAAAGTTTGCATAGTGAATATTAACCCATTATAACCATTTCATTTGAATTAGATCATAAGAGACAAAGAACAGGAAAGGGCCCTATTAATATTAATTTTCTAATGTGGAAAAACTAATAAATATCTTCCCTTTTATATGTGACCTGCACCTTTTCCTCTGTCTACTGGGAAAAAAACACTCAAATACTAGGTTTAGTACTGAATCTTAAAGCTAAAAAGGATTTCAGTTATGATATGGATCCAACTTTAACCAGATCAAGAATCCTTTCCAAGACACCTATCAAACAAGATTCCATTCTGCTCATTCTTGAAGACTACCAGTAACTGAAAATGCAAAAGGACAAAAGGCAATTCAATCCATTTGGAGATAGCTCTAAGTATGAGGGAGTTGGTTTGTTTGTTTATATTTGTTTCCATAACTGTCTTCTCTCAGTCTATTTCCTCCTGGTAATTCTTATTCTGCAGTAGGACTAAGAAAAAACACCTTAATTCCTCTGTCATCTAACAGTTAATTGAATATCAGTCGTGTTGATAAATGTTGAATATTGATCAAATTGACCATGTCTCTCAATGTGTTGTCTCCATATTGGATTGTGAAACAGCCTTAAAATCCTCAAAATCTTCCTTATATGAAAATTCAAGTTATTTCTTTGTGCCCTCCTTTATGCATGATCCATCTTGTCAAAGCTTTTCTCAAAAAACGGTTCTCAGAACTCACATAATATCCAGGTTGTTAACTAGTACAAAAGGACAATCAACTTCTTGATTCTAGATGATATATTTCTCTCAATTCAATTAAGATAATATGATTAGGAAGAAAATGAAATGAATCTATATGTTCTAAAAATGTTTATAGCAGCTCTCTTTGTGATAGCAAAGAAATGGAAATTACAGGGATAGTCATCAATTAAGGAACAGCAGAATAAGTTTGTAGAATATGATTATGATGGAATACTACTGTGCTATAAGAAATGATTAGCTCAATGGCTTATGAAAACATGGAAAAACTTGCACAAAATAATGAAGAACAAAATGAGCAGAACCAAGAGAACACTATTTAAAATTGGGTTGGGTTTTTTTTTTTTTTTTTTTTGGTGAGGTACTTGGAGCTAAGTAACTTACCTAGGGTCACATAGCTAGTAAGTATTAAGTGTCTGAGGCTAGATCTGAGTTCAGGTTCTCTTGACTTCAGGACAGATGCTCTATCTACTGCACTATCTAACTTTCCCTAGCAGTATTATTTTAAGAATGAATTTGATGGAAAATGAGTAGACGCTCGTCAATTGGAGAATGGCTGAATAAGTTTTTCATATATGAAGGTGATGGAATAATATTGTTCTATTAAAAATGATGAGCAAGCTAATTTTAGAAAAGCCTGGAAAGATACAATGATGCTGAGCGAAACAAGCAGAGCCAAGAATACATTGTACATAGTGACAGCAAGAATGTGTGATGATCAACTATGAAAGACACGGTTCTTCTCAGTGATTTAGTGATCCAAGGCAATCCCTTTACACTTTAGATACAAAATACCATATGCATCCAGAAAATAAGGTATGGTAAATCTACACATGCTGTGTTCATTTCTTTTTTTCTGTTTTTTCCTCTCCTATGGTTTTTGTCTTTTACTCTGATTTTTCTCTCCCAAAATGATTCATAAAGAAATGTGTATTAAAACTAAATAAATTTTGAAACAATAAAAAGGAATGAATTTGAGGAAATGTAATTTTGACTATTATACCCAAATTAATTATAAAGGTCATAAAACGAAAAACATCCGAATCAGAGAAAGAACTGATAAACAGAGTTATGTTTAAAATAATTTTACACATCCACACATAAACTTATATGTATTTGTGCCTAATAGTGGCCATCTTTGGGGTAGGGGAGGGAAGAAAAAATAAATTTATATAACTTTGTTGCTTATTTAAATGGAATAATAAATTACACAGAGTAGATTTGCAGTTTCATGTATAACCATCTTTTTTTTTATTATACTACAGTATGGAAATGCTTGTTTTATTCCATAAGGTAAAAACATTAAAAAAAAAAGCACAACCTTTCAATAACACACGATTGATTGATATTCAACTTTTAGTCTGCTTAAACCAAAATAAACCTCTTATAATTTGAACTTTTAAATACTCCCATTTTTCTAGCCTAGAGCTATGTGCTTGATTTTTGGAAGCAAGACTTTGCATTTATCCTTAATTCCACATTCCTAAATACCATTTTTTTTTCCCTCTTCAGCCTGATTACCTACAATTCTGGGAGCTTCTTTGGATTATTTCCTTCCAAAAGTTTCTTACCTTTCCCACCTATATGCCATCTATAAATCTGATAATAAGACATAACCATTTGTACTTTCATTCAGTCAGTCATTGATTAAGAAATATAGTCCATAATAAACTCAAATATTCTTCCCTAAACATTCATTTAGACTGTTGTGTTCTACTTGGCATGAATCCATCTATCATCAATCTTTTGCATCTGATCATCCAATGAATTTTTTCATTGGGTCCATCTTTGTTATCATTCAACACGTATTTCTTCATGGATCATAAGATTTAGAATTAAAAGGTATCTAATTTCATTTTCTCAATTTATACAATAAAAAAATTAATGCCAAGAGAAATTCAATGACTTGCTCTGATCCTGTTTCCCTATCCATAAAATGGTAATAATATTAGCATTGCCTACTTAACAGAAGTGTCCAGCAGATCCCAGGAGATATTAATGCATACAAAAGAAACACAAACCTAGCAAGTGCCTGACATTGAAGTCAAAGAATAGTCTTTATGATTCCAAGTCACTGGATCTTTCTCACTATAAATATCATTTTGGAGTAGATTGAGAGCTCTACTCCAAAATCTAGTCCAAAATGATATTTATAGTAAGAAATGAGATATCACGTGCAGGGATTGACAAATATTACAATCCCAGAATGGGAATGAAGAATAAGAACACTTGAAAAGCATCAGAGTCAAGTTGTGAAGAGATTTAAATGCAAAATAGTTACCTTTGCATTTGTTTATTGGGGAGGTGGGCAAAATCAAATCTGAGCTTTAGTAAAATCCCAAGCAGAACCTTGTTGAATCCTCATATCAATTCTTCATATACAGGAAAACAGTAGCCATGGTCCCTAAGTCTACTCTTCCCCCCAATTTTTACTTCTAGGTTAATATTCTTATTACCTTAAATGTTATGACTTGGTCTTCAGCTCCATTATCCTGATTGTAATCCACTTGCTATTTTCCCAGTTACTTAATATCCAGAAATATAATATTTTAGCTCTGGTCTGACTGGAGCTGAGCATAGCAAAAGCATCAAGATGCTCCTGGGCATAGGGCTCTGGGCTCTGTAACTTTCCAAGCTTGAGTCCTAGACCTTTTACTTTTTTACTTGTTTTGTTTTGTTTTTTGATCTGTTTGTTGCCCTTTGTTTCTTTTTACTCAGCCATGTCTCTTCACTGCTCTGATTCTGTTTCTTCATTCCTAAAATGTTGCATTGTTTACTTAACAAAAGTGTTGAGATTACATGAGTTATTAATACATATGAAAGAAACTAAAAATGATATCTGTAAGCTATTATTTTTAATTATGAAGAAATTATAATATTAACTGTAGAAAGTGAAGCCATTTCTGTTTGTGTAAAATAAAATAGCAAAGATTAATGCAATCAGACACACATACACATATACACACATACACACAACCCTCATTTCATTCACAGTGATTTTAGCCACTTCACAATGAAACATAAGATACTAGTCATTCAGGAGGAAAAAAAATTAATGTGATCATCTGTTAGCAATTATTAAAGATGGCCCTGGACTTAAGGAAGACCAACTTCATAGCAGCTCTGACATAATTTGGAAAAAGACTATTTTAATGACATCCAATTTATGTCTCTTCCTAATGTAACATATTTCGCAGTTCCTTCTATACAGTGTCTCTAATACCCCCGTTAGCATCCTGAAACCAGGCAAAAATAGGAAAACAACAAAAAAGTATTTTCCATGAAAACCTGAAAGCTTTATCAATATTTCAAACTAAACAGTTCCCTAACAACTTGTATAGAGGATTCTAAGAATCGTCTGTCAGTAACCTCCATTGAATCCCCAGTAAAGAGATGATATAATTTACCTCCTGTATCTTAAATTTTAAAAAGAACAGGTATCCTTCTTTGGGAAAATAATTGTTATTTCCTTCCTTCCTTCCTTTCTTCTTTTTTTCCTTCCTCTTTCTCTCCTTCCTTCTCTTCCTTACCTACTTTCCTTCTTTCATTCTCCCTTCCTCCTTCCCTTCTTCCTCTCTTCTCTTCCTTTTCTCTTCTCTCCTTTGGGTCTTTCCTTCCTCCCTTTTCCCTCTATTTATCCTTTCATTCTTTCCTGCTTCCTTCTTTCTTTCCTTCTTTTTCCTCTCAACCATCTCCCTGTATTTCCATTATTTCCTTTCTTTCTTTGTCTCTCCCTTCTCCCCTCCCTTTCTCTTCCTCTATTATTTCCTCCTTCCCTTCATTGGTACCCTCCCTTCCTCCATTTCTCTTCCTTGGAGAGTTCCTTGGACTTTTTTCCCCCTAGCATCTATGCTTTTTTTTTCATTCATAGATTTATTTATGTATTCATTATTTCTCTCTTGTTTTAAATATATCTTTCTACCTGCTTGTTCTGAAGATGAAGAAATTGGGATTGTCTCCTACCCTGTGTATGTAGAGCCCTATTTTTCTCCATGCCTCAGTCCAGATCTTTGCAGTCCTGTGGATTACAGCCCATCTCTCTGTGGACACTTTACATAGTTAATTCCTGCCTTCTGGTGCTTGGGGCAAAAACTTTCCTCTGCCCATGCCCTTGAGGGAGACCAAGCTCTCCTTTAGTCCCTAAACCCATCAATTTAGTTTTCTATCAGATCAGGTTACCTGCCCACAGCTGATTATTCCTGTTGCTATGAGCTTCCAGCAATTCATTTCTGACTTCATTACCACAAACCTAGATTTTTATCTGTAATAAACGTGTCCCCAAGGTATTTAAGCAGCTATACTTATGTTTGGCATCCTATACCGTAAAGAAGCTCAGCGTAAAATTCCTATTTAAAATACAGTGAACAAGGTCGACATGGCCCAGCAGAAAGAATCCTAAATCTCAGTGCCTTCATACCCACACCCACCCAGCTCAGCATCTGACCTATTTCCACTTTGTGAGTCACAGGGGATTTTCTATGGCAAGCCACATTTTATGGTAACATAATGGGTTGAAATGTGTAGAGAATAGCAGATCCCACTGCTTATTGTTTACTGATAGCATTTGACATGGTAGGGATAAAAAAAGAAGCCTTGAAGGACTTTCTCATATAAAGACTCTTATATATGGGTCAAAATTACACCCTACATCGGCACTATGACAGTAGTGTTACAATGATTTTCTCCTGGATAGGACGAGTACTGTCATCAACCCTGTTGAGAGTTTGGAGATTCCTGGACATATAAAAAATTTAAAAATATAAAAATAATAAAGGGAAATGTAAGCTCTTTGAAGGTAGAAACTGTCTTCCTTCTTGGCTGTAGTTTCTTAATAATTTTTCTGAAAGTAAACACTAAATCATCTCTATATTTCTTTCACCCTCTAAATACCACAGCTTTTTATTTGGGATTACAATTCCCCAAATTTAAAGAAAGGAGGAATCCGAGTAGTCAGCTATTACCACAACTTTAGAAGAAATCTGAAACCTTTGGGACTTACATGATTTGGACCAGGTCACACTTTGAAACTGATGGGAGGATGAGGGCTTAACTTATACCTAATGACTTCAAATCCCATCCTCTCAAGGTCCACATTGTTGCTTCCCTGATGCCATTGTGAACACCTCTGGCATCTGGGGATACTGGAAGGTTGTGCTTGATAGTGGTCCTGGAAGGAAAACTCTTCTCATCTAATTATTCACCAAAATAAAAAAAAATTACTGCTTTGGTTTTCTGTGTTTCCTAGTCTCTTTGATTGGTTACCTATTTTCCTTGTTTCTTTTTTTTTTTTTCAAGGCAATTGGGGTTATGTGACCTGATCAAGGTCACACAGCTAGTGAGTGTTAAGTGTCTGAAACCACATTTGATCTCAGGTCCTCCTAACTCCTGGGCAGGTACTCTATCCCTTCTTGTTTCTTTTTCTTTCCTGAGTTCTAGGGATCTATGTCCACAGCAGAAGGTCAAACAATGACAGACAATTCAGTAATATTCATTTTGTCTTTTTAGATACAAACAAAAAGATACTATTCTTACCATCACAGAGTTTGCAATACAATAGGAGTTTAGAACTAGAGTATAAAGTTATGGGCAACGAGGGTAATGAAGGGGCTGCTAGGTATAATAAATGAATAATGGATAATGAATCAAGAAGACTTATCTTCCTGCATTCAGATCTGTCCTCAGATACTTACTATCTGTGTGACCCTGGGCAAGTCACTTAACCCTGTTCTTAGTTTCCTCATCTATAAAATGAGCTGAAGAAGGAAATGGCAAAGCACTCCAGTCTCTGTCAAGAAAACCCTAAATGGGTTCAAAAAGACTTGACCACAATTGTAACAACTCAGTGATAACAACAAAAAAGGTATTGAAGAACCTGATTTTATGTCATAAGAAAATCAATTTGGAGTGTTTAGTCTACAACAGTTATGTTCCAAAGCAGAAAACAGAAGAACAAGGCAGCCATGTCATGAATCCAAGGGGCTCATCCCTAGAACTATGTAATCAATCAAAGAGTGAAAAACATGAGTCAAATCCTATCCTTCAGAAGATAGGCATTCTGGGCAATCATGATAAGCAATTGCCTATACTACAACCAATCTACTTTATCACCTAAACTGCCTCCATTCTGTCCTCTCTATCCCCAGGACAAGTTCCTAACCTTAATTCTGAGTTATGAGTAAATACTTTGGAGCAGTTACAACTTCAACACTAAGAAGACCACAGTAGTAACTATACAACTGCCAGTGGGAACATCCACTCATCCCTGCGTACTAGTGATTGATTTTTGATTGTGCCAGTAACCCTCAGAAAGTGAGTTCTATTCTCTTGAGCCATAGCTTGTGAATAAAATCTCTATCTCCTCCTTTGTTATGAGGAAGACAGGGTGAGTAGAAAAAAACTCAAATAAATATGATAGGTTGCCACAATTATGGATTTATAACATTATTGTTCCCTTTAAAATCATCTTTTTCTTACCTTCCCCATTACTGTCAAGGACACTACCATTCTTCCAGTTGCTCAAGTTCATAACTTTTGTGTCATACTCAATTTCTTATTACATGATCAATTCCTTATTATATCCTCTCCTCACCTGTGCAATGAGCTACTATATCTTTTCCTTTTACATTTCTACATCTTTTTTTTTCATTAGTTCCCTTTAGTCAGATACCATTTTCATCACCTTTTTCCTGAACTACAGAATTTACTTTCTAGATGACTATCATATTTTACATTTCTCCTCATTCCAATCTTTTCTCTATACTGTGGTCAAAGTGATTTTTCAAAAAGTTTAGCTGGGACTATTCAATAAACACCATTGACTCCCTATTTCCTCTAGAAAGAAATATTGTTTTTCTATTCTATAATGCTTTCTATTATTATTTCTATTTTGTATAAGTTTTATAATATATATAAGTTTTATAATATAATATAATATTTGTATAAGTTTTATAATATGTATAAGTTTTATAATATAATATTATATAATATATTTATAATATAAGTGAATAAATATCACAAAATTTGCATCCATTTTTTTGGTTTTGTCTTTTTCAAAAAATGAAAATAGTATCTTTTGTTCAAAAAATCTTTGAAGAAGGGGGCAGCTAGGTGGCTCAGTGGATAGAGCACCAGCCTTGAATTCAGGAGGACCCGAGTTGAAATCTGGTCTCAGACACTTAACACTTCCTAGCTGTGTGACCCTGGGCAAGTCACTTAACCCCAGCCTCAGGGGAAAAAAAAAATCTTTGAAGAATCCTGATATCAAGAAGAGAAGATTCAGGGGGGAAAGGATAACTATTTTTATATGCTGAAAGGCTGTCACATGGAAAAAATAGATTAGATACCAAAGGTTATCATAAGGTATAATAAGTAAAAAAATATTTTATAAAAAGGCTAGATATGCAAAGATCTTCAAAATTGGAACTGCTCTTAAGTAGCATGGATTTTCTTAGGAGATAAATGATTCCCCATCATTAAAGCCAAATACCCACTTATTGGGTATAACATCATAAGAACTATTTTTAGCATGGGTCATACTAGATGACCATTAATATATTGACCAAATTCAAAATATTATGTTTGTGCAATTATGTGATTATTATTTTGAGAGTAGCAAGTGAGTAGATTGAACCAAACATTACTGAAAACTTCAGAAAGGAAAACATGCTTAAAAATGAGAGAGAAGTGACAAGAATACTGAGAAGGCTTCAGGTGAGGAAAGGGTAGAGATTTAGAAAAAAGCATGTCCTAGGGATGGCTGAGAGATGACCTGGGTTGAATGAACAGAATGGGTTTCAACTTCCCCGTGAAGCTTGGGTTTTTCAAGCTTTAGTAGCTCATAAACTATTTTATCTGCTGCAAATGAATCTTGCTCCCCAATTATTTAGGGTAGTGAAGCAGAGAAGAGTTACAGAATTCTGTCCTGCCCTTGGAACAGAATGGTATTGGTTTGGGATTTTTCAATCCGCTCAATAGAACAAAGTAGCATAGTTCCACCTGATAGTTCAAAGGCCAAAGTTCCAAGCTCAAAGGGACAATAGTTAACCTTAGACATACATTTTACAGATGAGGAGACTGAGTTCCAAAGAGATTAAACAACTTGTATATGATTACATAGCCATTAAATGTCAAAGACAGATTTTGAACTCAGATTCTGTGAGCACAGACTCTATCCTTTCTTTACTATTTGACATCCCCTCCTTGACAAGCTTTAAGAGGAGACAAAAGAAGACCAAAATAGGTATTATTTGAGAAGCTGAACTGAGATCTAGGCTTTTCAGGAACCTCTCCTGCCTAGCATTCCCTAGCTCCTATCACTGTTTTACTTACTTTGGACATTTGAAATTATGGCTTCTGGATTGACACCAAAGGACCCATATAACCTCTGTTCCAAATTGGTAACTTGGGAGAAAGAATCAGAATTCAAATTTTGACTTTGGCACAGAATTCTAGAAATTGGGAGATGGAAGAGACCTGAGAAGCTTAAACAAGAGTCTATTTTCATATATTCCCAAGAAGTACATGCACAAGCATGTTTGTGTCAAGGGTAGGGAGTTGTATTTCTGAGCTTAAATCATCATCTATATAATTTTGACTCATTGCTTCTGGTTCTGTTCTCGGGGAACAAACATAATCAGTCTATTTTGCCTAACACATTATAGTTTCCTAAATACAAACAGGGAACAATTGTTCATTTCCATTTCGGTCTTCTGCAATTTAACCAGTCTCTGTATGTCATGATCATGTCATGATCCCAGGTTTCTTCACCATTTGTGTTGCTCCCTTCTTTATCTTTTCCAACTGATCAATAGCTTTCCTAAGATACCACACCTAGAAATGAGCCCAAAGTGCCAGATATGGTCTGTAGAATACAGATGGACCATGACCTCTTTTAACCTAGAAAAAAATGGCTTTTTTAATGTCTATTAAAGGCTGTGTTACCAATGTTGGATGCTAGGTCACACTAATGAGTTTGCAGCCAACTAAGTTAGTATCTATGTGATCCAAGAATATGGGACTTGCCCTTCTTGAATCACTGCAAAATGAAGATAATAATCATCCCCATCCCATCAACCTCAGTAGGTTATTGTAAGGCGAGTGCTTTGTAAACTATAGAGACGTGAGTTGGTTGTTATTATTCTCCACCCCATGTGTATCTGATTCTGTTCTCACTTCTGTACCAGGCATAATAATTACCCAGACTGGCAAGGAAGGTGTAATGACAGGGTATGGTAGGGTGCTAATAAAGCCTTTCTAGCGCATTTGATTGAATACAGCAGGTTTATCTGAATCAACCAAGGATCTGTTTGCTGGGAAAGCGATGGATGAAACTGCCGTCAGGTAGAAGCACTAACCTTTCGTTTTCAGACACGTTTGCAATACGTTGTAATTAAATCTATTTTTAAAGCACCAAGAGTGTCAGGGCTGCCTTTGCTGGGGATCGTTCTGTCAAAACTCTGTGAGATGACAGTGTACTTTTGGGGCACAATTGACTCATGTCAAAAAACATGGAGTCTGAAGCCACAACAGTGATGGTTTTTCTGAACCGCTTTCCCTGGCAAGGATTTCTAAGTTGATTGGAAATGAAGTCAGAGACCTAGACTTCCTATGACAGAAACAAGCCAATCATCCAGGCTATGAGACAGTAGCAGCCTCACAGGGGTGGCAATGAACGAAGCCAGGATAAGGGTTTTGAGGCGTTTATGTTAATATCTAGGTTCTCAATCGAGCAATCAAGCAGATAACTCTGTTAGTGAGAACAAAGATGGAAAGTAAATATCTGAGAACATCTTCCTAACACAGCTTATAATTAGTTACATGGATCCAAGGGTAGAGGGTCCAATCATGTTCCCTAAAACATAAGTTTAAGCAAGAAAGCGGAAGTGTAACAAGGTTTGCCTAATAGGCAAACCTTGTTATATCAGACTTCCATCTTTTCTTAAATCAGATATATCTTATTATAACTTGTTAGATGAGACTTGGTCTAATCCCTCTGCACCATCATTAGGAAGAGATGTGCTGTCATTTAATCAAGCGAATCCCTGCGTTTTCTAGATTAAGGTTTAGAGAGCTAAGTCTTTTCCCTTGGAGAAATGGCATCCTCTCTCTTAGCCTTCTCTGTTCCAAAACTGACATCTGTGCAGCAATACAGATCCTATCCTAAGAGATGCAAAATTGGCTGGAGTATTTCCTGAAAAAAAGCAATTTCCTTATACATAATAATACCTGTAAGGAAGTAAAACCTCACTAATTAGGACAATAATTGTCATTTAAGTATGGTTCCAGCTTACTAAAGTATACTTGAATATATTCACAACAGTAGGGCTAGAAGCTTTGTGCAGGAATGAACTTCAGGTCTGTCATGGAAATGGAAAAAAGGGGGAAAGATGGATGGATGGATGGATGGATGAATGGCAAAAAATGGCTTTTCTTCTCATTTCGATGAGAACAGCATGTACTCATAACTACATGTTACTGTCTGGCTGTGTGCTCTTGTAATTCCAATTTTCTTAGATACTATGAGATTTTTACACAGAATCTGGCAAGGTAACTCAGAACACACCGAACCCTTATTATAGTCTTTTTTGAAGCCCTAGATTCCTCCAAAGCTCAGCTCAAGCACCACTGCCTACATGAGCCCTTTCCTGATAAGTGAAAAAAATTATTATTTTTTAAAATGTTTATGTGGACCCCTCCTTTGACAGTCTGATGATTCATAAAGTCTCTTTTTCTGAATAATCTTTCTAATTGAATAAAATAAAATACAAAGGCTTGCAAAGGAAAACAGTTATATTGAAATCGTTATCCAAATATAGTTTAAAAATAAAATTTAACTCACCTCAGATTATAAACATCTAGTGTATCCCTCCAAATCTAACTTGTATTTATTTTTAATATTGTTGCTATTTACCTATATGTATGTACCTTATCTCTCTGGATGGAATGAAACCTCCTTGGAGGCAAGAACTATTTTACCATCAGAAATAGCATTTGGCATAGTTTTTTCTACGAAGCTTTTATTACTCCTCTGAGTAACTGATATCTGGGTTCCAAAAATATTAAGAATAATTCAAAGCACTTAGTGGGCTGGCCTTTTTTGTCAATTAATAAAATCAAATCCTGTTTCTCTTCCCCCTTCAGATGACACAGGGAGGAACAATAAACCAAGAGCCAATAAATACTGGATCCCAGTCTCTGATTCAAAGCCAGAAATGGTTTCCTAGACATTATTATGACTTGCTAAAAAGAAAATTTCAGTGAAGTTTGACTTTAAAGATACTTTAAATGATATTAGAAAAATAGAGAGGGCATAGGTCAGAAATATCAGATGCCTCACTGTGGAGCAAAGGTAGCACCAATCTGTTAATCTGAAAATTCAGTCCACTTCAATATACCCAGCCATTTTCCTGTGTCCGATATTGGAAAAACTATGGATGGTACACTGCGAATATGAAAATTTTCTTCTTGGCAAGTGCTCTAATGCATTTTTCATAGTGTATGAATAAGTACTATTAAATAAAATGACACAAATTAGTAGGAAAATTGCAATTTGTAATAAAAAATGTGCCTTTTTTTTCTTTTTTTCCAAATAACTAGGAGGTCTATACATATAAATTATGGCCAACTGCAGATTAATCAGATTATTCATATTTGTGAATGTTATCATATTGGAAATATTAAAAGAACACTTCTTGGTTATTTATTAAAATCTCACTATTCACAAATATTTTTAAAGAATGTTCTCACGCTTCCTCATGATTATCCCATGTGTTCCCTTTCACCTCTCTTCCAGAACTCTTTCTTGACCATTATCAAGAGACTAATGAAATCAGCACTTTAAATCAGTCCAACAAACCTATAGTGTACTATTATTATTAAGAGATCAGTGAATAAAGATGAATATGAGCAGGCTTTACAACCTATACAGTTATCTAATCAGTACCTCCCTACAACTATTCATTGTCCTATTTCTACTTCAAACCCCATATTTACTTCTTTCTTGGGTATCAGTATCAAATTAATTCTATAGTATAATTTTTTCTTGCAAAAGGTATATTAGTTGATTGCCAAATGGATAAATTCATTGTCTCTGTGACATTCCAGATACCATTCCCTGATCTCCACTCTCCTATATTTTTCCCTCACATTATACTTAAGATCAGTGTCTGTCTTATATCTTCAGTGTTCAACATTTCAATAGTGTTCAATTTTAATTGATCCATTTACTCTGGATATGACCCAAATCATCTGATACTTTAATGGACTTGTGAACTAAATGATATAAACACTTGTTCTAATGGTATATATTAGAACTCATCCATGCCTTCTTAAATTGTAACTCTTATTTGTGTATTCCCATAAATTCTCAAAATGCTGCTGAGAGAAAGTGTGTATGTTGTGTGTGTGTGTGTGTGTGTGCGTGAGAGAGAGAGAGAGATAGAGAGAGAGACAGAGAGAGAGAGAGAGACAGAGAGAGACAGAGAGAGAGAGACAGAGACAGAGACAGAGAGAGACAGAGAGAGACAGAGAGAGAGACAGCGACAGAGAGAGACAGAGAGAGACAGAGAGAGAGACAGAGACAGAGAGAGACAGAGAGACAGAGAGAGAGAGACAGAGAGAGAGAGACAGAGAAAGACAGAGAGAGACAGAGAGAGAGAGAGATGGGGGAGGAAGAAGAGGATGAGAAGACAGATGGAGTGAGAGAGATTAGAATAGTATTGGGAATGTAACAGAGGATTTTGTTAGTAAGGAGCATTAAGTTATAACTCCCTGAATCAACATAGAATATGTTATCTGAGTAGGGCTGGTTGTAACCAGAAGTAATGATCCTGAAATTTGGTGGAAAACATGAAAAGTTTTAATAAGGGATGAGACCAGGGAGTGAGTTGGGAGTGAGATATTTATTAGATATGTATCCAAAAGATAGAGGGGAATAGACATGAATAGATCATGAGCTGATCATGGTAGAGAGCACAGGAAGGAAGCATGTGCTGATTAATTTGGCTGGATAAGAGATATTTTAGAATACAATTCTTTAATATCTAACAGCAATTTGTAGATTTTATTTTTTTAAAATATGTTTTACCCTAAATGTTATCAAAGCTAATTTGAAAAGACAACTTCTTTCTCTTGTAGACTTAAAGACAAGTAGTGAGAGGGTTTTTAGTGTGGGGTAATTAAGAACTGGTGGGGAGGCAGTAGAAAGATACTGAGGAGATCTCAACTTGACAATATTGAAGTATAATCTAGCAAGAAAAGAATAAAACAAACAATCCATTTTCAATGTTTGTGAATGCCTCAGATGGGGATAAATCTGTTATTTCTTTATTTCTGTCTGGAATGACATTACAATCTTTAGAACAAGAGATTGATTAACTTTGTTTTGTTGTTTTAAAGTGGTATGCATGTGTGTGTGTCTGTATCTGTGTCTGTGAATGTGAATAAGTGATGGACTCCTTTGACAATCGGTAGAAATCTACTGATCTCTTTTCAGAATGAGGTTTTTAAATACATAAAATACAAAGGATCATAAAAAATTATGTTAAAATTAAGTTATTTTATTTCACAAATCCCGATCTAAGAACTCCTGGTCTAGATTAACACACACACACACACACACACACACACACACACACACACACACACACACAAAAGAGTTTGCAGTTTAAAATATGAATATTCTTTCAATTCTGGAAGAAAAAAGAAAAGATTAAATAGGTGATGATGTCAGTTGTATACTGAAATTATATCTGACAGATAGATGTGTATATACACATATGTATACTCATAACTATTTTAGCCTGATTTTGTTTGAATAAGAGAAGATAATGAAAGTTTGGCTGTATAATTAAACACATTCTTGTATATACATATATACACATGATATACATGTGCATATCTATACATTTATTCATATATACATTTAGTCATATGTTACTATGCATATATATGTCCATATACATAGATACATTGTAGCCAAATCTACTTCATATTTCTGCTATCTGTTATTATTAAAATAAAATTAGGCTGTGATAGTTTCTATTAAATATATTACATCATGAAGCCTTGTTTCTTACTGACCAAAATCATTATGCAATGAGAAATGAATTAAGAATACTTGCCAACATGGGTTTAGCTTTAATCTAGGATCATCCAGAAAGAAAACCATAAATTTATTTGCCTACTGCTAACGATCATGGAAAATTTCCATGGTTAATAAATGCAAAGTATCTAAGATGATGTCATAGGATGGAAAAAAGCAACTAATAATAACTAGAAGATTATTTTCCACTTGAGCCATATGGTGTTAGAAGAAGAGAGTAAAACATATGTCCAGGGTATTCAGAATGTGTCTGTATTTAATACTTAAGGGAGCTGTCTCTAAGAAAAATAGTTGACTTTATATAGAAATGCATTTACTGAATAGCATTCTGTTTCAATACTCCAATGGACCATGATTTCATTGGTACAGCTAATTAAGATTACAACCTTTTTCATTTTTGTTTAAGGCTTTTGTGAATTTATATAGCTGATATCCATCACTTAATTGATAGCTGGTATTTATATAATATACTAAGGTTTCCAAAATGCTTTAAATATTACCTAATTTGACTTTAGAAACAACCTTATGAGGAAAGTGTTATTATTATTCCCTTTTTATAGATGAGGAAACTGAACATCAGAAATGTTGATTGGATTACCTAATATTGCACAGCTAATAAACTTTTAAATGAGGATGAAAAGACAATGCTGACTTCATGAAGAACATCCTATTCACTATGTAATCAATACTCCCTACTAATCATCACATCTTTCTGTCATAAACATACATGTCAAATCTGTTAATATTTAATAATCTCAATTTTTATAAGACTTACAACAACAAAACACAAGTGTTAGTAACTGAGCCAACATAAAGCTCTTTATCACAAAATTCCACTAGAACCTAGCTTGACCTGAGTGTTCCCAGCATCTTTTTTTATTCCTGACAGAATTTGGCCCTAGGTGCTAATTAAAGAATTGAAGAAAGACTCGGAGCTTACTCTAATGTCTAAATGAAGCAGAAGAAGTTATTTATTCTCACATGAAGACTAGAAAATTTTGTAAGAAGTCAATTTGTTTTCATCTCCCTCCCTACTTACCTCATGTAGAGAATGAATGGGATCTTTTAAATGTGTCCCCCCAGCAGAATATTTTTTTCATAAACATGTAACAAACTTAAGCTGTCATAGTCGTAACTGTGATGGGTGAGGGAACATTGTTGGGACAACAGGTGCTTGTAGTTTTTACACTCTTTCAACACGTTAGAGGAAAAACAGAAATTAGCACTTAGCAAGAAAAATTAAAATATGCACTACCAGTTGGTAGACACCAATATCCTGAGACAACTACATTGCTCCAGTCCTTTCCTTCTGTCTGTCACACCTAATTATTGGCCACCTCGTAATGACTTCAAGGTACTCTAGGTCCTTTGTCTCTTTACCATATGACAGTGTCCCAACATCTCTCTGCCTCTCAACAAAATTTGTCTTCAAAATCCAATTGAGGAATATCAGGTAATGTTTTATAATGTTTCTCCTAACTATATTTGATGAAACCTAATCCTGACAAAATTATAGTTACAGAAATGTCCAAAATATTCCCCTGATTTCATTTCATCTCATACCTTGGAAATGATGAATTTTTGTGGTTAAACAGAGTGCCCATGTAGTTGCTTATTCTGGTCAGGAAAGGGCTGTTTAGTTTATCAGGCTGAGATGTGGCAAAAATAGATTCGCCTTGAAGATTTTTTTGCTCACCTCCTTATTAATAGGTCCACTGTCTCATTAATTGTTAACCAGTCAGAATTGAATGCCCACTCTTCCAAGGACATATCAGAGCATGGAGAGGCCTCCATGATCTGTCTTTGGTTTACAAGAGAAAGGCAAATGACCATCTTTTTATTAATTATTTGTTATACATATTTAATAAAATTACTAATTATAAAAAAAAGATTAGCCTTACTCCATGAAATACCAATGGAAACCTTGCTTTGGTACAAACAAGGCGTGATCCCCTCTATTGGGTAGGTTTGTATAAAGATGGGAGAGAAAGGAATGATGAGAGATTAGAAAGGAGAAGAAATGGGAAAGGAAGAAATAAAAAAGAAAAGAAGATAAAAAAGGGAAAGAGATAGAGAGGAAGACAGGGAGAGAAAGAAAAAATGAGGGGAGAAAACAAGAGAAAGTATGAGAAAACAGACAAAAAGTGGAGACTAAAAGGGATGGAGAGAGAAAAAGAGTAGGGAAAGGAGGAGAAATGAAGACAGAGAGAAAAAGGATAGAAAGAGACAGAAGGAATGAGAGGGGTAAGGAGAAAAAGAGAAGGAAAGTGGGAATAGCAAAGAAAGAAATAGGAAAAGAAAAAGAAAAGGGGAGAGTCAAAGCAAAAATGCCTGGATCTCCTCCTCCTTATAGGCTTAGTAGCAATTGTGAGAATTGTAAGTTATACTGGGAATTCAGTGGGTGTCCCTACACAATCTGAATGAAACATCAAAAACAAAACCCAGCCTCAGGTCTATGACTTAGGGTGCCTCTGAGAACAAAGAGAATTCTCTTCTTTGGAACCCAGGAAGATGCTGATAGAACTCAGACTATCAGATATCAGATGATTAAGAGGCTGCACATGGTTCTATGAAGCCCTTCAGTAAAGGGAAGGATGGATGTAATATCCCTTCTGTTAATTACATAGTGTTATAAACTATAAAAGTGCCACAGGTAAATGGATAGTTACTTTAAATGTCTGTGACTGGTTGATATAAAATGAGCACCTAAAATAATGTGGATTTATGTGGGAAGGCTCTGAAAAGTCGGCTCAGGAAGCAAACTGCTACCTGATACTATCTGCACAATTATTAGAATAAACTGACAGATCCTTTTCAACTATTTGAGCCCGAGCTAATACAGAACAATGCATCATAAAAGAATGAATTACTTCCATAATAAACCTGGCTTCTCATGGAATGAAGCTATTAGAAACTGATCAGTTAATTTAGGAGTTGCTGATAATCTCAGCTCAACAGAAGAAAGGCAAACAGTAAAAGGATGTATTAGAGTCAGATATCAATTAACATCAAAGCTACAGCCAAAGTTCTCTGCTATTGCTACTGACTGCCTAAGAGACTCTTGGGCTCTAGATGTTCTAGCTGCAGCAGTACTTAGATGTGATTAGAATCCTTCTCACCCCAAAACCCATATACAGACACAAATACTTACATGCATGAATGGGCATATGTACACACTCCTAACTATAGTGTACATTATATATAATGTATAGTGTAGTAAGTTGGGGGGAAAAGGGTTTTAATTGCTCACTGCCATGATTAAAGGGGCAATCTGGGTCTTGATGCCAGAACACCAACGTGTTGAGGGTTAAATGGGGAAAGAAATAAGCTCAGGCTAAAGCCGCCCAGACTAAGAACTCTTACCTCATTAACAAATACCCAGTGGCTGTCCTTCGAAGCCAGGTTGGTTTCCACTGCCTGTAGAAAAATGAAAAAAGAAAAAGAGAAAGGTGGTGAACAAGCAATACACACTATCAAGGATCACTGCTTGTGGATCACTTTATCACCAGTTTTCTGGACATTTTTGTTTATAAAAAGTCTATTGTCTCCCAGAGCTAGTGATGCTAGCTTTAGTTAAATGGGTATTAGCTATCCCTATGAGCATATCACCATTATGATGCTGACCAAGTAGACTGAGCCCCTAACATCAAAATGGAAGTTCCTTGATAACTACTTTTAAACCCAGTGTATCAGAATCATATAAAGCTGGAAAGGATCTTAGAGGCCATTGGCCTTCCTCAATTACAGATGAGGAAACTAAGGCACAAGGAAGCAAAGTGACTTGCCTAAGATAACCCAGGAAGTAAGTATCAAGGGTTATGACCTCCAGATACATGAATACAAAGTCAGGGTTTTTTTCATCTTACCATGGTAATGGAATATTTAATAAATATCATGCCAGGGACTCAGGATGCATGAATTCATCCTTCTCATCTCATATCTCATGCGCTAACAGTGCTAAAAGTTGCTGGGTTTTAGCAGTGCTACTACTGGGTTTATATCCAAAGGAAATACTAAAGAAGGGAAAGCGACCTGTATGTGCCAAAATGTTTGTGGCAGCCCTTTTTGTAGTGGCCAGAAACTGGAAAATGAATGGATGCCCATCAATTGGAGAATGGCTGAATAAACTGTGGTATATGAAGGTTATGGAATATTATTGCTCTGTAAGAAATCACCATCAGGAGGAATACAGAGAGGCTTGGAGAGACTTACATCAACTGATGCTGAGTGAAATGAGTAGAGCCAGGAGATCACTATACACTTCAACAATGATACTGTACGAGGATGTATTCTGATAGAAGTGGATATCTTCAACATAGAGAAGAGCTAATCCAATTCCAATTGATCAATGATGGACAGAATCAGCTACACCCAGAAAAGGAACACTGGGAAATGAGTGTAAACTGTGAGCATTTTTTTGGTTTGTTTGTTTTTCTTCCCAGATTATTTTTACCTTCCTAATACAATTCTTCCTTTGCAACAACAACAACAACAAAATTCGGTTCTGCACATATATATTGTACCTAGGATATACTATAAAATATTTAATATGTATGGGAATGCCTGCCATCTAGGGGAGGGGGTGGAGGGAAGGAGGGGAAAAATTCAGAACAGAAGGGAGTACAAGGGATAATGTTGTAAAAAAAAATTATCTATGCATATGTACTGTCAAAGAAAATGTTATAATTATAAAATTAATTTAAAAAAAAGTTGCTGTTTTTTTTTTTTTTTTTCCCCATAAATGTCATGACAACTTTAAAAGCAGGAACTGGCTTCTCAAAGTATTATAGATGGTCAATTTTTCCTTCCTAACCCTCCTATTTAGCCCCTACTTTTTCTCCTTCTTATGTAAAACCAGCTTTGACCTTTGTTTCACAAACAGTGGTCTGAGCCACATAAACATTGTCAGCAAAAAATAATCCTTTTTGGAGGGAAAAGGGAAAAAAAAAGAGTAAATCATCAATTTATCATCATGTTTGATATAATTTCTTCTAAACCCCTCCTAGGTGAACAAGGGTATGTTTGACTTGAGGAGAGTCCAGTGCTCCCAACATAAGCTTTGGATCCCAAAGAAGAGTCTGTCCTTCTTGACTTGGGTTTGTACCACCTACCCACCTTAGGTTTATGTCACCTTCATTTCCCAATATATCCTTCCTTCCATTCTCCTAAACAATAAAAAGGAGAGTAAAAAAGAAAAAGAAAAAAAAAACAAACATAACCAACAGAATCACTAATTCCAACATATGGAATCCCCTTACCTTTGTCAAGAACAAAAAGAGAACATAATGATTCTAAGAATTTCATTTCCTCAACTGCTCAGTTCTATATCCAACCTAATACAGATAAATTTTCCAGAAAGACATCTATAATAGTGCTAAAGGATTCTAGATATGAACAAGTATAGAATGAAAAATTAATAGACACAATGACTATTTCCTCAAGAGTGGGCTGAAGATTCTAAGTTGAGGAGACAGATGACTGACCATATCTTCCTCACTGACTAGGAGAAACAAGTCAATAGTGTAAATAATAGTGGACAAATGTTCATTAGGTTCTTACTATGTACCAAGCACTGTACTAAGCACTGGGGGCCCCCAAAAAGCAAAAGGCAATCCCTGCTTTAACACTCAGTCTAATGAGGAAGACAACATAGAAATAACTATGTACAAAAATGGTATTAGACCACATAAAAGGGCTTCAGGGTACCTGTGGTCTGTAATGCATGTCTTTCTCACCTTAGCCTTGAAGAAAGGCCTTCAAAATATAGATCAAATCCTACTTCCTTTAGAAAACCTCCCCTCTCCATGCTGCATTGCTAGCATGCAGGCCCTAATGAAATTACTTTGGGTGATTTGGAACATCCTTTCATTTACTTCCTCTTATATACATACATGATTCACACATCCCCATCCACACACTGCCCAGTGGGATTTAAGACCCTGAAGAAAGGAATTCTTTTATTTTTTCTTCTTATCCCTAGCACTTAGATCACTTTTGTGCACTTTGTGGACCTGCCTCTCATTAGCTATTTAGCTATAGAATCCCCCAAGACAATATTTCTGAATCTCAATCTCCTTATCTATGAAATGGGATTAGTAATGTTTGTTAGGTTTGCCTTCCCAAATACAGATAGAAATGAAGCTTCCTTCTCCCCAACTCATTACTATTGCTCTCAATAATGAAAATAAAAGATAAAACTAAATGCTCCCTTAGAAATTGTGTTTTGTTTAGTTCTGGTTGTTTCCAGTTTCCCCATTTTTCTCCCTACATTCCTATCTACATTTCTGAAACTTCCTTCCTCTGTGAGATCTGAACAATCTCTTTTCTTCCCTGACTCCTTTGAGAAGCTTCTTGCCAGGAAAAATGAAGTGTGGTCTCCAAATCAAATTTCCCCTCTTCCTTCCCCTCCCATGCCTGGCAGGGAAGGAAATCTAAAACCTTCTTTTTTCCATGAATTGAAAAGAAAAGAAAAAAAAAAAAAACTTCTAGAGAATAAAAATCTAATTTCTGACATCCATGCAGAGTCAAGCCTAAGCCCAGCTTCAAGAACAGCACCAGCACCACCCTGAAAATCTGCTTTCCTTCTGATTCTTTATCCTTTCAAGTTTCCCTCAGACCCATCAAAGTAGAAAACAAGAAAATAAGAATTGTCACTCAACAGGGATTTGGGAAAGTAATGAGTCACTGAGCCTAGCTGGGATCCTACTTGTTTGCATTTACTAAGTTTCTTATCCTGAAAGTCACACTCCCAAATTTGCTAAAACTAAGAGCAGGAATTAGGTTTATGTCCTAATTCTGAAGGAAGCTGTAGACTTCAGATTACTTGGAAGTGGGGATGGGGGAAGTTAAGAGAGTTATATGGAGCTATTCATTAAAAAATGTCAGGGCACCCAATGCAAAAAGAAATAGCTTCTGTTGGTCTCCCAGGTACTAATAAGAGAAGGTGGCCATGAGTCTTCCTGAGATGAATACCCATCTGCCAATCTTGGACCCAGACACATGCATAGCGATATATGGGTAAAAGATAGAAAAATTTGGTCCATGGAACTCTGTGAAATGAGAGGCCAATATTGTTGTCCCATTTCCTCACACAAATGATGTACCTGGGTAATTTGTTAAGTCTCTTTTTGGCACAAGGAGACAAATAGCTTTGGGCTCTCAAGTTCCCAGAGGATATAACTACTTTAGCATCTGAAATAAGCAGGAAGCATTAGAAGTTATTGCAGCTGGAAAAAAAAAAGAGAATATTTGTATCAATTAAAGAGAATCTGCCAGTTCTGATGGAAGACCCCTAAATGCCAATAACCAAGAGGGAAATGCCGGTCCCAGAATTTCTCTGTAAAAATTTCATGTACTTGAAGTTACTTGTACAGTGTGTCCCTTTGTCTTGAATGACACTTTTTAGATTTGAAGCTGATTCATTAAAGCCTCTAAACCACCAACCTCATCCTTCCTTGCCTTCCATATTCTTATCTTGTTTCATTCAGGGATGGTTCAGTGAAAATGCTAAGTCCCTTAAATGAAAAGCCATGGAGTTTCCCTCCCTTCATCTTCCAAAGAACAGAGCAGAGTCCTTGGTCACAGAAGGATCAATATGTATTACCTTCAATGGTTAGAGCAGAAAAAACCCCAAAAGTGCACCTTTTCCTGTTTCCTAGACTAACGAGTACTAGATATTCAGTAGGTAAGTAAGGGAGACATTAAATGCAAACAAAAAGCTACCTGGCCTCTCATCTGGGTAGAAGAGGATGCTCTTGCAATCATTTGCTTCACAATCAAATTTACAGGACAAACAAGCACCCTTATGATTTTTTTTTCCTCTCCTAAAGCTTAAATGTGCTAACTATTTACTATTGTCTCCTAGAGCTAAAGAATGACAACTGAGGCATGAGGAGCAAGTAATGGCCTGCAGATAAGTAATCTGTGCAAATTATATGGTGCCAAATCATCTTTAAAGTAGAGAAAAAAGTGCCACCTTTTCTAAGCATTTCCTGACATGTTCCTCCACCACCGTTCCACCTTCAATACACACATACTCTGTATTCATTTGTTATATTTCATGAATATACTTCTATATATAATATCAACTTTTCCATTGGAATGTGAGCTCTTTAAGGGAAGAGAGTCTTACTTTTTACCTTTGTGTCCCCAGAGCTTAGGAAAGAATCACATAGCAAATATTCAATAATTATTGACCAACTGTCCTACATGAGAAAAGGAGGCAGAAGATTGATTTAATTAAAAAAAAATTAAAAATTGACATGTAACTTTCTTTTTCATTTTTCCTACAATTCTCTAAAATGTTCTCATCATGAGACAGTATATTATAAATCACCATATTGTCATCATAGGTTTTATATTCAAATTTCAACTCAAATATTTTTAATTTGTATAATAAGCAAGTTTTTAATTGCTTTGGATATAATTTCACTCATTTATCAAAGATTTTGATTAGAAGAAATTTAATGTCCCTGAATCCTCAATGGTCTTGGTTATATTATCTAATCCAAGTCTCAATTTCCTCCTCTGTAAAAATGAGGTGATTGGGCAAGATGACTTCTAAGATATTTTCCCATTCCAAATCTAGGCTCCTCTGACCATTTTGGATTTTAATGATGATCCCTATGATTCTTTCCCTCTCTAAATCTAGAGATCTATGATGTTTCCAAATTTGAATGCAATGATATTGGAGAAGTCTCAACAATCACTTTACTCTGCCCTTATGGACCTTGACAAATCCTTAGAATTAGTATGCATACCCATTTAGGTCTTTAAATAAATCCACAAAGAAAAAAAAATAACCTTGGAGAGAGAACAACAGTAAAAGCTTTCACAACTTCATTAGACATCAAAGGATCCAGCACATTGCAGGAAGGCAAGATTAATAATGTTCTTCCCAATTAAGGTAAATAATCTGCTTCTGAACAGGGGGTTAACCACAAGGCAGCCATGATGGTTTTAGGTCCCTGATACTGGATCCCTGAGGCTGAAATTAGGCAGGAGAATTTATACTCAACAAGCAAATAAAAAGCTGTACATATGCCTACACACAAAAAAAGGTATCCTAAATCATGGACTTGTTCCTCATGAGAAGTGTTACTCCTTTTTCCCAGTTCAAAACATGTGAGGAATGGCTAACAAAAAGAAGGGTCTTATTTTATTATAGACCCAACTGTAGAGTGAAGACACATATCCAGAATAGTCTGTGCCCAAGGGATAGGGAGAGAGATGGGAAAAGAAACAGGAGTTCTTAATCTTTTGTGGGGTCATAGACCCCTATGGAAGTCTGGGAAATCCTATGGACTTCATCTAAGAACAATGTTTTGAAATATAGAGAATAAAATAGATTGTATTATGATGCATACTGATTATATTGATTATCTTTTTTTAAGTTCATGGAGACATGCTTTGGAGTGGCAACCGTGGGACATTTGGCCCAAAGAGAAACATGAGGGCTTGCTCCTGTTTATAAAAACAAATTAGTGAGCCAATTTGGTATGACCAGGAGCATGAAGATGATAATACTGGGGCTCCTATTACCTAGAAGCATTTAACAAACATAAAAAGGTAGTACAAGGAATACAAAGCATCCTAGAAGCATAAAGCAAGGAAAGATCTAAAAAGAGACAATCTAGCCAATCCTCTTTTCTCTCCATCAAATTAAATTGCATTGGTCACATACCCTGCTAACTTCAACACCAGAGAAAGACATTGACCAGCCTGCCTAAAGTAATATATCCCAGTGGCATCCATGCCTCCTGGGTCTTATAGCAAACACTTCTGAATATTAAAAAGAAAGGCCCTGTGCAAACTGGGGTAGTCCATCAGTGCTCCTTCCACTTTCAAAGCAGGACTACTCTCTTCAATTTGCTAAGTTATTATAAATCAAAGGCCCATTATCTTATTTGCATTTCTCACACATGTGTCTCTTTCATTTCTCTTTGAGTCAGAGAATGGAAAATAGTGAAGCAACAATATTAGCAGCAACGACAACAGGGGGAAAAATCAGCAAAAACAACCCTCCATATGGAAGTCTTCCAACAGCATCATTAAGGATTTATTTTACAAAGTGCAAATACCACCTATTATTTATGTATGCACTAATTGTTAGCCACTTATTTAGGGTTCCCCTTATACTGATGACATGTGATAATGAAGGGTTGTCGGCAATTAGCATCTTTTCAACAACCCTAACTCTAACATTAAGTAACAGTCTCTCAAAGAGTTTGACTTTTGGCATTTTTCCAATGACAGATATTGAATTGACTTCAAAGACCTACTGTTGCTTTGGCAAAAACATACTATTTAAGAACAATTCCCTTTGTTTGATGTCACCCTTTTGAAAGCATGAAGAATTGTGTGTTCCTCCATTAGCAAAGACCTGGCATAGTTATCTAGGAGTTCATAGGAGTTTGAGTTAGAGGATCTTAAATATCATGTAGCCCCTCTCTTATTTTCTAGAGGATTAAATTGCACCTCTAGAAGAATACATGACTCACTATGAGTCATGCAGCTAGCACTAACAGACTAATCATTTCATCTCCAAACCATTGCCATCACTTTCCAAGTGTCACATCATAATTATGGAATAGGCATTCAACAAGTGCTTAATAAGTACATATTAAGAAGGAGAGGGACTAAAACAAGTGTTGAAATTAGAGAATTCAAATTCCAGATCTGCTCCTTACTACTTGTATGATTTTGGTCAAGTCACTTTATCCCACTAAACTTCAGTATCCTCATTTGTAAAATACTGGTGGGAGAAGGTAAATTGGAGTAGTTGGCCTCCAAGATTCATCCCAGCTCTAAGTCTATTATTCATTTCTCTGAAATGGGAGAAGAGAAGAAATGGAAAAGTTCCTGCCTTCAAAAAACTTACCTTATATTTGGAAATAAAGTTGCCAAACAGAAACACTAAATGTAAACTAGAGGGATAGAAATAACATTAAATGCCAAAGGGATCATAAAAAGCTTCTAGCTGTAAATAACACATGAACTCTCCATTGAGGGAAGGTAGGGATTCTAATAGGTAAAAGTAAGGAGGACATAGAATTACTTCAGGCATGAGGTGCAACCTGTGAAAATTAAGGGAAATTGCAGTAGGGTCATGTCAGGTTGTGGATTGGAAAGTCCTAAGAAGTAACAGTAAATGCCATTAAAGGATTCAAGGAAACCAAATGGTATAGAATTGAAATAGCAAACTCTGGAATTATGAAAGGAAGGAAAATGTGAAGATATATCAAATTATGATATTTGGGAGATCTGGGCAGAAGGAGAGATAGAAAGATAAAGGTTATTACCATAGAAAGGAATCTCAGAATTCTGGATCATGGAGGTAGAAAACTGGTGAGATGAAAAGTTTGATTGGAAGGCAGTGTGGAAAAGTGGGATACAATTCTCAACTTGAATTCAGGAGAAACTGAGTTCAAATCCCACGTTTTGCTGATTAGCTGTTCATTCGTGTCAGACTTTTTTATAACTTTGGATTCTAATACTCCAATGATGTCCATGGAGAGAGTTGCCATTTCCTTTTCCATTAAATTAAGGTTAAGTGACTTTCTAGGATCAGATAACTAGTAAGTGCCTGAATCTGGATTTGGACCCAGGTTTTCCTGACTCCAAGTCTAACAATCTATTCTCTGAACCACCTACTTGCCTTCTGCAAGCCTTGTGAACTTCAGAAAAGCATTTAATCTCATTAACTCTAACTATAACATGAATCATACCATCTAAGGTATGCTTCCTGCCCTTCTAGCTCTAAATCTATGACTTTTGATTAGCCTTGTGTGTGACTGAGGTTAAATGAAGGTATATCCATTCACAGAAATTAAGGAAGCTGATGAATTTGGAGGTTGAGACTTTTAAGAAGATATCAACCTAAATAGGATATCAAGTTAAAATAGGAGATCAAGAGTGAGAATAAAGGGAAGGATTGTGAGCAAGATACTGAAGTCTTTTGGAAAGGAGTCAGAATTACTTGAAGACTGGAAGATGCTAGCCATAAGGATCCAAGAAGTATGGTGGAGAGCAATGCCAGCTGATAAGTAAAGCTATTTTCAAGTCAATTAGAAAAACATGTCAGGAGAAAGGAAGAAAGATCCAAATTGGACAAGATGGTCAGAAAAATTTTGAAGACACCAAGAAGTTCTAAGCTTTCTAGAGAAGAGAAAGAAATATTGAAGAATTGAGATGGGTGGGGATGGCATAGTTTATTGGGAAAATATCTGGGATTAGAATTAGGAGAGATCTAGGTTTGTACTTCCTCTGCCAATCACTAATAATGTTACCACTGGCAAGTTATGCAACTGCTCTGAACTACAGTTTAATATATAAGATGATCATTATAATTCCTAGACAACCTATTTCATAGAAGTGTCTTGAGAATATAATGAGATCATGTACATAAAATTCCCTATAAACCTTAAAGCATTAGATAAATGTCTTCTGTCTTTACAATGATCACATTGGGACACTAAAAGGTTGACATACCAACTCCTCTGAGTAGAAATCATGGGAAACATAAATAAAGAAAATAACTATGAATCAATATTTATTTATTAAGATTTTACTAAATTCCAAATGGGTCAGGTAGATGGCAAGGTGCAAAGAGTGCCAGACCAGCAGTCAGGAAAACTCATCTTCATGAATTCAAATCTGACCTCAGACATTTACACACTTTATGACCCTGGAAAATCACTTAACCCTGCTTGCCTCAGTTTCTTGATCTGTAAAGTAAGCTGGATCAGGAACAGACAAAGCATTCCAGTGTTTCTGCCCAGAAAACACCAAATGGAAGCATTAAAAGTCAGACACAATTAAAAACTACTGAACAACAAAATGTGCCAAGTACTGTGCTAAGCTGAGTGCTATGGATATATGTTGTGATACAGGAGCTACCTGCCAGTGGCTACTGGAAGTCTAACTCTGACCTGTAAAATGGATCTCTTCATGTGAGAGGATAATGATGATGATGATAATGATACAAGGAGACTGAGAAGTACTTTCATTGTCTGACCTCTCTCCTCTGCCTTTTGCCTCCAATTTATCTCATTCCCACTTTGCAACACCTGTGTCAGTAAAGGCTGCTTTGCAACTCCTTCAGATATTATGATTCACAGCTGTGGAGGTTCTCAGAGAACTGACCTGGCATGGTCCTTAACAGATATAAAAGGAGGTAAAAATAGTTCTATCCTAAAGAAGTTCACAATTTAACTAAGAAAGAAAACAAAGGAAATATCCACCTGCCAAATAAAGATAACTTTGCTTCTAAAAAAACAAATAAGCATATGTGGCAGGTATCTTCAAAGATCATTTTTAGGATATTGCCTTAGATCAGACCTTGAATACAGAAAACTTTCTTTTATTGGACTGTCTGAAGAACTCATCTTGAACTAGCTTCAACAATCATTGTAACTTCTAGTCATAAATGTCTAATCACTATGACTTGATAAAATGAAAAACTTTCCTGAATTAACAATTTAGAGGTTTGAGTTCACTCTTGAATAATAGGATGTATAAGCCTATCCATAAATGGGCATATTTCTTGAACTTATTGGTTGAAAGATAATTCACAAGATAGTTTGTATAGGGGGCCAGACATCTATATACCTATCCCAGTATGTTGTTTTCAACACTCGTTTCTTCTTGTTTATATTTGAGGGAAGGCAATGTGGAGTTTTTCTTTGTTTTATTTAGCATTGGACTTGGAGTCTGAGAAGACAGGTTCAAATTTAGTTCTAGCTTTGTGAGGCTGGATAAGTCATTAAACCTTGCTGTGACTCCAGCTTTCTCATATGTAAAATAAGGGGGTTGGACTCAATGACTTATAGGTTCCCTCTCTCAATCTAAATCTAGAAAGAGTAAATAACTAAAATCAGACCACAACACTCATTCAATGTTTCTTACTTTATTTTGTGTCATAGACCTATTTACAAGTCTAATAAAGAAAATGTCTTTTAAATGTATAGAATAAAATACATAGAATTACAAAATAAGTAAATAATATTGAAATAGCTATCTTTATGTAAAAAAAGGTCATAAGACATAATTTAATTTAGCTCTAAGCTAAGTTAGAGGTCTATAAAAATTGTAAAGTGGCTAGATTCATTCCAACCCTTCACCCTCATCATTACCAACTTATTCATCCAGAAGAAATTGTACAGCTTCAGTATGAAATATGGATAATCTTATCTCTGGATCTTGTACTCTTTCTTCTATACCAAGTTGTCTGTCATAGACAAGGAGGAACTGGATGGGATATTATGGGGTCCATCAACTTCCCAGAGTTCATAAGACCAGAAATCTATCTGTTTCAAGGCTGAAGGTATGATCACTCCAGAGTTAAATAGCTTTCCACTCCCCCTTCCTTTTAAGCATGAACAAGGACCCACATGAGCGCCCTAGTATAGTACAAATGGATTTTGATATTTCTCAAAGTGCATACATGTTCTAAGCATCTGGAGAGGCTCTGAGAAAGAGAAGAGGTGAAGCAGAAAAGCATGCAAGTGAGAGATGTTATGACCTTTGGGGATGATTGAAACATAATAGAATTCCATATGTTTTCCCCTCAAGAAGTTTAATGATTTCTTCATTTTGTGTTAAAGACTAGGTTTCCTGATGTAAGTCCAAAGATACCGGCTTTAGTATATTCTACAGTAACAAGGTGGCAACCTTTTCACTGGCCTGGTCAATAAAATGACATTTAAAAAGACATTAAAGGAACCCAGGGAGAAGGATTTCATTGTTAAAAATTTCCTACTATTGCTTCCCATCTCAGAATATTCTGTATGATCCTTCTGAAGAAGGAGAGAGAAGAATAGGACAGAGACTGAATTATTTATTTAAAACCTAATAGATCACAACAATATTCTAGTCTATCATTAGCCCTTTTTTTCCCCTCTCACTCATTCTTTGTTTGTCCAGTTAGAGAAAAATAGCCCCTCCAAAGTACTCTTACAGCCAGACTTGGCAGAACTCCTTGCTCAGGGAGTCTGCAGGATGAAGATTCATTACAGATACTTCCATGGATCCTGCCTTTGCACAGGAATAGGCTACAGGGTTCCGAAGAAAGTGCAATTGGTAGTAATAAAAAGTGAAACTGCATTACTTGTGAACAATTTATGGGCAAACATTAATATCAGCAGAAAATGGAATGGAGTCACCTCCTGGACATGATCAATTTAATAAGATCAACTAAAGGATTAGAAAAGCAGGCTGTGTGGACAGATATCAACTAATGGATCCTTGAGTTTCAATCAATGGTCTCTAATTTCCTCATCACCTGCAGGACATTTCTTCCAGATAGGATCCTGTGTGTTATCTTTTGCACAGTTGCACTCACATGTCTAGAAGAGAGGGGGCCAAGAATCTGGGTTATTATCTTTCCATCAACAGAAGGAAAAAGTCATTTCCAGCTCTTTATCAACACTGGGCAGAAACATGTGTCCCTTTCTGAAGGCTGGAATAAATGCTGAAAGAAAATTAATTCTGAACTTGGTCACATCCCGATCCAATTCAGTAAGTTCTTCATCCAGCCTGCCCATTGGGCTGTAAATAACCTCACACCTTGTTTTCCTCTGGAGAGAATGGGGGCACGGCCTTCCAGGTGGCAGAAAGCCAGAATGGGTGCCTTCTCATATAGCCTGAAACTTAGTTTATTCTACACATGATTTCCAGATGCAAGCAAACGAATGAAAATTGACTCACAACTTTCTTTTTTCCTCTGTTGAATCCCCTAAAACTATATTTGTCATGAGCAAATAAGATATAAGGAAAAGAATGCTGATTATGGAATCAGAGAACAGGCTTAAATATGAGTTATATTACTAATTACCTATGTGATCTTATAAAAGTCCCTTAATTTCCCTAAATTTTAGTTTTTGATATGGAAAATTACAGGGTGGAATGATTTGAACTCTGTGGGACTTACTACCTCTTAATGAATTTTCCTATTACAGAGCACTGCCATGAAACCTGTAGAATACCACAGTACACAAAATATCTTGCTTATTACCTTTTAACCAACAAGTTTAAGGTACATACTTATTTATGTCTAGACCTCAGTGGACAAAATCAAAGAAATCAGCTCTATCATTCAAATGTCAACCTAAACCTTCTATCTTGTATTCAGAAAATTTTTTTCACTCTATTAAGTCATAGTGACTCATATTTCATTAAGGAGGTAATCTCCAAGAGAATAGACTATGTCCCCTAAATAGCTATGCAGGAAATATTGGTCTTTGATGGCTGGTAGTAGAAGAAGGCCTTGGTCTGAGACCTATCATAATGGTCTATAGTAAAGTTGAAAAAATATGAAACTTGCCTTCAATGCCCTACTCTTTATCCCCACTCATATATTATTTATTACTCTAACTCAACAATTAAGCTAGTATAAATATTATGTATGCTAGGTGTTCATTTTGCTCTAGCCCTACTCTAGGCTGCCCATTTGGGCCTTTAACATGGAGTTTTATCTGTGAGCATTACTGAGGTCTTCAAACTTCTTTCTTTCCCATATCAACATAGCTAAAGACATTCTCAGCATTATTGGATGCTTTTTCTGTGCCAAATATTATTCTAAATTCTCTACATACAAATACAAAAACAAACACAGTCCCTGCCCTTTAAGAGCTTAAATTATAACAGGCTAGACCACACACATGAAACCAGGAGTGAAGTAGGAGGAGCAATTAAGAAAGTAAAGTTATAGTGAAAGGGTGAATGAATAAGTGAAAGATTGACTTGCTATATTCAGGAACAATGACAGAGTTGATTGATGGATCATGGATTATGATTCCATTGATCATAGAGATAAAGAGTATAACGGGAGAGAGAGGACATGGAAATTGGAAGGAAAATATTCTAAGAGACTATGGAAGATATAGAAAGAAGAAAAAGAATGAAATGAAATATAGCTGAATCTTTCCTGAAGGCACTAAGCTTGGGGCTAGTGTGACAATAAATAAACAAAAGTTGTGAGAGAAAGAGAGCAGAGGATCCAGAGCATAAATTCCTGCATGATCTCTGAGCCTAGGGAGTAAGGAAGCTGTGGAGGATCTTACTGGTGATGAGGAAGTAGACTTTGCTTGGAAGGTAACTCCAAAGAGACAATTCACCTCCTTCTGATGTTAACTCATTCTACTTTGAGTCAGCTCTCATATGATCATAGACTTAGAACTACAAGGAATCTCAGAGGTCATTTAGTCCCACCACCCTCATTTTATACATGAGGAAATCGAAACCCCAAAGGCTAATGGTTTGGCCAAGGTTATAAAAGTATGAAGTAGCAGAATCATAATTTAAACCAAAGTCAAAGACTGAATGCAATACTTTTCAGTCTAGCAGATTATTGGAATTTTTCTAAAATCATAAATTTAATCTAACATTTTCTCACTTCAAACCCATTGTCCCCAGTACCACTTTCTGAAGACTAAACAAGTCTATAACTTCTTCCACCTAAAAGAGTTTCCATAACTTGAGCACAGCTATCATGTTTCCCCTAAATATCCTGTTCTTCAGGCTAAATATTCTCAGAGTCGTTAATCATGGCTCATTTGGGATCGTTTCAAATTCCTCACTATTCTGGTCACCATCCCTTGAATATTATTGACTTATTCATATTTTCTTAACTATGATATTCAGAACTGAACATAGCATTATTCTCCTTTTTTTTTCATCTGAAGTAATAAGAATTAAGATGCAAACAAATATAACTGTTAACTGTTTCATATGTGATCCTCTCCATGTTTATCCACTTTAGTGGAAAAACCAAGAACCTACCAAGTTTGAACCCAAAGCTTTCAAGGATTCATTATAGATATTCTTCATTGATCCAGATTCCATCTTCTTATCCCTCTTGTTCCTTATAGTTGGTCTCCAGTGATTGCTGAAGCTAGAAGGAAATCATCGGTAGCAACTTCTTAGTGATGAACTAAGTTGATCCTCATCTGACAGACATAGATCATATATGATCAGAACATCATTTGAAGCTATTCAAATGGATAAGATCTGCTAAAACTGATCTTGTCTTGGAAAAGCTTCATGCAACTTAGAGTCACATCCTCAAAAACCATGGTGAGGGATGTAAGTTTGATTTAATGGCCAAACTCAAGAAAATGCATTTGTAAAATTCGCCCATTAGTTCAAAAGGCAAATGGTGTGAATATTGTAACCAGGGAGACCCAGAGAAACAACAGAGAAAAAGTGAAATGCATTGCAGGTAAATATTCATTCTTTCATTTGTCTTTGAGAGGAAGTTATGAGAGACTTATAAATGAGATATTCAAGTAAATAACAAAAAAAAAAAAGACTTTTGCTTACTTATTGTCACACTAGCCCCAATCTTAGTGCCTTTGGTCAGGATTGTCCTCCTTTTTAATAGAAATTCACCCTTGTAAGACTATCTTCAGTTAAACCTTCATTGATATAGGAAAAGACACAACTATTAATGTATATCAGAAAATTTTCCCTACTATGGAAATACGTTATACCTCTGATTTTCTCCCTATCCATGCATCTTGTGTCCTGTGGCTATGCTTTATGCGCCCTTTTTTAGCCAAAAAAGTAGAATATATTCACCAGTCAAGTGAGTCTCAAATATTTCCTTTCACATAC
The DNA here is from genome assembly GCF_048593235.1 of Sminthopsis crassicaudata. NCBI lineage: Eukaryota > Metazoa > Chordata > Mammalia > Dasyuromorphia > Dasyuridae > Sminthopsis > Sminthopsis crassicaudata. The sequence continues at coordinate 628,069,113 of NC_133618.1, forward strand.
AACTACATTTTCTAAGTCCAATTGTTCTGCTATCCTCCTTCATCTCTTTAGTGATATTATAAGAACCCATGGATAAGCCAGAAGAAAGAGAATATTTTAGATACTGAATCCTTGTCATTGTGATTTAAATTCTACAACCTAGATGACCAGCCATATGTCAGATTGGCCTTACCTACAAGGACTTTAAATACCACATCCCAGCAAGGCTTCTAAGGTGACTGTACAAGTGGGTGTTTTGATTAGAAATGTCTCCATTGTAGGTTAATATCAAAGCTATTTTAAATCAGTATTGGGCAAGCAACTCATCAGTACAGCTCCAATTTCTTTCTTAAATCTAAATTGTTTTTAGAAGATTAAGGTGTTTTACTTCTTTTCAAAGCAATAATACTGAAGGTAACAATCCTTTAGAGGCTGATAAGAGCTGCTGGGTACAATCTGTATTCTATTTTTTATGAACCTGACATTTTGAAGAACAAAATAGAAAGGAAATATCTTCATTTACTTTCCTAAAAATTTTCCCCTACTTCATTGAGTACTGAAGCCTCCCAGATTCCAAGGTCTTTCTTAAATTAGAGATTATCAGAAGAGCTGCCCCTGACTCTGAGCCATAGCATGTTATGGAAGCCTAAGTCCCAAAATAGTCAAGGGATAATAAACCTTTTATCCCCAGGGCTTAGCTTGAGACAAGTCAATAGTGACCCAATGAGGTGGGTGATAAATTAAGTTACAGAGTGAGTTAGTTGCTTGAGAGGGGTATGGATGGCAGGATTGTAACCTTGACGACCTCAAAAAAAAAGAGGGGAGCATTTTCTCAATCTGTGAATATATGCATGCATAAGACATGGCAAACACACACAAACACACGCACACCAAAACAAAGTGCTTTTTAAGCTCTTAGATAAAGCTTTTCTCTGGCAAGAAAAAAGGTGGAATGAAAAGAGGGAGAAAGAAAAGGAGAAGGAAGGAGAGAGAATAAATATTTATTATGAGTCTACTATGTGCTAGGCACTGTGCAAGGTGATTTATATATACATTATCCCATTTAATTCTCATATTCCTGGGAAAGAAGAGCCATTATTATCCTCTTATTACAGTTGAGGAAACTGAGGTGAACAGGTTAAGTCACTCATCCAAGGTCACACAACTCATATGTGTCTAAGGCTGTATTTAACCTTAGGTCTTTCATCAGTACTCAATGCACTGAACTCCCCAGTTACCAAAGAAAAGAAAACATCAATGTTTTCATCACAACCATTAAGTTTTTCAATGGCTTTTTCATTTACCCTGAATAATACACCTAGAAAGGAGCTTAGCTGCTCCTTGTTTGTTGCCTGACTAGCCTTACCCCATGTGGAAATGGAAGCCAGTATTAGAAACTATAGTTTCCATTAAGGTTAATCCATAGCAGAGGTTAACCATCATGAAAACAGTCTCCAAATACTTTGAGATTCCTTAGCAGAAAAGAGTCATTCTTCCTCCACTGTGGCTTGCCATTCCAGTATTATAGGATAACAGATTCAGAATTTGACAGGACATAAGAGTCATCCATTCCAACCAGCTCATTTGAGAGATGAGAAAAATGAAGGTCATATAACTTAGCAAAGATCACGTAGATAATGAGCAGGATAGACGGGCTGCTGACCTATGTCTTCTTATGCTAGAATCTGTGTATTTTCTACTCTATCATCACCATATAGGTCACAAGTCAGGGTAACCTCCTCAAAGCCCCCAAAACCCAAAAGTCTATCACTATCTCCCACCTTACTTAGGGCTCAGATTTTCTTTCCCCCATTTCCTGTGTTTAGTCATAGGGACTGAGGGGATATCATGGGAGATACAGATACCAATGGAATTCCCTATAAAACAGGTCAGGTTACTCCCACCATAATTCTGAAAGACCGTTTTCAGTAGTTTCTTCCTTACTATTTAAGCCAGGAGACCCAAACCATGACTTACATAGGGGGCAAAACCAGGGATGGGTATGCAGGATTCTTCCCACATCCCAGGTGCTTCCTGTTCCAATCAAAAGAATGAATACCAAGTTCTAGAACAACTACTTGCAGCTCATCTCTTAATAAGATAGATTTTGGCAAAAGAATGTGAAATCGCATTTGCCCAATTCAAGCAGGTTGAAACTTAAAAAGTTTAAGCAATTCTGAATGTTTGCTTCAACTACTCAATCAACAATCATTCCTTAAGGGCCTATCATGTCCTAAGCACCACATTAGCTCTGTGGATTCAAATACCAAGAATAAAATACTTTTTGCCTTCACGGAACACACATTTTCGTAAGATCTTGTTCTAGCAAGGTGAAGTTAGTGAGAAACCAAACAATCAATGTCTCACTCATCAGAACAAATGAAAGAAATTGGAAATAGAAAACAGGACTTGTCTATCAAAGTGCAATTAGCAAATCATCATTGATTGTTCTTTCACTTCTCTCCTCTCCTTCCATCCCCAGCACTCCATTTACATATAAATTCCCTCAAGTTGTTTGTTGAGTATCCATTAAAACATCAGTTTTCTGCTGTGTTTTATGGGGAAAACAGGAGCAATAGACTTGATCTTTGCTATTAAAGAGCTAATCATTTTATTAGAACAAGAACTCTGGGTTAGATCAGGTGACTCAAGAATCTTCAGTGACTCCTAAAAGTTCTTACTGTTGCTGTTCAGTCATTTTAAAATTTTGTTTAACTCTTCATGACTCCATTTGGGGTTCCTTTGGCAAAGCTGTTGAATAGTTTCAATTGTGTCTAATTCTTTGGGCCTCCTTTTTTAGTTTTTTTTTTTTTTTTTTTGGCAAAGATACTGAAATGGTTTGCCATTTCCTTACTTCCTTCTCCAGCTCATTTTACAGATGAGGAAGCTGAGGCAAACAGGGTGAAATGACCTACTCAGAAGCTCCTGATTCCAGGACCTGAATTCTATCTTCTTCATCAGCAAGCTGCTCTACAACTTCCAGGATAAAATATGAACTCCTTAGCATGTCATTTTAAAGTTTTGGACAATCTGCCTCCACTCTCATTTCCTGGATCTATTTCCTTTCACTCAATGTTCCAGCCATACAAAACCTCATTACTGTTCTCTGAAACCAGACTCCTACAAC